>NC_137682.1:29138309-29148309 GCF_963989245.1 Nansenia antarctica | reverse complement strand
CAGAAGTAATGGTTCAAGGATCATATTACTTTTTTCCCTTTCTAATGTGACACAGATGAACTTATGTAAATCGACAAGTTTTGAATAAAGGTATTGAAAACAAGGGGAGCTTAGGTGGTTAAACGTCGACCATTAACCGCAGGGGTCCCGGTTTCTATTCCGGCCGCGGACATATCCTGCATGTCATCCCTTCTCTCTCTCTCTCACCCATCCTTCCTGTCAAAATCTCTACTGTCTCTATCAATAAAAAGAAAAATATGAGTTGGACTGCCCCACTCAGAAAAAATTACTTAAAAAAAAAAAGTATTGAAAACAAAAAGGCACACAACTTGACACAGGGTAGCCATTATGTACATTACAGTGTTATGGGCCAGTGTAATAGTAAATGAGAGCAGAGGCAGCAGTAACCTATGACCAGAGCCGTGGTGTGGGCTCTGAACTCTCCTGTGTGTGTCTCTGCAGGTGGAGGATGAGTGGCATGCGAAGCTACAACCCTGAGCAGATCATGCTGAGTGCCGCTGTCAGGAGGTCCAGCCGAGACGTCAACATCATGAAGGAGAAACTAATCTTCTCCGGTAAGGACCCCCCCACAGGACCCCACTCATAGGTGTCCCTCTCAGTGCACGTCGTGTGTGTCTTTATGTGGTGGTCTGTGTTGTGAGTCTCTGGGCCCTATTATGCACTTCTTAACTTGCCGTCTTAAGTGTTAATTAAGACGCACCGCCAGGTTAAGACCTACCGCCACCCTTATTATGCGCTTCATACGCGCTACTGCTATTATGCAGGTGTCGATAGGCGCCCACACATAAGACGTAAAACTCCCGTGCATATATTACTCATTGTGGGAGTGTTCATATGTTAATGAAGTGCACTAGGCGCCCCTGCTATTATGCGATCTGACTTTGCTCCTAGCGCTAAGAAGTGGTTTGAAAAGTTCTTAAGTTTAGACTTCATGCACGTTTTGAAACACGAGCGCGCCTCCGCGGTTTGCGCATGCATGTGGGCACACATGAACACGCACGTGGCTCCACGGCAAGACGTCAATTACGGTCACAGTATAAATGCTTTATTTCAGAAGGGAGAGGCAGAGAAGCGCGCTGACCTCCTTCTCAGGACTTCCATAATAGCATAGCGCTAATGACTCAACGCAGCCGGTTCTTAAAGGGAATGGCACCTGGCACGCTGATTGGGTTGATTGAGAAGACGCCCAAAACACACCCATGACTAATTTCTTTGCTTAGCGCCGGGTTTTAGGCGCCCACTACAGCACGCATAATAGCAAAGTGGCCTTGACCACGCCTCCACGTCTTAAGTTTAGATCTACCGCCTCGTCTTATTGATGAAGTGCATAATAGGGCCCTCTGTGTCTTAATACTCTACAAAGGCTTTTCTCCTTGTCCCATTTCCCACTTCACCACTGATCTGAAAGCAATGGATAGGTCAAATGATGGTGGGTTGGGAATTCTGCTATATTGCTTTCATCTTCAGTCAATCAGTGGTCACCGAAAATTAGACGAGGAAAGACAGCCGTAGATGCAGTCAGTGTGCTACTCTATCCCAGCATGCATCTCTCTGAGTGTTTGTGAATGTCCCTCCCAAGGTCAGCCACAGTAGCAGCCTCATCTTGCGTGTGTGACCACCTCCACTCCTCCACTCCTCTCCATCCTACCATCTCTCCATCCTCCTCCACTCCGGCAGAGACCCTCTGTTCCATCCCATCCCTCCTTCCTGTTTCTGTGTACCTGCCCTGCCCTGCCTCCCCTCCCATCCCCCCTTCGGAGACCTGCGTCATGTATGGGGGCTTATAGCCTGCCCCTCTCTGACCAGCCAGCCACTCATGGTGGGGGGTGAAAGGTGAGTCTACTGATGATGTCAGTGCAGGGTCAGCCAGGTTTTAACAGAGCCAGGTCAAAGGAGAATATTGAAGATAATGCTGAGATTTTTTCGAGTTGTATGATTTGATGTTGCAGTGACATTGGTTTGGATTCACGCTTCATGTTGTGAGTGCAGGCGGAGGAGAGAGGGGGGGGAGCATGCCTGCCTGCATGTGGGAGAGAAAAAGCGAATTATATACAGCAGCGGTTCCCAACCTTTTTGGACTCAAGGCCCACTTAAAAATCTCTAAAGTATTTGCGGCCCACACAGGCATTTTACATTTTTTGGGGTGTCTCATCATTATTCTCTTATTCTTATTGGATATTTCATATGCATCATCATACATAGAGTGCAGTAGGCCTAGTAGGATCACACTGATGATGCATTTTTTTAAGGTTTTAAAGAAAAAAATACTGTACCATGAATGTGGCGCATAGGTTTGAATGGCTGATATCCAGAATACTGAACTCCCTTCTATCTGATGTCCCCCAGAGGTTAGCAATGGAGTGGGCAGTGCTGAGGAGCTCTACATGGAGAATGGCTACGACTACTACACTAACGAAGGCGTCGGCCATTGACTCTGACTCTCCCAATGTGAATCTACTGAAAAGACATTCAACTAACATGTGGAAACTGAGACCAGGAAATGGAGGCATTTACAAAGTGATCTGCTTCTGTTCAGATTACTCTTGTGTTACTCAGTATATCCAGATAGTTTTTAGTTTGTCTATCCAAGCTACTGATTGATTGATTGATTGATTGACAGACTGCTGAAGAAACCCAGGAACCACCTATTACTTTGTACGTTGTGTAAATATGTTGTGTTTTGCTTGTCATATACAATGTTGAACTACAAGCACTTTTTATTGATGAACCGATTCGCCAAATCTGTGGCCCGTCAGTTACCAACGCTCGCTTCCATCAAGAGTATTTTGTTAATATAGTTATATAAGTTAGTTATAGTTATATATAATAGAGTTATTTCAGAAAATAGTGATCATTTCTTGTTTTGTTTTTCTTTTCTCAAAGCTGTACATTTACAGCACTGTGGACACAATTTGTAGTCATGCAGATAAAGTTATTTCAAAGGCATGACAAACTGACATGTGCAGCACACTGTGCTGCTGCCTTCCTTTGGCACTCCAGCATGCTAAATCATTCTAATTCCTATTATATTAGTATATGAACAAAAACAAAAACATGATCAAGCTGTTTACAGAGGGTCCTGCCTTTTCCTCACAGTGAAATATTTACAGTGTAAGATAATAGTTTTAGTAGAAATTTTGGACATATATCTGTGCATGTGATGGTGACCATATCAAGTGACTTGTGAGCTGTGCTCTTAGTGGGATGCAGAACTGATGAGATATCTACTGGATGAGTTTTGTGATGTTTTTGGTTCATGTGAATGTGGTTTGATTTTTAAGGATACATGTACAGTGTGTTGTATGTGTTATGGCTGTGTAGACTAGACATTTTACCCCAGTGTGCAGTTCTACAATGAGTGTGTGCTGTACATATATAGTTGTTTGAGATGCAACGGCCAGCAGAGAATTGTATTTGAAAGGTGATGATGAGGCAGAACAATGGCAAAAGTGTTAGGAAGTTCTGGAAGTCAAGTCATTTCACTACATGATAAACCGCTTTTGAATTACATGTGTACTTAAGGTATTAGAAAGCTAAAAGCACCGTACCACTTGGTTTATGTGAGCCGGTTGACATTAAAAATATTTGTGATGTCAAGCGGCTAATCAAGTGTGGTGTGTTAACTGTGAAAATAAAGCTATTACCTGTTGAAGGGATGTGGAGCATCATAGTGGTTCACACAGGGTCAGGAAATAGATCAAGTTGTGTATTCATTCACTTTCTTTTGATATTAATGTGCCTCAGAAGTCAACATTAAAGTGATTCTGATACCAAAGTGATTTCCTTTATTGTGCTTTTTATTAACCTGTGCAGGTTATTAGATATTGGTCATCATACAGTGGCAGTATGTGTATGTTATATTATGCACTTCATGCCACTAACCACAGTGGATCTCAGTGTTTGTGATAGATTCTTTTACAGTAATGTGAAAGTTACTCAAGATTTTTCTACATTCCCCAAAGACTAGTGGATGACAATGATAAATGCAATCTGCTGGATCTGATCAGCCAAAAAGATGTGCTGGAAACATCTTAATGTATCACTAATTGCTTTTATTTTGTTTTGTATTTAATTTATTTATGAGTATTACAATTCTTTGATGGAACGCAAAAGCATTAATCTGTATTTCAACTGTTTGGACATGAACTAGGCCTAGTTCATGTTTGAATGGATTTGTAATCATTTCTGAGTTGTATGTATTAAAGCTTGTTTTCGTTTTGTTCATGGCTCTACAAAATCCGTCATACAAAACATAACATTCCCAGAGCAGAAAATCAGACAGGGTTGAATTTTTTAATAGGCTGAAAAGCTGGTCAAACATCTATCTAAGGGTTCAATATGAGATGGGTGCTTTGAAAATAATAACTTGCAGTAAAAAAATAGATCTTTGAAATCTAAGATACTCTATTGTACTCTGAATTCCTATTAATAATAAGGTTCTGTGCAATGTAAGTACAATATCCAAGGCATACAGTATTGCAATGTCCTTTTTGTTTGTTGCTTTATCAATAAGCCAATTGTGATTTTGGAATGTATGATGAACTGTATAGTGTATGGTGTGAGTGTACAGTATTGCCCAAGATTCACAATTAATAGTAAATCATACAATGTTCTCAAAATCCAGTGGCGAGGACCACACATATGATTTATCAAGGTTATATGTGGCAGTGAAACATTCAGGCACCATTAGCTGAGCGTTGATCCTACCAGAATATTCTATACACTCAGAAGTGCTGTAAGGGACCGCCAGGGTATTCTTTCATTCTCATTAAAATAATCATGCATGCTATTGCACCAGAATGATTATGAAGTTTACAACAACATAACAAGTTGTTAACTAAAGCCCTATTCACACAGGACTAGTATTGGGGACCTCATGTGATTTAGAAATTAACCCCCACCCCCCCATCTGTGTTTCGTGCGGCACATTCGCAAGGGATAAGTGAAGTCTGTATTTTACTCGAATTTACTGACATTATCCCCCGGATATGATGTCCAGGCTCTGTGTAACAGCCGATCCACTTTCCAGCATTATATCAAATAGTTAGAATTAAAAGCTCCACCTTGAACAGATGTTACGTACATTGTGCTAATACCTCTCTTCCACGCTTCACTTTTAAGTATTACATTGGGATGCAGGACTTTTACTTTTACAGTACTTTTACTGTGCAGTATTAATAGTTTTACTACTGATTGTTTAGAAAAGTTGTTTAGAAAAGGTTTTGAGTACTCCTACACTGCCAACATTCCCAGTTAGAGAAAGGGTGAAAATAAAGCAGAACGAGGCAGAAAAAAGGCGCAGAGAAAACAAAACACCTTGCAAACGACCCCAAATCACAGAGATGCCGATTCGTGCGGGACTAATATTCTCACATAACCTCTGTGTTTGCCGAAATATAGTAGGTAATTTGCGGTCGAATTTTTCCTTTACAAATTACGGACATGGCAGATTCGCACGGGATTAAGATCACAGACGACCTCCGCAATTATTACAGATTAATACTAGAGGTCCCCAGGTAATTCTAGTCCCAAGTGAATAGGGCTTAAGTTGACAAGTTACAGACCCAAAAGTGCAATACTTGGTATGTCTCTTGTTTTCAACAACTTCATCACATACAGTGTCCCAGTGACAGTCCACCTTGAGTTCTGCACACTACAGAACATGGCAGGAGGAGGGTTCTGTGCACACAACACTAGTTATATATATATATATATATATATATATATATATATATATATATATATATATATATATATATATATGGTCCAAGCTCCAGCCTCTTACAGTACAGCACTTCACTAAAACATTATAGCAGCTCTCTGAGAAGGCACAAGTACAATGTGTCATCTACTGACGGACCTATAAAAAAATAAAACACGCGTTCGGTAACACACATTAACACTCACAGCTCTATCATTTTGAAATAAATAAATAAATAGATGAAGATGTATTGGCTGGTCAGTTCTTAAAAAAAAGAAAAAGAAGTGTTCCCTGATTTGAGCACCCTCACAATGATAGACATTACCTCAGCTGTGCAGTGAGAACCCAACATAATGATCTCAACAGTTTACCTTGTGATGGTACATGGAATGTAAAATGAGCTTCTCGGGGAGATGATCTTTTGTGTACCTCAGCATACTATTGCACACGTGGTGAAAATGGAGAAGCATGATACAGTTAAAATGCAGACCATCATTTAATATAGCAAGTCTCTATGGCATCCATTTGTTGTTCCAGTGCTGCCTATCAGTTGAAGTTGGTCTTGCGCAGGTGCCTGTTAGGGATCTCGATGGCGCTGACCTGCAGGGGCCAGGAGCCCCCCATGATGCCAGCCTGGATGGCCACCCCCATCACTACAGCCAGGTCCGGGTCCACAGAGGTGTTTGGCTCCTTCCCAAAGTACTCACTGATGAGCCTCCTGATCCGCGGGATTCTAGTGGATCCTCCCACCAGAACGATCTCGTCCACCTCCACTTTCCCAAGGTGGCCCTCGGCCAGCACGGTCTCAACAGGAGCCAGAATCTTCTGGAAGAGGTCGGCATTGAGCTCCTCAAACAGTTCGCGGGTGATGGAGACTTGAAAGATGACCGGCTCCTTCACTGACCCCTGTGGTGCCTCAGAGCCCCCCTGGAGCTCCAGGTGGAGAGGCACCAGGAGGTGGACGTTGGGTTGCAGGGTGAGGTTGAGCTTGGCTGCCTCAACAGCCTGTCTGAGCCGGTGGATGTCCTCTTTAAGGGTGGGCTGGACGCCGTACTCGTGGCGGACTTTCTCCATGGTGTACTGGAGCAGCCGCTGACTGAAGTCCTGGCCTCCCAGCTGGTTGTTACCTTGTAGATAGAGGATCAACGTTATTAGCTACCGATAATTATTTTACAGTTATTTTGTCTACGAACGAGGACCACGTTGGAAGCAAGTGTTTCCGTACGCTTTTACGTGCTATCCTCTGGGATATACATACTGTCTGTAGTTTTTACCCAAATAAATCAATAAATCAATAAATACCATGTATTAAAGAGGGGTAAAGTGACATGGATTTCAATACATTGTAATGTATGGATTGCAGCAGCGTAACGGTACATGGTGAACTGTTCATTACAGAGACCGAGGTTTGGTTTGCTTCGCTTTATACATTTTACAATAACTTTTTCATTTTTTTTTTACATACAACATTTTCACTATAGGCCTATGCTGCATTGTATGCCTTGAGGCTGAAAAAGCATTGTAGGCTATTCGGTGTCTACGGGCAACCAACGCTGTTGCATCCAATTTCAGTGGTTGAGAATAGGAGGTTTCTAATAATAGAAAGTCCTCAAGCTATATTATAAACTTCCCACTCGCCCACTCTACTGAATATAAGCAAGCCCAAGTTGTCCATGAATTGGTTATTGCACCTTGTGTTCACTTACTACAGATGAATATGAACATCCAGGGCTACAGAGAGCTACTTAACAGTAACAGCCCATTACCCTACTGTCATTTAGGACATCTAAGGGACTTTTTTTAGGACATATCACTTTAGTAGCACCATCACAAGATGAATCGGCGTCTCATCGAAACTCTTAACAATCTTTACGGCAAGATGCATTATTCACCCATGCTTCATCAAAATTGTCCCAGTGGTGTCTGACTTCATCAGACTACAGTAACTGTTGGCATTTAATTTCCGCACTGTATCAAAATCAAAACGAACCGTGACCACAAAACCAAGATATGTGTGTTTGGTGAATCGTTACACCCCTAGTGGATTGTATAGTCAATGATCATTGTTTGGCTACAACATGGGACAATCCACTCAAAACGCTCAACCTCAACCTCAACCTCAACCTCAACCTCAACCTCAACCACGCCATCCCCAACATGAGAGGGGTCGTCTGAGAAAGGTGCTGAACAGCGTTCAGGTTAGCTGCCTACCTGCCATGGCTCTGGTGAGGAACAGCGTTCAGGTTAGCTGCCTACCTGCCATGGCTCTGGTGAGGATCAGCGTTCAGGGTTAGGGTTAGGTGAACCTACCTGCCATGGCTCTGGTGAGGAACAGCGTTCAGGGTTAGGTTTAGGTGAACCTACCTGCCATGGCTCTGGTGAGGAACATGCCGCCCTGCTTGTTGAGCAGGGACACGTCCAGAGTGCCGCCCCCCAGGTCCACCACCAGCACGTTAAACACGTCCACCTTGTGGAGCCCGTAGGCCATGGCTGCAGCGGTGGGCTCGTTGATGACGCGGAGGATGTCCAGCCCTGAGGCCCCAGAGAAACACACTGTAAGTTGCATTAATAACAACGGGTATAGATTTGATTACAGCAATGTGATTCAGGATTTTGGATGAGTATGATTCTACTCGTCTATCTGCCTATGATAAGTAATAGCCTAAAAGCATTAAAGATAGGAACTACACACTATTGTCTGGACTACTGCATTCTGAAATGTGAAACATCTCACTAGCTAAAAGCAACCCTTGTAGTATAATTACAGAGACAGTGTTGAATCAAATCAAATATGAGTGTGGATAGTGACAGACTGACCAGCCAAGTTGGCAGCCCTGATGGTGTAGTTCCTCTGCCTCTCATCAAACTCAGCGGGCACAGATATGACAGCCTTATGGATGGGAACGCCCAGCTGCCGCTCCGCCATCTTCCTCATCTTCAGAAGCAGCCGAGACCCGATAAACTCAGGAGTAACAGTGAAGGTTTGGTTTGTGAAGACAGAAAACTCAGCACTGCCATTATTGTTTATTACCTGAAATCGAGGTAGATGGTGTTAAAGCCAGCAGACAGCTAAGCATCCATTATTACGCAGTGTAATACACCTAATAAAGCAACATGTATAGCCTAGTGTACAAGATTAGAGATATGTAGCCAAATAACAAAAGATGATGAGCTTTTGGTAGGCCAATGCTTTTGTGTACAGTAACTTCAATTAATTCAGCAAGTTTGGCCAGTACTAACAAGTCCAAAAACGTTGTTGCCCACGAATGATGAAGCACCCCCCTTGGGCCAATCAGTGTAATTTTGGAAATGCCCGATCTCCACAGCAAGTTTCATTCACCCAAGTTTCGTTCAAATTGTCCCAGTGGTGTGTGACATACAAACGGAGACTGATCTATGGTATCGCCCTGCTATGTGGACAATGACATGTATTCATTAGAGCAGCTGTCACCTACCTTGAATGGGTAACGAGCACTTTCTTGCTCAAGGACATCAGGTTCGAACAGCTTCCCAATGAATCTCTTCGCATCGTAGATGGTGTTCTGGGGGTTCATGTCAGACAGATCCTGAGCCTCGTGACCGGCGAGGACCTCGGTGGAGGAGAAGGACACGGCGCTGGGGATGCTCTTCCTCCCCTCTTCATCTTCTATCACCTCCACCTCCCCCGTCCCCGGGTGGAAGACCCCCACGGAGCAGAAGGTGGTCCCCAGATCCAGACCGATCACTCTAGGTGTCGGGGGAGGCAGGTACTGTTGGCCCAGATATCCGGCCAGGAACAGAGCCAGGATGGCAGAACCTGCAACATAACCCCGTCCATCTCTTTAAACATAAAGCTGGCTAAGAAACCAAACAGAACCATCATAGAACTAACTAGTAGATAGAAGAGGTTGTGAGTCTGAATGACGTCATCATCATCACAGCTGCTCACTAAGACAACTCTGCTATTAGCTGAACTTCGTACTTACATTAACCTAACCCTAACCCTAACCCTTCATTAACCTAACCCTAACCCTAACCCTTCATTAACCTAACCCTAACCCTAACCCTTCATTAACCTAACCCTAACCCTTCATTAACCCTAACCCTAACCCTTCTACTAACTAACCTAACCCTAACCCTTCCCACTTACATTAACCTAACCCTAACCCTTCGTACTTACCAAACATGGACATTTCTCCAGACATATGTATATATATATGTATATCCTGGTCACAACCGAACTATGAGATGATAGTCTAAACCGACTGTCAGTCTGAATGTTGCTGTGACGAGTCAGAC
>NC_137682.1:29098309-29133309 GCF_963989245.1 Nansenia antarctica | reverse complement strand
TTCACAAACTCCTCTGCTTTCTGGAAGTCATTGTCTGTGAGCCTTTCCAGCCTGGGTGAAAAAAGAAGATAAAATAAAGAATAAAAAATATCAACAAAGTTGTTTAACAACTGATCTTTTCAAGGTCCACTTCTCCATACTCCATCACACAGGTATAATGTGCAGTGAAATGTTATTGCTAGCTCATAAAGTGTGCTTAAGTAAAATACACCCATCTTGTCCATCACCTGTCTTTCTCCATTGGCTTTCTGAGTCGCTGGTCCAGTGAAGCTGCCTGGATGGCTGGGTACTGCTCCAGAAACCGCTCTACCATCAGGAACAGGGAGTTCCACCGTGTTCTGACATCCAGAATCATGTTGTGTTCTGGCAGGTCTGAAACACATTTTGAATTACAATCTACATTGCTGAAGATGTTTGAAACAAACATAACCTTTTGAGATTTATAGGCGCTACTTACTCAGAAGTCGCTGCTTCTCCCGCAGGACAGGTTTGGACAGGGTGGACCGCTTCAGCCACACCACAACTGTGCGCAGTCTGGCACACCACCGTGTAACTGCACTGATGGAGTAAACCTTCTGGGCTGCAAGGTTTAGGGTATGGGCGAAGCACCCCACTTTTAATAAGGGCAGATTTTTCAATGCAACATCCATGTTGCTGGCATTGTCTACTGTGGCGGCTACAGCTTTTTTGTTTAACTTAAATTCAGCCAGAATGCCATGTATTTCTTCTGCCACCACCAGGCCTGTCTGTGACTCATACACAGCTTTGGTGTTAAGCACCTTCTGCTTAATGTGGCCATGAATCGAGTAGTGCACAGTAACCGTTAAATAGTGGTCCTGTGCCACACTCGTCCACCCATCACAGGTAATAGCAACCACATGTATGTGTGCTAATTCCTTAATGAGGTTTTCTTTTTCTACAGAGTACCATGCAGGAATAAGGGTATTGGACAGAGCATCCCTGGATGGCGGTTTGTAGCGAGGATTGAGGGCGGTGGTCATCTCTCTGTAAACATATTTGAGGATATTTATTATTGTCATTTTGACTTTTGTTTTGTTTTGACATAATTGTCTAATGGCACAGATTTATAAACATAAAGTAAACAAATATTGTTTTCACGTCACTTTACCTGAAACAGGGAGATTCCACAGTGGAAAAGGAATGCAGTCCCTTGACCACAAACCTGGTAACAGCCCTGTGAATTTCCTCCACCTTGTCATTGGTCAAAGTTCCCTTCTTTGCCAAGGTGAATGGGGTCTCTGATGCTGTAGCTGGAGAGCCAACAATATAAACATAGGTTAAATAATGTTACTGTAGCTAAATATTTGCTGCTGCCTGTCTTGGATAGGACCCTCTTGAATGCTGTACCATATAACGACACCTGGGGTCGCTTGGGTGCGGATCAGACTGACCTCCACACACCCCTCACCCTACTCCCCCTCCCCCAGTCCAGCTGGGGCCTACCTACCTGCATGTTTAATCTCTCAATCCCCCGTCCCTTTCCTGGTTAAATAAAACAAAGCAAGAAATCATAGAGGGCGAATGTCCACTGTCCCCCTCTTTAAATAAATAAACGGAAACATTATTACCAACCTGAGGAAATGCTGTCATCATCATCCTCAATGGGAATGGCGATCTCCGCCTCCCCCTCTCCGGAGGTGCTTGCTGCTGCTGAGGTGCTTGCCGCCGAAGGGCTGGTGAACTTGCGCAAGCTGTCAAACACGGTGCACCCTTCTGACCTTAAATGTATCGCGTGCGTTGTCAGGTGTTTCATCAAGTTCGATGTGTTGCCTGCTTTACACGCGAATGATTTTAAACATTTTAAGCACTTCGCGTTGTTTTCATCGAGTCGGGTGAAATGCAGCCACACTTTAGAACGCTTCATTGCGGTCTTCGGCATTCTCGGTGACCTCGTAGCTAGGCTAGCTAGCGAAATTAGATAATATGACTATGAGTATGATTATTATGATGATAATAATACTATCAATACAATAATACAATAATACAATCACTTACTATAAACTCACTCTTCTTCTTCTCAACACAACTGCTCACCTCACTACCACGACACGCACTGATTGGAAATTGGAAACAGGCGATGTCACTCACGTGACACACACGTCACGACTCAAGTCACGTGTGGTTGACTGTTGCATGACACCGGACACCAGTTTTTTTTTTTTTTTTTTGAAAAGTACCGAAATGAGGAACCGAAATCTCCTTTGCGATTCGGTACGGGTACATACCGAATGTAAAGTAACCGGTACCTACCGGTACCGATTTTCGGTACCCAACCCTACTCATTAACTTTGGTTAACATAATCAGCACACTGCACTAGTGCATGGCAATAAAACAACTATTATTATATTACACACACACACATCAGTTAATGCATTTTTGGTTAGTGTGATAGCGTGATGATCACTGAGTAAGGGTTAGGGTTAGTACACATGTAGCCTAAATGTAGAATAAGGAGTATTAGTCATACCACTGTTCCATTTTCCTCTTTCAGGACTGGTGATGGTTGATGTCTGAGACCCTCAAATCTGCCAAAACTGGTGGACCTCTGTATGGAGACATTAGTGGTTACAGATTTAAAATATATTTGCCACAGTGGCATGAGCACATGTGGCATCTATATGAATGATGTAATGTTTATATGAGACGTACAATCTATCTGGGAGGTTTCATAATACAGTACATGTTGGTTTTACCCTACACCACCTTTAGTACACTAGCCTTTTACATTTTGAATTATACTTGAAGTATGAGTTCAATGGTAATGGTCTCAACAGTCTTACTAACAGAACAAATGTGACTTTACCCTGCCTTTATTTTAAACTTTTGTTTTCACCAGCTGTGTATTTGGCCTAGAATCCTGGCACATTCCTTGAATTCACTTCTCTCATAATGTGTTTGTGAAATAGCCTACTGTACTGTAACACTGTATATAGATAATAGTTGATAGATAATAGTGACCAACCATTAAATTGTAGCCTATCTAAAAACAGCCTATTCCTTTGTGCTCTCTCAAATGCTTTCTATTATTCTAAAATCACATTTTAAAAATTCTCCTTAACTAAAAATAGTCATACTATCCATTAAAAGCCCACTATTTCAGCATCAGAATATCAAAATGATTATATGAATGTTTTAATCCTGAATAATCCCTATTAAATACAAAGGCCACACTCACACTAGAGTAGCGAGGCATTCAAGGAATTCTAATGAACTGTATTTGCTGCACTTAAATGTGTATGACTACCCTCTTTAACCTGTTCATCAGTCACTTAAATGTGTATGACTACTCTCTTTAAACTGATCATCAGTCACAGAAATTGGCAATCTATGATAGATATAAATAGCTTGTCTCCACTTACCTTTGGTTTGATGCTCTTTGGTTTGTCTGAGACATTTGAGGCTGCTCTTTGTAACATTTTCTGTTATTTTGTTCACTAATGGGTCCTATCTTTGCTCTAACCAATGTTAACAGTAAAGTGCTAAATGCAGCAACTTAGACTGACTGCTTGACTTCCTCAAACACACAGGATGTGAGGCACCATTCTGTCTATAACCACGGTATCGGTTCCAAAAGGGGAAAACAAATTGTGCTAAATGAGCACATTGTGGTCTGCCTTTCAAAACCTTGACAGTAATTTCTAGAAACACTTTGATGACAGTTTATATGTGGGGTAATTTTGGAACAGGTTCATCACCACTGTGGTTGGGCTTCTGCATGGATAATCAGAAAAACGCCCCAGACACACACTTGAATAATGCAAGATAAACAGCCCAGTAGTCTATGGCAGACGATAGAGATAGAGTGAATACAATTCACAAATTATAAGTATTTAGTGATCCTAAAACTCTTGTTTGTTATATTGAGTGGGCTCTTCAACACTTCAACTTTCGTAATATGCAAAAAAACGTAAAAAGAAAAAAAAGAAAGGTTTTGCAATTTGTGAACTTCCAGGTTCCCCCTTCCGCCAGCTGGCGTCACATTCAGTATATGTGATTTCATATGGATATTTCTAAGACCAAATGGCAAAAGATACATGGGAGAAGCATACCATTAGGCCTAATCTGTAATAAATAATAATAATAATAATAATAATAATAATAAAAAATTAAAATATAAAGGGAAAAGGGAAACTAGGTATTACTAGTGCTGTCATGATAAATCCATTCCTTCCTTCTCTCTTATTTGTTCACATTTAAAAATATTGGGTGAGAACAGCAAGATGACGTCTTGAGTTGCGGAAGTGTTAATGCTATGAACAGCAGATACAGGATGTTTTGAAGATTGGCAACTCTCTGATGTCGAAATAGTTTCTGCCATTTCCTCTACCCTCAGTATGGAAAATGTACAGAATTAACAGTTCACTCACTAACTTTTTTTGTTTTTAAAAACATGTTTGATATACAGTATACTATATATTGCCACAGTAAACCAAGCATAATTTCAATATTTTATATAATATATGGGTTATAATCTTACAATACGTCATTTTGGCTGCTGAATGTCTGGAATCATTATCTATTTGGCCTTAAGTCTGGAATGTTTTTTATTTTTTTAAAGGTATAAATCTCACATGTGAGAGTTTATGCATAAAATGTTGGCTTCTGTTGAACTCAGATATCATCCATACAGTCTGATGTTTACTGCAATGCTTAGCCTACATTATAGATCTACAATTGACCAATGGCGAATAAGAGAATACTATGGACAATTGCAACAAAACAAAACATTGCCTAATCCCACTGCATACAATCAGACGTGCTTGTCTCAATCTGGGTTTATAGTTTCTAATCTATTCCCCAGCCTTGGAAATACACAGCATGATCTCTTGTAAGGAGAAAATCCTGCTCCCAGATTTGCCAATAAGACAATCACAACATTTGGGATGTATAATGTGGGATGATAATTCCCATACTGCCCTTATATGGGCAAATACAGTATATCATATATAATATACTGCCCTTATGACACATACACTATGACATTTCAGCTTTGTGTTGTTTTGAGCACTCAGAGCTTGTGCTGACTGAATATCAGATGTACGTATACATAAAGTAACACTAAATCATATTTATTATATAGTTATATAAACATAAATGATATACTGCATGTACGATTAAGCCATACTGTAAGTCGAAATGGACATCCACATGGATGTGTTAACAGTAACTAACTTACATTGGAGTCACAGAGATCCACATCTGTGACAGAGCGGGGCACAGCGTGGGGGACACCCTGAGATGAGGGGTCCAGTTTCAGGCTCCCGTCCTGGGCCAACCCCTGGAGTTTCTGGCACTCTTTGGCCCGGGGCAGAGTATAGTCATGGGTGTAGACACGGTGCTCTGTAAGGGGCCTGCGGCAGGTGTGGTAGGAGGTTCCCCAGGTTGGGGAGTTCTCAGCTGGGCTGCTCCATGGCTGGTGGTCGGGGTTAGGGTTAGGCTGCCCAGCCCTCAGATCCATTAACCCCAGGGTGGCATTCATCTGTGTCCTGTCTGGCCACTGAGCCTCATCTACCTCCACGTAGGGCCTTACCACTAGGATGGGACCTGCTGGACAATGATGATGGAGAGAGAGAGAGAGAGAGAGAGAGAGAGAGAGAGAGAGAGAGAGAGAGAGAGAGAGAGAGAGAGAGAGAGAGAGAGAGAGAGAGAGAGAGAGAGAGAGAGAGAGAGAGGGAAAAGGGAATTTGACATGTGGATAATAGTTTTCAAATCTGCTTTCATCTTGCATTGCTACATGGTTATTCTGTATTATGTCAATGTTGCAATTCTATAGTCTGAGGTCTTTCTACTGTGTTCCTTCAAATGTTACCTGTGTTGTCCTGTGTGTTGTCCTGTGTTTACCTGTGTTGTCCTGTGTTTACCTGTGTTTACCTGTGTTGTCCTGTGTTTACCTGTGTTTACCTGTGTTTACCTGTGTTGTCCTGTGTTTACCTGTGTTGTCCTGTGTTTACCTGTGTTTCCTGTGTTTTACCTGTGTTGTCCTGTGTTTTACCTGTGTTGTCCTGTGTTTTACCTGTGTTGTCCTGTGTTGTCCTGTGTTGTCCTGTGTTTTACCTGTGTTTTACCTGTGTTGTCCTGTGTTTTACCTGTGTTGTCCTGTGTTTACCTGTGTTGTCCTGTGTTTTCTGTGTTTTCTTGCCCATTTCTTTTCCAATCTTTCCACTGCCTTTCTTCCCAGCCTTGTGACTCCTTCTGATTGTCTCTCTTGGTTCTACCACATCTCCATTAGCATGAACAATCTGTGTGCCGTACAAAGTACATACAATATACATATGCCAATGTGGGAGGTTGTAAGTGTATTGGAGAAAAAACATATACACACACACACACACACACACACACACATACACACACACAAAAGCCTGAGCTCATTAATTTTGTTTGGTTAACATAATGATTGGCAGTACTGCAGCCAAATCCCATTTTAGGCTGTCAGCACACTGCACTAGTCTTGTTAACCTCTGTGCCAAGCTGTCAACACAGGGTCTGTGTTAGGCTCTGTGCCAAGCTGTCAACAAAGGGTCTGTGTTAGGCTCTGAGTGCCCAAGTGTTGATCCACTCTTGGCAAGCAGTACCAGCGACTCGGTCACACTGTGGTGGGCATTAGTGAGAGTACCACTCCGTACCTCTCCCTTTCTCTCTTTATCACCCCCCCACCGCCCCGGTCTCTCTCTCTCTCTCTTTATCACCCCCCCCCACCCCGGTCTCTCTCTCTCTCTCTCTCTCTCTCTTTATCACCCCCCCCCCCCCCGCCCCGGTCTCTCTCTCTCTCTTTATCACCCCCCCCCACCCCGGTCTCTCTCTCTCTCTCTCTTTATCACCCCCCCCGCCCCGGTCTCTCTCTCTCTCTCTTTCTCACCCCCCCCCCCCCCCGCCCCGGTCTCTCTCTCTCTCTCTGCCATGTGGCCCAGAGATTACAGGGGCACCCCTCTCCTGGACCATCTGTACTGCACTAAAACTCAATCAGCAGCAGTGTTAATTGATTGCCCCATTTAGGCCAAGAGCGTCTTTGGATGAGAAAACTATCATTCGTGGTGCCATTGTGAAGCTGAGAGCTGGCACAGGAAAGCACACAGAGGGACACTCACCAAGTCTCTCTGCCTGCTGTTGGGACGATCTCGGTTTGAAGCCAGAGCCCACCCTTCATAACTTGCACCCTGTACACAACACAACAACACAACACACAATATATATATATATATATATATATTTATTTATTTATTTATAAATGGTGTACAACTTTAGAAAATACATTAAAGTTAGTCTAGATCTCTTTAGTTCTCTTATAGGTCATATAACACTGAGGCTATTTGTTGTTAGTACTACCCCCCAGCGCTGTGTCCTGAGACACCTGCTTCCCCCTATACTGTGTCTCCTAAGGTTTCTACTTCCCCCTTGTACTGTTCCTCTAGTGTCTATTTTTTTTAAAAATCTTTTTTCTTCTTCTATCACGACTGCCAATGGACCCTGGCCTGAGCTAGATTACTCTTCCTGCTATGACTGGTGAATTGATGATTCAATTGCTCAGTCAAATGTATTGATTGTGAGTCACTTTGGAATAAGGCGTCTGCTAAATGGCTAAACGCCAAAAATGTAAATGTATTGTATTCTACTCTGCATACATTTATTAATCAGATGCAGACTATTAGATTAGATCACAAAGATGTAAATAAAAAAACACAGAGGGTTATCATTTGTTGACCTGTTCTGGTGGTGGTGGTGGTGGTGGTGGTGGTGGTTTACCTGTTCTGGTGCTGGTGCTGGTGGTTTCTCTGTCTTCTTTGTGCTTGACTGACGTGCTCTACCTCCTTTGCCCTGGACATCTCTGGGCATGGTTTTTTCCATCTCTGAGTGGAAAAACAAAACCAACTCTGAGTCTCTCTGACATCCCCAATCCCAGGCAGATACAGTAACTACTGTAGATCTCTTCATAGTGACCCTGACCCACTCTTCCAGCCATGGGAAGCACAAAATTTTCATTTTCATCTCCTTCTCGTTCCAAAACAGCATTGGGGCTTGTGTACTGTGCAATTTGCCAAATGGCTCAAATACTGTATGTCCTGTTGGGATATGCTTTACTTTGAATAAAGTTACATTTGCATGTAGTCTCCTTCTGTAAACACACTTGTGTACTGTCTGTTTTGCGTACTGTCTTCCCACAGTGTTAATACCCTGCTAGCATTTAATTAATCCAACACCTGACAGTGTGGTAAGAAAACCCTGGAGTCTGCAAAACACACATTGAAATTGGTCATTTCCCTCCTTGACTACTGCAACGCACTCCCCGCCTCCACCATTAGAATCCTGCCATCCGTCTGGTGTTCAACCTCCCCAAATTCTCCCATGTTACCCCTCTCCTTCACACCCTTCACTGACTCCCAGTAGCGGCTCCCAGGATCAGATTCAAGATCCTGGTGCTCGCCTACCGGGCGACAAAGGGAACAGCCCCTTCCTACATGCAAGCAATGGTCAGCCCAGAAACACCTGCCCATTCACTCCACTCTACCACCTGGCCGAAGGGGACCAGCGCCTCTTCAGGGATGCTGCAGCGCTGCCCAGTCACAACTTCAATGTCCTGCCACCTGCTGGTGGGAGGAGCTTCCCACCGCTGTCAGGACTGCAGAGTCACTCCCTATATCCCCCCGTAGACTGAAGACCCACCTTAACTGTCCCTCCTGAGACTTCTCCATCCCCTCTATACCAGTGGTCCCCAACCACCGGTCCGTGGGTCATTTGGTACCGGGCCGCAGAGAATGAATTTTAAAAATATTTTATTGATTATCAGAGTCTGAAAGATGTTTTATTTTGAAAAATGACTGGATACATCCGTCTGTGCATCTGTGTCTCTTGACACGTCAAGACGTTCGTCTCAGTCACGTCAGTGTTTCCTCTATATGCATTGATTCGTGGCGGGCCGCCACGAATGAATTTTCTCCGCCACTAATTGATTCAGTCCACAAAGTCGACGATTTCTTTTTCTTTATTATGAAAAAAAATCCAGATTGAAGCTAGATTTAGGCCGCTTTCAGACCTACATTTCGTTCCGATTTAGGGAGCTGTAATGTCGCTTAGACATAGAATAATATAGAAATAATATAGAATAATAAGACACTCGACAGGTTCAACAAAGGTATAACCAGGTTACTTCGGTTGTGCTCCACACCTGTCAGTCACCTACTGGTATATCACAAACTCTGTCTCAGGCGCATGCGCCGTCCCCGACTATGAATTAACCCATTCATTACATCTTCCCCCTTAAGGAAACATTACAAAGCTGTACATTGACTTTAACTGTGATCAACTAACCTGTAACATAGTTGCAGTATAACACCACAGCTTAACAATTCCAAAGTAATAAATACCAAGTGGAACATCACGATGGCAAAACATCACATAGATTTGTATATATATATATATTTATTTTTTTGTTTTGTTTTTGTTTTTTGTCTACGAACCGGCTTACTCACTCTGCCATAGCGAGTGAGTAAAGTCCCAGCTGGGTGGCTATCAGCCATCTCTGTGTGGGTTACTGTCCCTCCCCCCTCACTGGTCTCCTCCGAGTTCATCAGACCCGCTTGTGTGACCGGGACTGGGGTGTCTGTGCCAGAGGAAGCTGCTCCTGGCACTTGTTGTAGGTGGCGACTGTTTCTCCTATACTGCCCCCCTTCCTTTGAGTGCACGACGTAGGACCCTGGTGTTGGGCCATGCCCCTGGACCACTGCTGGGGTAGTCCACTGTTGTTGTCCATCCAGCTTCATGAGCACTGGGTCTCCTGGGTTCAGTGGAGCTAGAGTTCTCACGCCGTTCCTGCGGTTGTAGTAGAACGCTTGTTTTTGCTTTGCGGCGGCGTCTGCTTGTCTGACCTTCTCCTGATTCGGCCAGTTTGGTCTCAGGTTCTCCTCTAGTGTAGGTAAGGTGGTCCTAATCCTCCTTCCCATTAACAGCTCGGCTGGGCTGAACCCGGTGGATGTGGAGGGAGAGGCTCTGTACGTCATCAGAGCAAGCACGGGGTCCCTCTGCCTGAGTATGCCTTTTGCTATCTGTATGGCCCTCTCTGCATGACCATTGCTCTGGGGGAAGTGTGGGCTAGACGTAATGTGTGTGAAGTCGTACTGCTTACTGAACTCCCTGAACTCTGTTCCTACTAGCTGAGGCCCATTATCACTAACTAATGCATCTGGCACGCCATAACGTGCAAAAGTGGCCTTCAGCTTGGATATGACCTGACTGCTTGTTGTGGTAGGGAGGTTGAGAATCTCTAGAAATCTTGAATAGTAATCTGTCACTACCAAGTAGTTTTGCTTATTGTACTCACATAAGTCTACTGCTAATTTCTGCCATGGCCTGGAAGGTAACTCGCTCGGCATCAGTGGCTCCTTTCTCTGTGTGTTCCTGTTCTCTGTGCAGAATGTACACTGTTGTGTCAGTGTAATGATATCCTGTGATATCCCAGGCCACCACACTGATTGGTTGGCTCTCTCTCTACACTTTACCAGCCCTTGGTGCCCATCGTGAATCCTCTCTACAATTTCTTTTCTCATACAAGTAGGGATGACTATGCGGCTCCCCCTGACTTGGTAAAAGTCTCTGATTGCTTCGGGGCTCCTCTCTGGGTACTCTTGCCACCCGTTTCTGATGAACCACAGCACTGACTGCAGGTGTGGGTCAGCCTCGGTGTTCAGTCTGATGTCCTCCATCCTCTGTGGAGTGGCTGGCATGTTGTTGACTACGGATGTGATGTGCGCAGCCACATCGTCGTGTGTGTCCGAGCTGCCGCTGTTGTTCTCTGGGCCCCTGGAGAGAGCACCCGCTACGGCCAGCGTCTTTCCTGGTGCGTACTCTGCTTTTGCGTTGAAACGCATGAGTCTCATCAATAGTCTCTGACACCTGATGGGAACATTATCCAGGACTTTGCTGTTGATGAGGGGCACGAAGGGCTTGTGGTCAGTGACCAGCGCAAAGTTGTTGAGGCCATACAAGTACTTATTGTGGTGACTGTTTCCTCCTTAGTCACCGCGACTGTTGAACTGTAAACTTTAGTTGACTCGTGATACCAACACCGACGACTTCTGTACGTTGCAATCATTTGTTTACTTTAATATAAAAACATGATACACTAAAACAGTTTCGCGTGTGGCAACACGGTCAAAGACTGTGTGCTCACCAGTTCAATCAGTAACACCTGTAGCCTACCGGTGAGCTCACCTATATACCTGTGCACACCATAAACACCATAAATACAGTAGCAAAAAAAATCATAGTCCATAATGCAGGGCTGTAGTAGCCTACACTCCACTTGTAATCTATCAGGAATGTCCTTTGTAATCCATCAGAAATGTCTTTGGGGTTGAAGATGTTCCACTTTCAGTCCTCTTGAGGCGTCATCTGCCGGATTTTGTGCCGTAGGGATATATCTCCACATTTTCCTGCAGGTCCATCTTGAGTTGGTTCCTCTCCTCTCTCACTCCCTCCAGAATCTCCTGGAGCTGGTCTCTCTCCTCAGTGACAGAAGTCACACTAGAGAGCAGCTTCTCCAGCTCCTCACCATGACTGTACGTTTTCTCAGACAGGAGGAGGTCTCTCTCAGCACACACAAACTCCAGCTCCTCACTCTGTTGTTTAGCCTGCTGTTCTAGAAGAGACTGCTTCTGTATCTTTTCACTCTCAAGTTCAGAGTTCAATTGCTTCTGTTGTCTGAGCTCGTCTTGAATGCAGTGTAAAATATCTTGAGTCACGGCAACCGTCTCTGTATTTTCCTGCAAGTCATTCTTCAACTGGTTTCTCTCACATTGAATGGTTTCCAGTTCCTCTCCAAGATGCTGTATTTGTTGCTGAAATTGGGTTTCTTCGTGTTCCCTCTCAGCCTGCTGTTCTGAGTTCAGATATTGTTGACATTTCAGCTCTGCCTGGACCTGTATGACCATCTCCATATTTTCCTCCAGGTCCATCTTGAGCTGACTCCTCTCGTCTCTCACTCCCTCCAGTATCTTCTGGAGCTGGTCTCTCTCCTCAGTGAGAGAAGTCACACAAGAGAGCAGCTTCTCCAACTCCTCTGCATGATTCTGAGGGCTGTCGATCTTCTCACACTGGAGGTGGTCTCTCTCAGCACGCACAGAATCCAGCTCCTCACTCAACTGAGTAATCTGGTTTTGCATCTCTGCAAGATGGGATCCATTCTCTGAACTATTTTCATTGTCCAAGCTAGTCTTAATCTGTGTATTCAAGTGTTGTATTTTCTCTTGTAGGTCTCTCTTGAGCTGGGTCCTCTCATCGCTCATATCTGAATGTTGCTCCTCCAGCTGCTCCACTGCAATTCTATTCGCAACCACCGGAGAGCAGTCATTTTGCTCGTTGCAGATTCCTTGGAGGGGGTCCACTTATCACCCATCCCAGCCGGGTTTTAAAAGCGTACGGCCCCTCTCCAACACTGTTCACCACCTCCCAGGGTTCCATTAGCCTGGAGGCATTGGTGCCAATCAGCAAATTCACCTGGGCTTGGATGTGAGGGATGCAGATGCCATTCAAATATGACCACTTCGCCACTTCTTCATCTGAGATTATATTAGATGTTGACACAGGCATTTTCTCTTGGGTCAAAACTTCAGGAAGGCTGTAAAACTGTCCATCGTTACAGCCAGCAATCTCCAAACCTTGAAGAATAAAGCTTGAAACTTCCTGATCTGGCGCCATGGTACGCAACTGAACCTTTACTCTCCTTCCAGTCATTTTCAACCTTGTCATCAAGCTTTCAGAGCAGAATGTTGAAGTGCTTCCTGGGTCCAAAAATGCATATGTTTGAATTATTATGTCACCTTTGGAGGACTTAACTTGCACTGGGAGGATTGAGAGAATGCCGTCACTGCTACCGGCTCCTGTATGTCCAGAAAAGGTAGAGACGTGTGTGCGGTCACTTGATTTTTTCTGTAGCCCATCTGTGTCAATTTCCTTTTCCTTGTTTATGTGGAGAACACTTGGATGTTTCTGACCACACACCTTGCAACTCATGCGCCTTTCACAGTGTTTGCTCATATGTCCAGTTTGCAAACAAGCAAAACAAACGCCTTTCTCCTTCAGGAAACGTATCTTCTGTGTGTGTGCTTTCTTTTCCAATTGTGGGCATTGCTCCAACCCATGCTCAAGGGAGCAACACAGACACAGATTTGATTTTGTAGTCTTGTACTGTACACTTTGTCTCTTGCTTCTGTCATTGCTTGTAGACTCTGCAACATCACTCTGTTCAGTGTTTACAATAGTTGTAGCATAGGCATTTCCCTTGATCCTTGATGGTGATCTGTTCCTGTCACCAAATGGTTTCTTCTCTACAGGCTTTTCATAGCTACTGTACTGTAAATCTCCAAAAATAGGTTCGGATGCAATTCTCACTTGGCGCTCAACAAAAAGAACAATATCTAAAAACTGAGCTCTGCGCTGATGGCGCTCCCAAAGCTCACACGCCTTTGTTCTCCATTTTTCTTTCAACTTGTAGGGGAGTTTCTGGATCACGGCTCGCATGTTAGCTGGCATGTCAAGTTCATTGATGTATTTCAATTCTTCCATTGCGTTACAGCACTCACGCAAAAGGAGTGAATATGCTTGCAGTCCTTTGACATCCTCAGCCTTCACCAATGGCCAGCCAAGCACCTTGTCCACATATGCAGCGGTAATTTTCAACTCATCCCCAAAATGCTCCTGCAGCAGTTCCATTGCTCTTTCATAACATCTGTCGGGAGGCATAAGTTGACAACTGCGGACTAGCTCCTGAGGCTGCCCTCTTGTGTACTGCTGTAGGAAGTACAAACAATCACCTTTGTTGTTGGTCTTATTTACCACACAGTGTTGAAATGCTCGGACGAAAGCTCTGTATGACAGAGGATCTCCATGAAACACTGGAATTTCTCTTATTGGAAGGGAATTCATGTTTTGCTGTTGCACCAAGAGCTCCGTTATTTGATTTTGTGATTGAAGTAGACTGTAAATATTGCCGTCCTGGGTGTTAGGAGAAGGTACAACACCACAGTTAGCCTGACCGTGAGAAGATTGAACGGCATGTTCAGAATCCTGACTGTGTGAAATCTGCATGTGAGGAGATTTTATGACCTGTGCAGCATCCAGAATGTGGGAAGATTCCATGACCTGTCCAGAATCCATCATTTGGTTTGTTGTTCCATGTCTCTTTAACCTTGATGCCTTCTGGTTGGATTGTGAATGAGACTGTAGGCCTATATTTTGCTTTGTCTGCACATGCATGTTTTTCATAATAGTGCTTGGAAATGGATTGAATTCATTGGCCCCAGGATTGAGAGGTGTTTTCCTTTCCTTTGTGTACGATTCTTTAATTGAACTCCCTCCATCAGATTTCATAAACACTGCTAGTTTAGCAGAGGACACTGCAATCTCGGTGTTAAGTTCAAGCTGTTCCTGTTTCCTCCGAAGCTGCTCAGCCTGCTCCTGCAATACATGTTTGTCACGCAAAGCAGCAGCGCGCGTTTCTAGTGCAGCTTTCTCGGCTGCAGCTTCAATGCATTTTAATGAGACTGTAGAAGATCGGCCACTCCTTGAGCTGCCACGGCTCTTCTGTGATCGTTTACTTGAAACCTGCGTTCCCACATTAGAAACACTGTCATAAGGATGCACCTCATCTTCGTCGTCAATTTTGTAGTGATTGACAGCTCCATCAACATCATGAGCATCATTATTGCTTTCCAACCGTTTTGTAACTGCACCAGTCGATTCATTATCCATTTCACATTCCAACCATTTTGTAACCACATCTGTAAATTCATTGACACTCAACGTTTTGGCTTTATACCACACTTCATGCTTGTCAGCTTCATCGGCTGGCAGCAAAGGTAATAGAGTTGTGTGTGCATTTTGTGCGTCATGGCACATCAGTTTAAACTTGTCAAACTCGCATTTCACTGGTTCTTTACAATCCTTGTTGCTGTTAGACATCAGTTTATTAATAGTCTCCTTTAACTTGTTTGCTTTGTTCAAATGACATTTTCTTTTTGTTTGCAAAGTGTCTATTTTGTCTAGCAAGGCTTTTGTGAGCTGCCTTTTGCGTTTTAAATCTTCTGGGTTCATTTCCACAGGGCTGGCAGTAGCCACGCCCACCAGCTGTGCGTCTTCACAATTTTTACTTTGCGCTGTAGCCATTGTTACATTCAGTCATTTGTTTACGCTTTGTTTTCAAACAAATTATCTCCAGCGACTTGGCTACTCACCACTCAACGACAGATTTCAGCTGTGGCAATTCAATCACTCACCCAGAGCTCTGAAACGGGTGGATCTGAAATGGATAGCCTACTGAAGTCGAGTTGTCCACTGGTCCGCTCGGTTTCCATTCAAACGGAGGTAAACATCGGCTTAGTTTCCAATTCTTCTTTCTTGAAGCGCAGCACTTCACCAATTAGTCCACTCGCCCAAATGAGCTAGTCTTTGACTTAAATGTGGTGACTGTTTCCTCCTTAGTCACCGCGACTGTTGAACTGTAAACTTTAGTTGACTCGTGATACCAACACCGACGACTTCTGTACGTTGCAATCATTTGTTTACTTTAATATAAAAACATGATACACTAAAACAGTTTCGCGTGTGGCAACACGGTCAAAGACTGTGTGCTCACCAGTTCAATCAGTAACACCTGTAGCCTACCGGTGAGCTCACCTATATACCTGTGCAGTCCTATGTCCTCGCCACTCAGTGGTCAACAGTAAAAATGACATCCAGCACAGACATAATGGCTGCAACACTTATCAAAGCGCTCGCACGCCCACACGCTGGCCAGGCATTCTTTTTCGATCTGAGGGCTCCAGTCCTCTCCATTCTGCTGGAGCAAGACGCCCCCTAGCCCATAACTACTGGCGTCGGCTGACACAATAGTGGGCTTCCTGGAGTCATAGAAGGTCGACACTGGAGCAGTGGTTAGGGCCGTTTTGAGTCTCTGGAAGGCTGACTCCTGCGTGTGCCCCCAGGCCCACTCCACCTGCGTCTTCAGCAGTTCGTAGAGTGGCTGTCCTACCGTGGCGAGGTTGGGGATATATTTACCCGGATAGTTCACCATCCCGAGGAACCTCTTGAGTTCCGCTACATTCTGGGGCTGGGGAAAGTTCACTATCCCTGTAACCTTTCCTGGGTCAAGCCTGACACCTTCCTCATCTATCACGTGCCCCAGGAAGCGGACCCTCCTCTGTTTGAAGTTGCACTTAGCTTTGTTTAGCTTCAGGCCTGATCCCTCGATGACCTTCAGCACCTCTTCCAGGCGCTGGTCATGTAGCTCCTCTGACTCTGCATAGATGAGCACGTCGTCCATGTAAACGACCACCCCTTCCAGCCCCTGCAGGGTTTCATTCATTTTCCGTTGGAAGATTTCAGGTGCGCTCGTGATCCCGAAGGAGAGACGACGGAAGGGAGTGATGAAAGTTGTCAGTAGGCTACTTTCCTTGTGTAGGGGGATCTGGTAAAACCCACTCGCTGCATCGAGTGATGTAAAGAACTTGGCTCCTGACAGCTTGGGCATTATTTCCTCCATTGTGGGTAGCACGTACTTCTCTCTCTCTACCCCTTGATTCAGTTTCTTAGGGTCAACACAGATGCGGACGTTGCCATTGGGCTTCAGCACCGGCACCATGGCAGCGCACCATTCTGTTGGCTGAGTGACTTTCACTACGATGCCCTCCTCTTCCATTCTGTGCTAGCGTCAATGTTGGCATTAACTGGAATTTCTGGCTGAGTTTCTTATCTCTAATGCCCACTACTAAACGATCTCTAATGTTTTCATCCCTATTAGCACCAAAGTCGCAGTTTTCTGCTAGCTCATATAAAGCCCTGATGTAGGTCTCTGTCTTCTCTCCTGCCTGTTGGCTATGTTGGTAGAAACATGCCCGCTCATGTATGATATTCCGGCGAGGAATGAAATAGTCATCAAACTGTTTAATTACCATGTCAAAGTCCTCCTGTTTGTCCACATCATCAAAAACAAATGAACTGAAAATCTTCTCAGCTTCGCTTCCCATTGCGTAGATGAGCGAGCTGACCTGGACTTCCCCGGCGTCCTCATTCAGTTTCGTAGCTATCCTGAAGCGGAGAAATCTCAGTTTCCACTCGGGCCATTCTGCCGGGCTCTCAAAATTAAATTCGGCTGGCGGGTTAAACTTTGGCATCTTCGTCGTAACTAACTGGCTATACTAGACCTATTCTGACACCATGTAATGTCGCTTTGACATAGAATAATAAGACACTCGAGTCTGGGTTCAACAAAGGTATAACCACTTTACTTCGGTTGTGCTCCACACCTGTCAGTCACCTACTGGTATATCACGAACTCTGTCTCAGGCGCATGCGCCGTCCCCGACTATGAATTAACCCATTCATTACAGGAGCCGTAAATTACAATGTTACAATGTTGCAGACTTAATCGCCCTCACACGCGCGAAGCGAAACAGTTTTGTGATTGGTCCGAGTTTAGCGGGAAATTTGGATTTCAGGATATTCCTCTCCTCCGCCGGTCCCTTGAAAAGAAACATCAACTCACTCACGCGGCCAGTCTGATAGCAGCGGACCGCTAAGGCCAATCACAACAATGATTTTGTACAGTTCAGTATAATATTTGTAGACAGAGGCGCCCCGTCCATAGAGGCAACCAAGGCAATTGCTTGGGGCCACCAAACAAAAAGGGCCTCCAATTTTTTATTAAAAAAAAAAACAAAAAATCCAAAAAAATTTTTTTTACAGATGGGAGTGTTACATTCGTTTTCTTAAGATAGGATAATACATAAATCTGTTCAATGGGCATTTGCCAAAGTAGCCTACTGTTAATCAGTATTTATCCTGTATAGAATAGAATAGAATAGACTTTATTGTCGTTGTACAGTTGCCTATACAATGAAATTGTAGTGGCTCTTCCGAAGGTGCAAAAAAACAGAAAACATATTCACAAACATATACACATATAAGATAAACATTTATGAACATGTCTTATGTCTACTGTTCAGTGTCTACTGTATGGTGTATATGAAGATGTTATGACGTTTTATCATGAAAATAATGAACAGCAAGCTAGATCCAAAACTAGGGCCGGTGGAGGAGGGCAATTGTCACATTGGACAGACTACCAAAACAGAAAAATAAAGTATCTTAACGACAGCAAAAGTGATGGATGTCAGAAATACATTACCTGGAGATTCAATAAGGTACTTTTATATGACAGGATATGGGTTAGGGTTATATGACACCTGTAGCGAGATAGATAGATAGAGCCAAAAGTAAAAAGTCGCTGAGAGACGCAACCAGGGTCTGGCTGGTAATTGTATGACGCGCCAAACAATCAGCTGAGATGAAAAGTATGTTATATAAATATCATTTACATGCTCCATGTTGCATGTAATTTGTATGCTACTTGTGGTCCAGTATGTCGCAATGTGTACTAGGTGTGCTACTGTACCTGTGGTCATGTACTGTTTTTACTGTTTCTACTGTTTTTACTGTTTTTATGTAATGTGCTTTGCATGTTTTTATGTGCTTTTATTATGTCAAATGTAATTGTTGTATTGTGGCTGTCTTGGCCAGGGCTCCTTTGTAAAAGAGACGCTAGTCTTTCAGACAGTTTTTTTACTTACACACACACGAGCGCGCGCATATGCGCGAACTTCGTAAAACCGTATTATATTTTAGTGTCAGGGAAATAAATACATTTTAAAATGTCCACATCGTCACCCGCCTAAGACCCTTACCAGGGGCCTCCATAATGTTGTTTGCTTAGGGCCCCCAAAAGTCTAGGGGCTCCACTGTTTGTAGATATGTTTTCGTTTAAATAATATTCACTCTGTCTTTTAGTTTCACATTCAAAAATCCCTCAAACGGTTCACTCTGTCTACAGCGGGAGAACAGGTGGCAGAAGAAGAGCCATCAGCATCGGCTAGTGTATCGGTGGTGTATCAGCAGACATTAGCAAGTAAAAAAACGATTATTATGTGCGTCACTTTAGCAACGACAGTATTGGCAGGGAAAAAAGAAGGGGAGTCGATGTTGGAAAAACATGCAGCTAAAATTCAGCGAACATTTGGACAATAAGAGACACAAGGGAGAAGTACAGGAAAACAGGGCTCATGTAGGTGTCATCAAAGGTAAGAGTTTGTTTTCTTTAACTCAGCTGATACTCAGCTGTTTACCGAATGCTCCATCTGACTGTCACACTGTGATTTTACTTGTGTAATGTGGTGGGTTGACATAATTCACCCACGGAACTATGGGTTGGGAGTATTGTTCCACACGGACAGATAAGTGCGTGGTACTTAGTTGTTTATTCAGTTCTATTTACTGCTTGAGTGTGTTGTTGACAATCGTTCATATCCTACATTAAACGTTTAGCTTTGTCATTTGATACGCCGCCTACGACTCCCGTCTCTCGGCACTACAGTAAACAGTTAATCAGTAACGTTAGCCAGTTTTGTGCTCTCATGTAGGCCTACTTCGTATTGATGAGCTGATGATCTTTGTGTGTGTGTGTGTGTGTGTGTGTGTGTGTGTGTGTGTGTGTGTGACTGTCAGTCACAAGTTTATATTCTACGGATGTTGTTCAGTGCTGTATGCGCGTTCCTGGTTCTGTGTGTACTCTTGTTAATGTGTACTTCATATTCGATGAGCTGATTATCTTTCACTGTGTGTGTGTGTGTGTGTGTGTGTGTGTCTGTGTCAGTGTCTTGACTTGGGCGTATCTGTCAGTCACATGTATATTATTATGATCCAAAGATGGATATTATACGGTAACCTACGTTCAGTGCTGTATGTATGCGCGTTCCCCATGTTCTGCTGCAGCTGTAGGATATCTTGGTATTTGATCACCTGCTATATACAACATCGCCGCTCGCCTTTAATGGCTTAATCGTTTGTTTGTTTTTTGCCACGCTCCCTCTAGTTTTTGGTGAAATTACGTCGTTGTTTTGAGCGTGCGTGTGCGTTTCATGCACGTGCACGCGGAAAAAATCACGCCTGGCCTTAGGCCAGTCCATGAAAATATTGTCTTACATGAAACCGGTCCGTGGCGCAAAAAAGGTTGGGGACCGCTGCTCTATACTACCCCCCTGTACAGTTTTGGACTGTAAAAAATAATATATATTTTTAAATTCTTCCTTCTTCTAGCATTACAACTGCCAATGGCTCCTGGCCCGAGCATAGATTATTATTATTGTGATGACTGATGCATAGATTATTCACTTACTTAGACAAATGAATTTGTTGTAAGTCGCTTTGGATAAAGGCGTCTGCTAAAAATCTAAATCTAAAAATATGAATATAATAAAAAAAACAAATTTCGCCACAATATACCTTGGTTTTGATTGATCTTGATGTGGAGTAAATCTTCTGGAGCTTTGGTGGACAGCCAGAGAGTGGTATTGCAGCCGGCGTGATCTGCACAGAGAACAAAATCTAAACCATTCTGGGTTTATTTGGAGGCTGATGTCAAAGGAGGCCACAGTGAAAATGGAGTCAGTGACTGGTGCAGAGTGCAAACAGCCAAGTAGGTTATGACGGCTAGCAATCAGAGTTTAAGCTGGGCTTTCCAATTGTCTATTTTTTGGTGGCCTCCAAAATGGTGGATTACTTCATTGCAACGACACCAAAAATACTGTAGCCTTCTGAGCCAAACGTCAGACCTACTGATCTTTTTACGCACAGCAGAATAACAACATTCAAAGAGATTTTGGTCAAATATTCTCATGGTGTGCCCCGCGGTGGCGTAGCGGTCTAAGCACTAGCCACTAGTGCAAGCTGCCCACCGGGGACTGGGATCGAATCCCGGTCTCGCCAGATCCGGATATGGCCGAGGCACACAGGGAGCGGCATATTGAGCGGACGCTCCAGAGGGCGGTATAGGACTATTTCCGGACAAGGATCCGTCGCGCAACAGCGCCCCCGGGGTGCCGGAATAACGGTGCTGGGCTCGAGGAACCAGTCAGCTAGTCTGCCTGGCGATCTCCTCTGGGGCTGCCGGCCACGGGGTCGTGCGGCGGATCCTACGCAATAGGCAGGGGATAATTGGATGCTAGGTTGGGTTCAATTGGATACTAAATTGGGTGAAAAATGGATAAAAATCTGAAAAACAAATAAATAAATAAATATATATTCTCATGGTAACCGACTGTTTATTAATGCATTCTGTGGTTTGACTAGTTGGTCGAAATGTTATCTATGCTTCTTTGCTGAGGATTTATGTTATTGGAGTGGAATATTAGTATTCTTCAATCATACTATAAAGTTAAATTGAGAAATATAACTTTTGCCTGGTTTATGATACTAAACACTTTGTACACACATAGCCACCAATAGCCTGCCAATATTCATTGTAGTCAGTACAATAAACAAGACAATACAGAACTGCCATTACATACCTAGTGCTTCATTATCAGATGCTGATTTCGATACATGTGTTCTAAAAGCAAAATGATCAGAAACAGTAGTCAGTATTTCACTTAATATTTGTAGCTATTCACAATACAAAAGCATGAGGATGCTGGAACCTGTTTAACCACAACACAGATGACAGAATAGCCCAAGTGATACCTGTATTTAAAGGTGATAAAATATGAGATACTGGTTATGTTATTCACTCATGGAGGCATAGGTTGTGGTTCAACATTTCTTTGTCCAGTTAGTCTACAGATTACAGGGTCATAGAGATTGCTCCAAAGCACTGCTGATGAAGCTTTCAGGGTAGAACATCCTGATTCCTGTCAGATGCAGATACAGGCTCAGGTGTTGGCTGACTTACTCAAACCTGCACAAAGACATAAGCTCCTGCTTCCACCACAATCCCCAGGGGGTTGTTTGTCTGCATGCAATATTAATCTGCTCTCAACATGATTGGTTTGATGACCAAACCAAAATGTTGTGTACTGTGTCATTTTATAACTTATAATAGTAGACTGATGTTCCTCCCAGTCCCACAGTTGCTTTAGGGAGCATTGTAGAGATAGACAGATGCTTGGGGGCTTAGAGTGTGAAGTCTACATAGGGGCTCATACATGGTATGGAGCTCTGACTTAAAGTATTATCCCCCAGGAAGAGTAAAGCGTCTTTGCAGCCATTTTACTCAGACAGAGTAATTTTGCTCCACTTTCACTTGTATGGATACATTGCCCTTCCGTTTTATCCTGCACAAACACTGTCGAAATAAACTATGCAAAGTTTGACAGCAGCTCACCTTCTCTTCTTCTTTTTGGAGTTGGTACTCTGCATTTGGGATATTTCCTAAAAGTAAAAGAAATAATTTTCAATCATTTTTGAATAAATATATGTTCATGTTAAGTGTAATTTATTGTTCTAATAATGTCTTTGTGCTTTAGTCAAGATTGCACTCATTTGGGAAAATATTAGGCCTAGCTGTGAGCTCCATGATATTACAACTAAACAGAATAGAGTGATATGACTTTATAGGACCCAGCTGTTAATGGAAGGTTTTCATTATCATAATCAGCTTTTTGTATGGGTACAATCTGATCCAAAGTTAAAATTCCAGAGAGAACAGAACACACATGATTTGGTTTTGTTTGTCCAGATGGCTACAACTGACACTCATGACAAGACATTACACAATGCAGTTGATCATTTCCAGACATGAAATAGTCTTATCTGACTGCATGGCTGCACAAAGGATATATACAACATTTTTGTTTGGTCCATGAATGTACAGTGTATGTGTGTGTGTGTGTGTGTGTGTGTGTGTGTGTGTGTGTGTGTGTGTGTGTGCGTGTGTTTACCATGGAGATGGATCTCCCTGAGCCATGCCACTTGGTGTTTTGGTCCAGCAGGAGAGCAGGGCTGCAGGAGCGGCTGCAGGAGCGACTAGGGATGCTGTATACTGGAGAAGCAGTGGAGTCCTGTACTGCCTCATACAGACTGTCCATAGACCCCTCCTGAACAAAACACACACACACACACACACACATGCACACACACACACGCACGCACACACACACACACACACACACACACACACACGCACGCACACACACACAAATGCACACACACACACACACACACACACACACACACACACACACAGGCAGAGGTTACAATCGCACAAACTGCAGTGCTAGAAACAAGAATCGTATTAATTTATTTCTTTTTTTTCAATTTACAATTTATTGGGTGGACTTCTTAAGAAAGATATAGATCAGATAAGAAAAATATAGATCAGATCAGGTCTTAATCCATCATCACATCTTGACAAACAAATACTCACTCTTGAACCTTACTGCATTTAATGTTAAAGCATGTGTACAAAGCAATGCTAGATACACAGTAGGGGGTAATGTCAAATCAGCCATCACTGGGTGCGGCATTAATTATGAACAATACAATCAGCAATTTTAGATCTTTTAGATTTTAGATCTACTATGAGCCTTGTGATTTATGAATACTGAGAAGTATTGTGGAACTTGTCAGAAGATCCTGGCACACATGATGGTGAATAATAACAACAGAGCTGCAATCAGAAGTCTAATCACATCAGATCAGATGCATTAATCCCCAACTGTGTACAACATCCCAAACATCTGTCCAAAGAGAGGAGTTTGTATGTTACACTCCTCCACTGAATTGTTTTCATTGCTCTTAACTTTCTATGAAATCTCCGATGTGTAGTCTTGCGGGGCCAGACTTGTTGCCTCCCAACAAATTGCATATGCTCCCGGCACACCGTCTGGAAACCTAATTGTCTTCCAAGTCCTATAGACAGATGAGGAGGGACTTGCAAATGCAGGAAATCTGCAATCGTTATTCTGATTGTGCCTTATTGTTAACATCTCCCACAGACACAAAATGAGTCACTAACTTCTAAAGGCATTGTTTTGATTTACAGAGACCGCGACCCCAAGAGGTGTCTGTCTGTAGGAGATCTCCCTGTTAAGAAGAATTGTTTCTCCCTTCTTGAGGTTCTCAAGTTGGATCCATTATTTCCAGATGTACCGCATTATCTGGATGGCTCGAGACTAATGTTTGGGAGATCTGGAAAATGTATGTTGAAGCCCCTCTCTAGTGTAATACAGTTCAAGCACTTTATTGAATAGAAATCTCCATTAATAATAACAGACAGTATTGGTAAATGCCTAGAGCCTAAAATTGAGTACACAGAAATATACCTTGTCACTGCAGTAACACATCTTTTGGTTATTTTATGTCCCTGCTTATCTTAAATCAACCACCACTGTCTCTTGTAGTTTTGTTTCTCTCCAGGAAAACCTATCAGCACTCAGCACATACACATCTCAGTAGATGAGATGTAGATGAGAAGTAGAGAAGGAGGTGTTGCCTTACCAGAGAAAAGCAGAAGAGGTTCATCTTGGTGGAAAGATCTCTATATATCTTCCCTCTGGAGTGGGTGAGCGCTGTGAGCAGACAGCGACAGAGAGAACAGCTCTTGCAAGTCAAGGCCGCCTGCTGTCTTCTCAGATTAATACCACACAAAATCCCTCCTATAATCCAATAGATGGGGGGGTTGGGGCATTACTCTAAAACAGGCCTATGAAGTGCCAGATTCGGCTATGGAATGGATAGAAACTACACAATTTGTGCTGGTACTATAATGTAGCTATAATGAGTAAATATATATGTATATTATTTATATAATATTTTGCTGTTTTTCACCTTGTAATCATGGATACTTGGTTTGTGCTAACATGTCTGAGGTAAACAGTAAAATCATCACTGTACTTTATCATGAGCTCAATGATACAACAGAGAGCTCAATGATACAACAGAGAGCACTTGACTGTGTTGTAAATATGAACTGTGACCTCCACAACAGCTCATATTCAGATTCCACAGCAGTTCAAATCAGTCAGTTCATGATTATTCACACCCCAGTGAAGTTATTTCCTAAAGTGTTACAGCCTGAATCAAGCGGTCAAATGTGGCAGTACCCCAGAACAGACACAGAGACTAAGGTAATAATAATAATATTTATTAAAAGGGGTTAGGCAGAGAATGGTCGTAGGGCAAGCGGGGGTCAGGCAGGGGGAGTAGTCGGCAGGCAGGCAGGGGTACTTAGGCAGGAGGGGGTAGTCGGCAGGCAGGCAGGGGCTTTAGGCAGGAGGGGGTAGTCGGCAGGCAGGGGCTTAGGCAGGAGGAGTAGTCGTTAGGCAGGCAGGGGCTTCGGCAGGAGGAGTAGTCGTTAGGCAGGCAGGGGCTTAGGCAGGAGGAGTAGTCGTTAGGCAGGCAGGAGGGTAGGCAGGGCAGGCAGGCAGGAGTGGACTGGTGGAGGAGAGAAAACAAACATAGGTGAGAAAAATAATAAAACAACTGAGAAAAATAAATAAGTCTAACTTCGGATATATCATTCACTGGGGACAAACGAGGGAGCGAGACGACTAACCACATAGGATCAGATTGATCAAGCATCAGACGGCAGGTTGTGGGGCCTTTAATGCAGGTCTCTCCTCCTTAGATTGTAAACACCTGCTGGAGCCGGCGCAGCTGTCTCAGATTGGGCCTGATTGGTCTCAACGAGCGGTGCCGAGGTGGAAACGAGTGGAGCTGAAGCGGGATCCACAACAGTACCCCCCCCCTAACGGGAGGCACCGGACGACCGCCCTGGAGCTTCCGGGTGGGCCCAGTAGAACTCGTCCAGCAGAGCAGGATCAGCGAGATAGGACGGGGGCACCCAACTCCGGTCTTCAGGGCCGTAGCCCACCCAGTCCACCAGATACTGGAACCCCCGTCCCCTACGGCGGACGGCGAGTAGACGGTCCACCGACCACACAGGGTCGCCATCCTCCAGGACCTGGGGGGGCGGGGGAGCTGGAGCAGGGGGTGACAGGGGGCTGGTGGAGAAGGGTTTGAGGAGGGACACGTGGAACACAGGGTGGACCTTGAGAGCGGCCGGGAGGTTCAAACGCACCGCAGAATCATTAATGACGCGGTCGACGGTATAGGGACCGACGTAGCGTCGGTTAAGCTTACGTGAGGAGGTCTGGGAGGTCTGGAGGGGCAGGTCCCGGGCCAACAGCCAGACCTTCTGGCCAGGTCGATAGGCCGGGGCCGGCACCCTCCGCCGGTTGGCGCATCGACGGGACCGCTCAGTGGCTCGCAGCAGAGCGGCCCGGGCTGTTCTCCAGATGCGCCGACACCGGCGGAGGTGGACCCTGGTGGATGGGACCGCCACCTCCAGCTCCTGTTGGGGAAATAGAGGCGGTTGATAACCGAGGGAACACTCAAACGGGGACATACCTGTGGCGGAACTCTCCATGGTGTTCAGGGAATACTCCACCCAAGGCAGGTACTTGGCCCAGGAGGCGGGGTTGCTGGTGGTGATGCACCGCAGAGCCGTCTCCATGGCCTGGTTGGCTCGCTCAGCCTGCCCGTTGGATTGGGGGTGGTAACCGGAGGTGAGGCTAACCGTGGCCCCAATCCCCTTGCAGAAGGCCTGCCACACCTTGGATATTAATTGGGGCCCCCGGTCGGACATAATGTTGTGGAGGATCCCATGGAGCCGAACCACATGGAGCGTGAGGAGCTCGGCCGTTTCGGCCGCGGAGGGGAGCTTGGGGAGAGCAACGAAGTGGACCGCCTTGGAGAACCGGTCGACAATGGTCAGGATGGTGTCCTTACCCCTGGACATGGGGAGGCCCGTAACAAAGTCCAGGGCTATGTGAGACCACGGCCGACCGGGGATGGGAAGGGGGCACAGGAGCCCCGCAGGCGGGCGATGGGAGGCCTTGCTCCGGGAGCAGACGGTGCAAGCACCCACGAACTCCCTGACGTCCCCCAGGAGAGTAGGCCACCAGAACCGCCGGCTGATGAACTCCGCCGTCCGGTGGACGCCGGGGTGACAGGCGAAATGGCTAGAGTGACCCCACTCTAGCACTTGTGACCGGACAGCGGGGGGCACGAACAGCCGGTGCCAAGGTCCATTGCCAGGGTCGGGTTGGGCACGCTGGGCCTGCCTTACCACCGATTCGATGGCCCAGGTGACGACACCCACCACCCGGGCTGGGGGAAGGATGGTGTCCAGGGTCCCCGGAACCTCAGGGGGCTCCCCCGGGAACAGCCGGGAGAGGGCGTCAGCCCTGACGTTCTTGGACCCCGGGCGGTAGGTGAGGGTGTAGTCGAACCGGCTGAAGAAGAGGGCCCAGCGTGCCTGTCTGGAGTTCAGCCTCTTCGCCGTCTTCATGTAGGTCAGGTTTTTATGGTCAGACCACACGAGGAACGACAGCTTCACTCCTTCCAGCCAGTGTCTCCACTCTCCGAGGGTGGCGTGGATCGCCAGAAGCTCCTTATTACCCACGTCGTAATTTTTCTCGGCTGGGTCGTAACGCCGGGAGAAGTAGGCGCAGGGGTGGATCTTCTGGTCCTCCTCCGACCGCGTCGGACGCATCCACCTCCACAATGAATTGTCTAGCTGGATCGGGGTGAGCCAACACCGGCGCAGTGGTGAAGAGGCCCTTTAGGGCAGAGAAGGCAGCCTCTGCCTCCGGGCTCCAGGAGAACGGGTGAGCCGTGGAGGTGAGTGTGGTGAGGGGGGCCACCACCTGGCTAAACCCCTTGATGAACCGCCGGGTAAACCCGGCGAACCCAAGGAAGCGTCGGAGTTGGGTTCGGTCGGGTTCGGTCGGGTTCGGTCGGTGGCCACTCTACCACTGCCTTGATTTTGGCGAAACTTGGCAGCCCTAAAGTGTTTCTAATTTCGACACCAACACCACGATGTGTGTGTTCAGGGATGCATGAAGCTGGGGGCAGGAGGAGAACAATATGAAACGATGAAGGTTGGGGTAGTAGCCTATAGTTCCTGTAAGAAACTCAAACCACTTTCACCCCTGTTTGTATCAGCAAACATTTTAATTTGTACAATTCCTTCCTTGCCACCTTTAAAAGCTGCTGCAGATCATCCCCATAACATAAAATATTTCTGTCATCTGCCAAGACAACCAATTTGACCCCTGTGGGACACCACAGGTAATATTTAAGCACCTTGATTTGTTCTGGCCTATTTGAACAAATTGCTGTCTATTACTAATATAGCTTTTAAGCCATTCAAGTGCGACCCCTCTGACACCATACCTGTCCATCTTTTTAAGTAGAATCTCATGATGTATTGTGTAGAATGCTTGTTTTTTTTTATTTAAGGTCAATGAATATACCCAATGCGTATTTCTTTCTCTCTGTACAAGTTGTTATTTGCTCTACTAGCTCCATTAATGCCATGGCAGTAGATCTAGCTGTTCTAAAACCATACTGATTATCCATTAATAGTTGATGTTTTTTAATGAAATTGGCCAGTCTTTCATAGTTTCTCTAACCCTAACCCTAACCCTAACTGTTATAATAAGGATACCGGTCTGTAATTGGTGAAGAGGTGTTTATCTGTTGAAGTTTCGTTCATACATTTGTTTACCATATCGGTATATCAGTAAAATATTTTTATTTTTTCATATAGTTCCCAAAGATATTGAGTCAGTGATTCTCTCTCCACAGTCCTCCTCAGCTAATCTCTTTCCAGTGCCATTTATTTCTTTAGCTAGTTTTGGCCCCACATTAACAACATATATATATATATTTTTTTTTATTATTATTATTATTATTATTATTAAATCCATCCACCACCTCATTTATAAGGCTAATTTTCCTGTCATTGTCTGTAAAATGTTCCACTTTGTTCCTTTAACATTATTTTTTATTCTCATCTAATAATTTGTTATACTAATCCTTCTTACATATTATCATAATACTAATTAGTTTGTTTTTGTATTTCTTATATTTAACCCCTGCCTCCTTTGTTTTATGCTTTATAAATACCCTGTATAGAGTATTATTTTTCTTGTATGCATTTTGAATGTCCTTGGACATCCACAGATTTTCAGAATATTTATTCTTATTGCTACATTGTTTTAGTGGGCAGTTTTTTTCATATAGAACTTTAAATGTTTCTAGGAATAACCCATACGCTTTGTCCACATCTGATTCTTCATATATACTCTTCCAATTCCATTTTAATAACTCATTTCTAAAAGCAGATATGGATTCCTCAGTTCTTATTCTCTTGTATGTCATTTCCTTTAACTCCCTCTTCTTTCTATAATTACATTCATAAAATGAAAAGACAGGCAGGTGATCGCTAATATCATGGATTAATAGTCCACTTGTTGTGTTACTTTCCACATTATTTGAGGCTAAGTCATGAAATGCTTCTCGGAACCCAAACCCCCCCCTGGGACCCCAGTAAACGTCACCATTGAGGTGCATGCTGAGCCGCCAGGAATTAGAAAATTGTATACATGTGGTGGGTCTGCTTTGGTACAGTGTGACAGGAGAGGCCACTCTGCACCCGGTTTACCTTCGACTTTGACAGCGTGTGAGGTGGTCAATACTACCTCCCACGGTCCTGTCCACCACGGCTCGTTCCACTTCCTTTTGTGGACTCTGATTCTTACCCAGTCGCCTGGGTCTAAAATAGGAGTCTGTTTTGCGCCGTTGTCTGCTTTCTCCGCAGCATTCAGTTCCTGTGAAGAGAAAACTCGATTGAGATTAGTTAGAGTTTTGACTAGTGTTGTTCCGATACCGATACTAGTATCGGCATGGCCACCGATACGCACAAAAATGCTGGTATCGGTATCGGCGAGTACTAACAAAAAAAAAATCCGATATGATTTTTTTTTTTTTTTTTTTTTTTTTAAGTACTAAAGTTATTTTGTTTGTAAATGTTCACTTGCTGTTGCACTACTACTACGACTGTTTTATATCTTAAATGGATATTGCACTGATTGGCATCTGTGAGAGCCACATTTCAGGTTTTATAAGGGGTTGATTTTCTTGTCACCATACCAGGTAGACAATAAAAAAAAGTTCTATAGTATTCACTCTCTGTTGGTATTTTTTCCTGTTTTACAAAGGTTTTGAGCAGTGCCAGACTAAGTGTTAGCAATAATTTTACATCGAGGTGAGTATGCGGCTCAAAAAAAATTTTTTTTTTTTTTTTTTTTTTTTTCCTTTTCAAAAACCGGTATCGGATCGGTACTCGGTATCGGCAAGTACTGCACGGTCAGGTATCGGTATCGGTATCGGGATCAAAAAATGGTATCGGAACAACACTAGTTTTGACATATATTCATTTTCATGGAGAGGAGGTCCAAGCCACCTCCCTCTGTCTCTGTATCATGTCGGCAAGCTTTCTTTTAATAGATTGGTTAGTCCTCTCAACCAGCCCCTGTGACTACTGGGGGTGGTAGACTGAACCAAATCGATGCTTAATCCCCATTGCTGTCTCAATTGCAGCCATATGGACATTTAAAAAAATAAAAAATGTGACCCATTATCAAAGTGTATTATTGTAGGGAAATTAAACCGTGGTATGAATTCCTTTAAGAGGCACTTTATTACAGATGCAGCATCCTCCCGTTTACACGGATATGCTTCAGGCCTCCTTGAAAATCTATCAATCACTCCCATGTCCGTGAAGTCAATACATATCTCTCGGAATGGACAGGGAGGCATCGGATATGTGTACATTTAAGTACTGTTTTAACGGGTTGTGTTTGTTACACACATCACAGTCTGAGATGAAATTCTTAACCATCTCCAAACCATATGGGGTCAATTCCAACAATATTATTATAGCCAATCAATGCTAAACAACCTGAACAACTAAACAAAACCACCCTTACCCAATATGTCAATATCATCAATATTATTGCCAACCAATACTAAACAAACTAAACAACCTAAACAAATACATTTAAATCAAACACACCAAAAATACTACTATTATACAACCCGTGAGACACAAATCACTGTGCGTCAACAGAGACACTCCTAGTGAGCTTTTTCTCCTGCTGTCTGCGCTTCAATGGTGGACCACACCCGCAGCACAACACTTCTTTAAACACCTTGAACGAGGCATAACATATTTTATAAAGTTTGCAAGTGATATTTGAGTGATACCAAGCCAGGGAGCACTCAGCCTAGACCAGTTGCTCCAGGGCGCTTTACTAAACTATCCCTTTTAATAGTAATAATTACAATAATAATAACAATTCTAACACTATTATTTACACACAATATTACGTAACGTATTGCGTGAGTTTAGAATTATAAGGTTATATCTCCGCTTAGGGTAGTTCAGAGATATTGAGCGTCAAAGTTTTTACATTCCATTATGTTTTGTGAGATGGAACCTTTGTATTTTATGAATTACTAACTCAAAATGTCAACATTTTTAAAAATAACACCACACATTAATAAACACCTAATGGATCAGATTATGCAAAAAACTCAATTTTGACTAAAATGAAGATAGAACCTTATAATCCTAACGTCACAATTGTTTTAGCGCCCCTTGTGAGAGGAGGCACGCCAATATAGGACCTCCACCGGACTGCAGTCCTGCCGTGGACGCTACCCTACTCGCAATGACCTACACTTCTCACTTGGTTGCAAGGTATTTCAACCTGGGGCCTGGGACTGGTTACCCCTGGTTACTCCTGGGGCCTGGGACTGGTTACCCCTGGTTACCCCTGGGGCCTGGGCCTGGTTACCCCTGGTTACCCCTGGGGCCTGGGCCTGGTTACCCCTGGTTACCCCTGGGGCCTGGGCCTGGTTACCCCTGGTTACCCCTTAATATCCAGGACCTACTGTCCCTTCTTTTAGCCTACTTAGACCTCGGCGGGTCGAGGTCCATCACACGTTAATACAATATATGTGTATATCAGACAGTGGTGTTCAATAATTTATAGAATGTCAATTTAATTCATTTGTCAATTTAATTAATTATTATCCTTACTTTGTGACGGATCTTCACAGACACAGATCAGAATGGGTTTGACACACGATTCAGGCCCAGCACTTCCACCTAAAACACTATTGTCTACCTAAGCAGATTTCATTAAATGGCTCTGCTCACCTTTTTTGTCTTGGTACCGTGGAAGTGCTCAGCCTGAATCCAGCCTCGCCCACTCCTCCTTGCATCCCGTTGAAGATCACGTCGGGGTCACCAATTTCGTAAGGCGATCAACTTCTCCAGAATTGATTTAATTGAGTCGTCACTTACAAGCGAGTTCATTTAATCTCAACGAGACGTCCTTGATATAACTTCTTAAGATAAAATGATCCAATCAAATATTCGGCACCACTACTGAACTGTTCTTTAAGAGAACATTTATTCGAGCACATCAGCAAACAATAGCATCAGCAAACAATAGCATTTCATTCCATGGAAAGGGGTCCTATCTAGCTTCACGTCCGCAGGCCAGTATAGCTGGTTAACTGCAGAAGCTTCACCGGACAAGAGCCCCGTTTAGCCTTGGTACATAGTCCTTTATACATTTGATTTAACATTTGGGGCTGGGCTGTCCCTCCCCCCTATCTGGTAGTTTTTTAATTGTCAGCATAAAATCTGTTGCAGCTGTGAGCAAGTGTTTTAGTTAGGTATGTGGCCTTCAACTCCTCTCTGTGTGTTATCTTCTTCTTGTGGCCTCCCGTTGTCATGGTGATATACGTACTTGTGTGAGCACAGAGCAGAGCAGTGTGTCCTTATCAGAATAAGTTACACAGTCCTATGAGTTAGGATTCGATTAACAAGTTAAAATATAGTATAGAAGAATAGACTTATCATTAATCATTAGTTATGAAAGTATAAAATCAGTACAGAAAAATAGAATATCATAACAGCAGGTATAAAATGTTTGTTAGCACATAGGTAAAAATAAGTAATTTACAGGCGGTTTGAATCATAACACTTTCTTTTAGTCAGGAGCTTGTCTTCTTCTTGTCGCTCAAAAACAGAACCTCTCTTTTGGCTTTGCGTGACCTTCTAATTGTTCTCAACTGACCTCAGTCACATATTATTTGAATGAGCACATAGTACATGATTTATCACTTCTAGTTATTTTAACACAAATTCCCAACAATTGTGGGATACAGTTGGTGAAGACATGAGAACATATTGGATTAAGATGGGGCCACAATGTTGTCAAAATAAAGATGCTAATGTCGCCGCTTCATCAGAAGAGGTATTTTTCAAAAACACTATTTAAAAGAAAACATTCAAATGGCGAAACCGTGCCTCGAGAATGGTTAATTTATTCACCTGCAAAAGGAAAAGTATTTTGTTTCGCATGTAAATTATTTGCAGACGGTCTGCAGCCTAGGGCCACTACCACTAGGGGTAGTAAAAATTAAAAAATGCCCTGAATATCCGGTTGTTAAGTCTGACGTCAAACGTGACGTTTTGCAATTTCCGGGTCTAAACCAGAAATTCTCCGCACCAGAATACCAGTGTACTACAGCGGTAGAATGACAGTTTAATCGTTTTTTAGACTGGGATCTATTCATACAACAAGGGACACAGCACTTTCCCGTTTTCCCCATATTGTCAGGGTATTTGAGCCTCGGAAAAGCGCTATATAAATATAATTTATTATTATTATTATTGCGGCATTTCGAAGACAGCGCCTCAGCCAACTTTGGACCCGGAAACACGTCGCGACTTAACAACCGATATTCGGACAGACAACAGGAGAGGAGAGCAACAGAGAGACAGACAACAGGAGAGGAGGGCAATAGAGACAGAACTGAGGTGAGGTGAGCAACAGAGATAGTTCAGGATGATAACAAACAGTTCAGTATGACAGAGACAACTAATAGAAAGACAACTGTATGATTATAGAGTTTACATGTTCAAGGAAATATTGTATGATAATAGAAAGGTACACTTTAATTTAATTAAAGAAGTAACAAAGAACACATTTATTATCACAATTGCATTGTGTTCCATGTCTTTCTCCATTTGAATAAATAATGCCTAGTTGAATGGCTAAACAAGACAACTGTCTGGACAGTACTATATACTATATTCTCATGCTAAAATCGACTGTAAATCCAGATTTTAAAGTTGATATTCTTCCCCGTGGAGCATGCCCGCATAACCTGTGCCCCACCCAAAATGTTTAGCACCAGCCACCACTGGTGTGTCTGGCTGAGCATGAAGGTTCCGTGATGCGCTGTGCTGTTGCTGGCTGTATTGACTCAGAACTAAAAAAGCAGTTTGACAACGAGTGTGCTTATTGGACAGATGTGTTAAAGCGAGTGGTTGTAGTGGTGAAGTTTCTTGCAGAGCGAGGATTACCATTGAGGGGACACTGTGAAACCTTTGGCCAGCCTTATAATGGGAATTTTATGGGTGTGTTGGAAGTGATCAGTGAGTTTGATCCATTCTTGAAAGCGCACATAGACAAATATGGAAATGCTGGCAAGGGAACCACATCTTACCTCTCATCAACAACATGCTTAGAATGTATTGACTTGATGGGAGAGCATGTCCTAGCTGAGATAATCAGTCAGGTAAAAATAGCAAAGTACTTTTCAATCAGCGTCGACTCTACACCAGATGTTGCACACACAGACCAGCTCACATTCATCATACGATATGTGTCACCAGATGGATGCGTGGAGGAGCGTTTTCTCAAGTTTTTGCCAATTCAGAGTCATTCAGGGGAGTCACTTTATCAGTCTGTTCTTGGCGTTTTGGAAGAAATGGGCATTGACATCAATAACTGCCGAGACCAATGTTATGACAATGCAGCCAACATGTCCGGCATTTACAGTGGTTTGCAAGCACGCATTAAGGAGATAAATAATTTGGCCGAGTGGGTACCCTGCGCAGCGCATACACTCAATTTAGTGGGAGTTGCCAGTGTAAATTGTTGCCCTGTGACAATGGAATTTTTAAATTTTGTACAGACACTTTATAATTTTTGTTCCAAATCCACGGTGCGTTGGCAGATAATAACTGCGGGGCTAAATGTTATTGACAACAAGAGGCTGGAGACATTGAAAAGTTTGTCAGATACTAGTTGGTCAGCACATGCGCAAGCAACAAAAGCACTACACCAGAACTATGCCAACATCCAAGAGTCACTGAAGAAGATGAGCGATGACCCGATCCAAAATAGCACTACTCGGGATGAAGCCACGACACTTTACACAAAGA
>NC_137682.1:28653309-29093309 GCF_963989245.1 Nansenia antarctica | reverse complement strand
TTGGTAGGTCGAGGGGATATCCTTCCTCTCAGAAAGGGCCCCTGACTAGGACCGAAATCACACCCTTTCCAAAGGGTTTCACTCCGTCTAGTAATGTCCAACTCTCTTAGTTCAGTCTCTCTCAAACGGCAACTATTACAATGACTTTATTAGAGGTCCGTTGACTGTTTTAAACATACCTTGTAGGCCATCTGGTTGTGCTTCAGTCCCTTCAAGACACACGCTCATGTTAGCAAATCAGACTCATTTCCCCCATCGGAAATCCTTCAGCTTCTCCCTGGCGGCAGCCGCTGCGCTCCTCCCCGGCTTGTTTCCCCTCGTCTGCTGCCACTCTGCCCGGTGTCGCGTCTTCTCCCTCTCTGTAGTCACAGTGCCTTCTCCTGGGAGACCCACCTCGTATCCTCTGTAGTCACGGTGCCTTCTCCTGGGAGACCCACCTCCTATCCTCTGCCCGCCATGTCTCTCGCCACGTCCTCTGCGCTGTCATACGTTTTCACTCCGCTTTCCCAGTGGATTCGCATCCTTGCCAGCGGGGTTTGGAAACAGATCTTTTCCTCTTTCAATATCTTTTTTATGGCCGTGTATTCCCTTCTCTTCTGGACCATTTCAGTTGCATAATCATGGTCAAAAAACACCCTCTTCTCTCCCACGAGTATTTTCTTCCTCCAAGCATGACTGAGTACCATCTCCTTCGTCTCAAACTGTAGGAAGTTTACCACCATTGACCTGGGGGGTGCGTTCCGAGGTGGTTTCTGCGCCAGGGCTCTGTGTGCTCTCTGTAGTGGGGTGTCGCTAGGTAGCTCGAGTTCGGTGGATAAAAAGCGCTCCAGGAACTTGCCGGTCGAATTCTCCTCCGTGCCCTCCGGAATGCCAAAGATGCGAATATTGTTCCGCCTCGACCTCCCCTCGAGGTCCGTTGTCTTCTCTTGCAGTCGTTGTGCCTGGGCCGTCACGTCTAGCACCATCCTCCTAGCCTCTGTCTGCCATTCCTCCAGTTCCGCTATGCGCGCCTGGGCCTCTTCCATGTTGTCACTCTGTATTTTAACGTCGGCATTAATCCCTTTGAATTTGTTGTCGATTTCCCTCCGGAACCTGGCGAACTCTTCCATCACCTCCCTCTTCACTTCGCTTATTCCCTGTTTTACCCCTTTAACTTCTTCTTTAACCTCACTCAGTTGTTTAATTATGGGTGCTAGCAATTCAACAAGTTGGTTCAGGGTAGCTGGCTCTGAATCCGTTCCCTGCTTCTCTCCTCGTGTTCCCTCACTCTTGTCAGGGCCTGAATCCATTTTCTTACTTTTAATCACCTTTTGGCTCGATTTTCTTTATCTAACCGACCTCTTTATTATTTCTCTTCTATATTACCTTGAATATATTTGTTGAAATATGATTTCTGAGGGTTTATTTTTGCCGAGTTGAGAGAGACTGAAAATGTGCGACTAATCACTCCACCATCATACCAGAAGCCCAATTTCTCCATTATTTACAAAAAATCGGATACACTGTTCAGTGCAAAATGTGTTATTTTCACAGAATGTGTCGTACTCTTCATGAGTAAGTTTGGTACTCTTCATAAGTAAACCAGTAGGCTGAATAGTGTAGAGAAGTAAACCAGTAGGCTGAATAGTGTAGAGAAGCAGGTGAGCCGAGGAGGTTCTGGACAGAGACAGTGGGCTACATGTTACTGGTATGGGAGACAGAGACCTCTGCTCTTCACTACTGTACTGGTATGGGAGACAGAGACCTCTGCTCTTCACTACTGTACTGGTATGGGAGACAGACCTATGCTCTTCACTACTGTAATGGTATGGGAGACAGACCTCTGCTCTTCACTACTGTACTGGTATGGGAGACAGACCTATGCTCTTCACTACTGTACTGGTATGGGAGACAGACCTATGCTCTTCACTACTGTAATGGTATGGGAGACAGAGACCTCTGCTCTTCACTACTGTACTGGTATGGGAGACAGAGACCTCTGCTCTTCACTACTGTACTGGTATGGGAGACAGAGACCTCTGCTCTTCACTACTGTACTGGTATGGGAGACAGACCTATGCTCTTCACTACTGTACTGGTATGGGAGACAGACCTATGCTCTTCACTACTGTACTGGTATGGGAGACAGACCTATGCTCTTCACTACTGTACTGGTATGGGAGACAGACCTATGCTCTTCACTACTGTACTGGTATGGGAGACAGAGACCTCTGCTCTTCACTACTGTACTCACAGTGTCAAAATATGTTTTCTGTGAGGTCAATTAAAGCTTTGAGTGTAGACATTGTTGAGAATAATGAGTGTACAACTTGTGTCCATCTAAACGTCTCTACATTCTGGGAAGTCGAGCACTAAAGGAAGCCCCTTTCCTTCCTTTACAGATGTGCCAATTCTGTGGCACAGCTAAGATTCTGCCTGTGGACAGTGCCAATAATTTGTTGCGCAATAACTAGTTGCGCAGACACTAGATGATTGGTTACCAAGATTAGTGACCTCATAAGGGAGGCAACTTCATATGTGGTCCGCTTTTTGATTCTCCTATTTTCTCTCTGATCTCATGTAACTTTATTACATATTATACATATTATATTATACATATTATATATATTATATTATATATTATATTATATTATTACATGTTACATATTACATGGTTTAATAAAAGGCCTCATTAAACCATTAGTTAAGGTCCCTGTGCTTATTCGAAATTACAACTACACTACTAACAATCAATTAAATCCAAAACAGTGATTTTGAGGTGTAGCCCAGCTACTAAAGTGAGCTATGAGCATTTCATAACATAAGTCCATTTAATAAGTTAAATAAAGAAGTCCATTTAATAAGTTAAATAAATAAGTCCATTTAATAAATAAGCATAATTTCATGGTTATGTACACGGTTATTAACATGGTTATAAGTTTATAATGTGTATTTGTTTACAAGCTCTAATGTGAGTTCGCTCATTGGTTATGTGTTGCTACGTGATATGAATATGTCATTCATTCTTTTCTTTATTTCATTGGTCCATCGGGAAGAGCTAGCCAACTGTAATGTATGCTGAGATAGAGGGGCGGGACTGATAACAATAGGTTGCACTAAGTAACGTGTGAGAATGATTGATGACATCTTCGAGTGAAGTAAGATCTGTATAAGCTGTGTGTATAACAATTCGGGATCAACGAACAGTTATTCCTTTGGATGTTGGTGCACATTGAAGCTACCAGAGGTAAATACATATGTCTGGTGTTTGTTTATAAGCTACATCTACTCGTTGTAGTATGTTATATTTGACTGTAGAGCTAATCGCGGCAAGCGGTTAGCTTAGCATAATTACGTTAACATGTTGCTACCACTTGCTGAGTGATAAATTGTTTCTAGCTACATCAGTGGTTCTCAACCTTTTTTGGGCCAGCGCCCCCCTGTCCATTATCCAGGTCTCTTACCGCCCCCCATCAAAAAAAAGTAGGCTTATTTTCTTCCCTGAATATTAATGCTGACTAATATTCTGTGTTATATCACAGAACAACAATAACACAGCAGCGATTTCACACATGTCCGGTGCAGAACAAACAGTAGGCTACAAAACTGTATATTACAACTAACATTGCAAACATTGCATATTGTTTGTTTTTTAAGTGTGCTGGTGTTGCATTTCGCCAAATTGCTGTTTTATGATGCTAATATTTATTCATTTTTGATTGGACTTCGGGGGGGGGGTGGTGTCACAATATGGCGGCAAACGCTAGGGGGCTATTATTTTAATATTTTATTTAGTATTCTATGGTATTATTTTCATAAACTGACCACTTAGTTCGAATTTCTCATATCAAAACATAACAAAGTTCCAAAGTTCAGAGCTCTGCGCTCTGGGAGCGCTCAGAGATGGGTGCTCTGACTGAAAACACGGTTTTGCCCGAGCGAACTGACCGTTCGTGCATTTACGAACGTACCCGTAATAACACTGCTGACAGCTGATCAATCGCAAGCAGAGTAGTGGTTTCCTATAGCAACAAAAGACGCTGACAGCTGTTCGGAGTGCTTATGTGTTCGTTTCCAGGACATCAGAGGAGCAACACAAAAAGCGATCGTATATTTTAGTTTGTAAACGTTAAGACGAACACATCGCAATGCTAACCTCAGAATGGCACTAGGGATAACATCCACAACAACACTTAACAGTAATACATTTATGTAATATACTGTAATGAACCTGCGAGGGGAAGGGACATTCGTAGCTGATTTCTCCAGGTTAGATTATTGGTAGGCGACAGAGAGCTTTCCGGACTGGTTTATTACAATACGATCGCTTTTTTGAGATTTGTTTTTTTTTAGGTTGTTCCTGCTGTGATGTTCTGGTATGGTGGTATGGTATAAGGCAGGGGTGCCCACACTTTTTTGAACCAAGATCTACTTTTCAAGTAGCCAGTCTGCCAAGATCTACCAGTCTAGTTTAAACATCGCAAACGTACACGCACGTACTACAAACACACACACACACACACACACACACACACACACACAGTTCCCAGCCTGCATAGTACAATACACTTTCTCTCTCTCTGTCACACAGCCACACAGGAGAAGACCATCACAAACCCTCCCTTTGCTATTCTCACTCACACACACACACACACACACACACACACACACACACACACACACACATATTTGCCAGTCTGCATAGGGAGCCATAGCACAAACCCTCCCTCTCTCTCTCCCCCCCCCCTCTCCCCCCCCCCCTCTCTCTCTCTCTCTCTCTCTCTCTCTCTCTCTCTCTCTCTCTATCTCTCTCTCTCTCTCTCTTACACACACACACAGTCACTTTCTCTCACTCACACACTGACAGCCAGTCTGCAGTACCATAGCCAACTACTGATCCAACAAACAGAAAAGTTAACCAGATACAAAACAGGTAGTTCCCTAGTTTGAAAGGAGGAAATAAATGCATTTCTCTACCTTAGTGGGAGACCTGGCACTGGGAGGAGGCAGCTAGTTTCTAGTAGTCAGGGCTGTAGGAGCTGGTTGTAAGGTGTCATCAGCCACTGTGGATCTGTCATCGAAAAGGCAATCTGCAGCCTCGAGAAACGCTTTTTTCACAATTTCGCCGTCTTTGTTTCTTCTTGTCAAGAACGTGACTGACGCGATAAGAAGCTATCGTTGCAGCCGTACGTTTTCGCTCTTTTGCCACATTTCCCTTCTTCGAAACAGCCATCGTAGATTTGCAGATCAGACAGACGCACTTCCAATATCACATCGTGTAAAAAAGTCCTCCTCCCATTCTGGATGGAAGTTGTACGTTATTGGTTTCTTACAGCTTCCCCACTCATTTGTATACCCTTTATTTAGTATTATATAGTAAATAATACTATAATTGGAAGGCTAACTAGTTAATTAGTCTCGCCGGTATTTAGTATATTGTAGTTGGCGCTGTTGACTGCGCATGCGTGGTGAACCGTGTGTTAGGTGAAAAGATCAGATCGCAGACTGGCTTACCTGTACGTCAATCAAGTGGCAAAAGCCATAGTGAGGATGGATGATAGGCGAACTTTTATTTATTTTTTTTCTCCTTTTGGGTTTTGTTCAGTGCCATGCGATCTACCCATACTACCTTTGAAAAGACGGTTTGTCCGAGCGAACTGACGAACGTACCCGTAATAACACCGCTGACAGCTGTTTTTCATGAGAAAAATACTTTATGCGTCACCGCCCCCCAAGAACACCTCAACGCCCCCCCTTTTAAAATATCTCTTCCAGTGCCCCCCGATGTTGTCTGAACGCCCCCTGGGGGGCGGTACCGCCCTCGTTGAGAAACGATGAGCTACATCAAAACGAAATAGCTATTGGATTTTGTAGCTCAGTGTATTCTGTTAATTCAGAATTGAAAGTCGAGAGACCAAGCAAAAGAAAAGCTCTCCGGTGGAGACGGAGACTGTTTCCATTCGCCTGGTGTAACTTGAGACCGTCCAGTGAATCTTCGCGCCAGTGTCCTTCAATCATTCTCCTGCGCTCGTGGGAGAGCGCTGGACCCCATCCCCCCTCATCTCTGCCTCTTTTTTCGGATCTTTCAACCCCTTCGTTTACCTACGAGTCCCACACGAGGTTACGTGAGTACTGAACCACGCACGTGCTTTTATTTTAGGCTCGTGTAAACGAGTGAAGTGGCCATAACTGTTTCAAGGCCCCCCCACTCACAAGCAACGTCAGCTGCAACGGTAACACTGGTTAATGGACTGAGTTACAGAGTGCGTGTGTGTGTGAGTGTGGGCCCACCTTTTTATTTTACTGAACATTACATTGTACAATTGTGAATCCTTTGAGTTGACAACTGAGTTTATTAGAAACATTTACATTTTTTTCCTTGAAAGGAATTGGAATAGGCTTTGAGCCTATATTTTGTTTATGTGATATTGTGATATTGTCTGTTGACATTGTATTGTGAATATTGTCTATTGACTGTATTGTTTGAATATTGTTTATCCTACTAATGTATAACATTATAATTGACTACTAACACTTTAAATTGAGCATTTAGTAAATAAATATATACCCTTTGGTATTTGCATTTAACACTAGGAAAGCCGTGAAGTGTCATCGGGCACCAGTGAGTCCAAAACAAATTCTACCTTTGCACTCGATCAAATGTCAGGACCCTCCTTTCATGACTTTTCCTAGATAATTGCGTTCTACCAGCCAGCATCTTTACATTTTCAAAATCGAGTTAGTATAAAGCGATTTTGCAGTATTTCTGTGTGTGCCTGTGTATTTGCCTTGGGATTCGGCTGCTATTTTTTTCTCCAAGGCTGCAATTCTCTTTTATATCAGCAGAGGTCGCAAGGGGGCACACACTGTGCTCAACCTTCAGGCTTCAGTGCTGAATTAGATACAGTGGATAAGACTGATATTTGTAACATAATGTGTTTATATATAGGCTATATATAGCAATAGTGATACATAAGATATGTATATGTACAGACAGTTATGAAAATTATAAACTGTACAGTATGTCTCCCAATCCCTTCAGATTTGTTGGAGCTGAGTTTTTTTTTTCACAGCGGGTTTACCCAAGTTCCATGCAATAGTGATAAGATATTATGATATGTGTAGCCTATGTACAGTTATGAATGATACACTGCACAGTATGTACCTATCAAGTGGTGCATGCATAGCTACCGCAGCAAAGTAATTGCAGTAACCTACGTTTGATTATGCCTGTACTCATCAACAAATATTATATAACAAACGGATATTTATAATATTGTATATAATGTTTTTTTTTTATATAATGTTATTGTATAATGTTTTTTTCTGAGTGGGGCAGTCCCACTCATAGTTTTCATGTTATTGGACTGATATAGTGAAGACAGACAGGAAAGTAAGGAGAAGAAGGGCCGACATATGTATGCACGACCACGGTGCTAGACCACTGGACCATGTTAGGCCACCAGTATATTGATAATTGATAATAAGATATTGATAATGTATTTCGCTGCCGCAGAAAGTCAATCAAAATCGTGTGAAACGACGTGCGTTGTGCATTGAATGACACTTTTTACAGCGCTGTCATTTTCAAAAAATGCAATAGGATATACATATATATTAATTTACAGAAACACATCATCATGAATGGAAACACGCAAGAGCGACGAGCGTGTATTTCACGCTTACAATGCGTACAAGCTTACAGCAGTCGCCGGGCTGATGTTACGGCCGGCGTGAAGTTCACGACAAATAAACACGACAGGTTTGTGCATCTCTGTGAAGCTCATAATTATAATAACACAATATTGCAACATTTATTAGTATTATTTTTGTATAATAATAATCAACCATCATTCGTTAGTATGAATAGTATAGTATGAACTGCTCCCGCAGTCTCAATCAATCTCCTCTCCATATATAGCATTTAATCTGTTCCATAGTTTGTTTTCAGCTGACTCAAGCTTCATATCAGATTGCTCTAATAATTTCCCCACTTCTCTGCTTCTCTGCTCATATGAACTTTATGCATTTTTAGAGAAACATACAGAGCATGTATTTGACAAATAAACGTGTAGGCTAAGAACTAGTTTCTAAAGTGAGTTACAATCACTTGATGTAATGGTTGATGCATGGGGAGGGTAATCTTATTCTCGATAATTGTTTCTTGATCGTTTCCCATCAGCAAACAAAAGCTGCCAATTCATGAGGGAGCCAAGCGGGTTTCAAAGCTTACAAGCTTACAGCAGTCGCCGGGCTGATGTTACGGCCGGCGTGAAGTTCACGACAAATAAACAGACTTTATCACTGTGAAGCTCATAACTATGATAACACAATATTGCAATATTTATTACTATTCTTTTTTAATAATGATAATCAACTTTCATTCATTAGTAAAGCTCCCGCAGTCTCAATCTATATTGGTTGTGTATCTTGGTTATGTAATGTGTAAAGTGGAGAGGAGATTGATCGGGACTGCGGGAGTTTTCATTACTAACGAATGATGGTTGATTATTATTATACAAAATAATAAGGTTATTTTAATAATAATGAGGGTAATCTTATTCTCGATAATTGTTTCTTGATAGTTTCCCATCAGCAAACAAAAGCTGCCAATTCATGAGGGAGCCAAGCGGGTTTCAAAGTTTACAAGCTTACAGCAGTCGCCGGGCTGATGTTACGGCCGGCGTGAAGTTCACGACAAATAAACACGACAGGCTTGTGCATCTCTGTGAAGCTCATAATGATGATAACACAATATTGCAATATTTATTACTATTATTTTTGTATAATAATAATCAACCATCATTCGTTAGTAATGAAAACTCCTGCAGTCCCGATCTCCTCTCCACTTTACACATTACATAACCAAGATTTCTTTTGACATCACAACAATGTCAACACAATCACAACAGAATCTTATTTTATCCAACCAGGTTTTATATTTTGATTATGACATCATGTCTTTCAACATTGTCACACTTTTCATTACAAACATTAGCGGTCGTGTGGTCGTGTGATTCGACACCTCGTCGCGCTAAAAGTAGGTGAAAAAACGTCGCGCGTCTAGTGTTAAAGCCACTGTGTTGTGTCATAAACAGGTAATAGGCAATTCATATGATATATTAAAACATAAATACATTAAAAGGATTAAAAAGGAAGTCCTATTTAAAATACTTCCACATAGTTAATGGAGGCACCGATCGTCATAATTTGAACAGTTTATTATTACAGGTAATACCGCCACTTATTTAAAATAGAACTCAGGCCCTGCCCATATGGCGGGGGTTACAGAGGTAACGCAGCACCAGCCTGTCAAAGCACTTAATGATGGTGGAGGTTAGTGCAACGGGGAGGTAGTCGTTAAGGCCTTCTGCAGCGGGTTACCTAGCTGATTTGAAACAGGTGTGATGTGTGCTCTCCTTCTGGCCCTGGTTAAACAGCTGAATCTTGTACAAGCTGGAGTTGATCAATGGCCTTTTTAGGTAGACCACAATGGAGAACATTACAGTAGTCCAGCTAGTGATAAAAGCTTCACTAGTACCTCAGTATTGACCTGGGAGAGAAACGGACGCACTCTGGCAATATTTTTTGAGTGATAGAACGCAGATTTGGTTACATTCCTGAAGTGGGCATCAAATGTTAAATTGTAATCAATGATGCCACCCAGATTTTTGGTACCTCTGTTTTGCCCTGGTTGAGCTGAAGGAAGTTCTGAGCATTCAAGCATTAATGTCTATAATACAGGGTATCAATAGGGCTTGTGTCATCAGGAGACACAACGATATAGAGCTGAGTGTCATCAGCGTAACTGTGAAAATGTATGCCATGTCACCTGATGATATTGCTGGACTGGACCTAGGATAGAGCCTTGCGGTACTCCATAGTTGATGCTAAAGTCTCTTGTAAATGAGACCCTGGGTCTCAATGAGATTGTTTTACCTGTATAAATAAAGGTTAAAGAAAAAAATTAAAATGTAATGTTAATGTACACCATATTTGTAAATCCTATTATTAGTCTTTTAATCCCATTCCCCCATATTTGCCTTAGCCTCAGAGGGAGAAAGTTGGGTTGGGTTGCCAGATGGAGAGAGAGTTGGGTTGGGTTGGGTTGCGAGACCGGGAGAGAGTTGGATTGCCAGACGGAGAGAGAGTTGGGTTGGGTTGCGAGACCGGGAGAGAGTTGGGTTGCCAGACGGAGAGAGAGTTGGGTTGGGTTGGGTTGCCTGGCAGAGGGAGAGATTTGGGTTGGGTGGCAAGGTGAGAAATGCAGGTTCTCATAGCTCTCGTCAGTGGAAGGGGGATTTAGATAATCTTGCCAGCCCAGATGCATACGGCAGCATCGCATCATTGTCACAATCTGGCGACCCACATCCCAACAGGCCGTCATGACGACCCACTCACTCAGGAACATCAGGAGCGGGGATTAAGAGTGGCTACGCTCGTTGGCCCGCCTCTTAGTATTAATCCATGAACATTTACACTAGCATCACAGTCTAGGCATTGAAAATCCTCATTACCATAATACCAACATTATTGTGAATATCAATGTCTCAAACCATCAACTCAGATCAAGCTTTGAAATAAAAGAAGGAAACAGTTTTTTTGTAATTAAGTAAAAGGATAGCTTTTAATCAATAAGTTTGTAGAAAACAAAACATAAACATGTTTATTTCCCTATAACATATTAAGTGATTGATCTGGTTAAAGTGAATGATAGATGCATGATTATTACACCTCTCTCTCTTTCAGTCACACACACACCTTCCCTCCCAGTTCCGTATTGCTCTAACATTGTACAATACCACAAGTATTCTTCAAAGGTTTCTCCTATAGGGACAGCTGAGGAACAGCAGAAGAACCAGCCGAAGGTTCTAAGGGGGTGGAGGTGGGGGGGGAAACTGGTGGGTGAATCGCTGCTGTCTTCTACTGAGGCTTGTGGAATAGGAAGAAATCCATAATACATTAAATGAAATCTTTTTTCTTTTCTTTCAAAGCTGTTATGTACATATTACAAAGCTGTTATGTACATATCCCTCTCCTTCTCTCCTTTCTTGCCTCCCACTCTTCTATTGTATCCCTCATTATTCTTTAAGAAAATATTAGTTTTGCTCAACTGCATACTGTGGAGAGCACATACTGTATGCTTCTTCTTTTTATCTCTCTTTAGCATTATTCATACTTTTGTATACTGAATTGTAAAAGCAGACTGTCTCAACCTTTTCAAATGTCATCTACTGCCTATTAGAGTAACCAAGCCCTGTTACTGCAAGGGTTCATCTCAAATTAGCAGCTGTAACACATACAGTACTCATACAGTATACAATAGTACTGACTCATACAGTATACAATAGTACTGACGTCAACATTAGAGGCAAGTGTGTGACTTGGCTTCTTGGCGTGTCCCATTTCTTCAGTTCATTAGTGACATTAGTGCTCCACGTGAACATGCAAACATGCTACAACATTACTTATGAGTCAAGCCCCTCAGGTCACTATAGCCCACCGCTGGGTACTGGTAGGCAAACTGGCTAGTAGTCGCTCTATGTGTAGAGGGCTGCAAGGGAATTTTCCTGGCTACATAGTGTACAGGTTTTTACTTTTGCCGGCTCTGTCAGTATTGATTGATTGATTGACTGATTGACTGAAAATGTTCATTGTGTGAAGCGCATTGAGTTGCATCTTGTAAGAAATGCGCTATACAAATAACATTTGATTTGATTTGATTTATTTTAAAATCTCCACCAAACTTAAAATGTTCAAGATTTGGTCTTTGAAAGACCCTATGATGGTCGGTGTTGTTCAGATTTTTCTGTCCTTGCCATGCTGTTTGTAGCCATCGACATAGCTAGGGGATTAGGTCCAGACCAGGTGACATGTACGGTGGCCGACAAGGGCAAACGGGCTGCAAAGACCAAAACAAATACATTAACAGCAAACGCGCTGCAAATACAGAAACGCGCTGCAAATACAGAAACGATACAAAGTCAAAAACACATGCAACCCCCGACAACACATGCAACAAGAAAACGCTACAACCCCCGACAACACATGCAACAAGAAAACGCTGCAACCCCCCGACAACACATGCAACAAGAAAACGCTACAACCCCCGACAACACATGCAACAAGAAAACGCTGCAACCCCCGACAACACATGCAACAAGAAAACGCTACAACCCCCGACAACACCTGTGTCGTGTATTTCATGCTCTCTGACACACAATGGATAGATTGTAAACATGCCCATGAGGGGTTGGGCACACACAGACCTGGCCTTTTGACCAGCATCTGCGGTGGCTGTAATAGGATCACGGGTAGATATAATTGCATTAGGGCCCGAGCCAGCAAGACGCCCATAGGGTGAATTGCATTAGAATTGTATTAGACCATAGGGTGAATTGCATTAGAATTGAATTAGACCATGGGGTTATGGCAGACAACACACAGAAGGAACCCAAAGAGTCCTTAGGATAGCCCCTGATAATAAGATCAGAAGATAATAAGATAATAAGATCCTACTTACAGGACAGAAACTACTATGTCTCCACTGGCAACTTTGTATCTGACCAAATTAAAATGACGTGGATAGCCTGGAAGATACAGACACATAGAAGGGGACATCATTGGTTAGAAGACCATATCTCTGGTTTGATTGGCTCAGGGATGAAGGGATTTGCATAACGCCAAAGGGATATAGTCCCTTGGACACACACCCTCTGTCTCTTTGTCCTCGGAAACCCCATCGTGATGCCTGCTGCTGATGACCTGATTGCTGACTTTTTTGAATAAACATTCTTAATCTTTGCTCAGACCTTTTCCTCATTTTTTACCATCATCTAAAGACGAAAATATACTGCATACGTGGCGAGCCAGCCAGGAGATCCATAGTTTCGGATGACCTGCCGTTTTTCAAACCCTTCATTTCAAAACTAGGTGAGTCTCGAGGGATTTTCCCCTCCCCTCTCCGTTGAAATTCCGCTAGGCCTGGCGGAGGAGGTGTTTGAACACTGGTTGAAATTCTAAGCTATATTCAAAAGAATCTTGATGTGTTGAAGTATAATATCTTTTAAGGATCGTGCTGGGGCTGGACATTGAGCCGGGTTGTGAAATCCGTATTTGTAAAATACGTTTTAAGTGTAAGATAATTTGGAATATAGTGAATGTTGTACAACAGAGAATGAGCTGTTTGTAGTGCGTGTTTTGCGAACGCGCTGTCAGTAGAATATTGTGTGGAGACGTTCTCACAGTGGGCTGATATCTTGTATTAGATCAGAAAAGAGTCTGATGTGTGCCATATGTGTATGGAATGAGGATTCCTGTTTGATAAAAGTGTCATTGGACTGTAAAGTCCGTTTTGGAAGACAAGAGGTCCTTTGTCCTTGTCAGCGGAGCACAAACACGCCCGCAGGCACGCGCAGACACCACAGGCTCAGATTCCTCTTGGGAGAGAGACCGTGGAAAAAAGGCATTAGAAAATATTAGAATGAGATTGGTTTGGTAACTAATAATTTAACTGCATTGAAAGATCATCTTGAAATTGCTGTGTCGTGAAAATAACATTATTGTAAAAAAACAAGTTGTGTTAAAGAGGCTGTTTTAAAGCAGGCTACAAACACGCCGTGGTTTTTCAAGGACAAAGGGTTGTTAAATTGACCCGCCTGCTTTCTGCCCTCTGGCCTTTAGGCTTCGGACACACAGGGAATTTGAATTTGATCGATTACATTACTCATCTCATAAGATAAGGTTAAATCCATTTCACATAGACTGTAGTAATATAAAGATAGTGAATTGATCATTGGGGTATTTTAAAGTAGTTTAAAGATATTTGTTAGGTTTCATGCACAAGTCTAGTGGAGAGCGGGCGCATGCGCGTTAGCCGGAGCACTTTCCACCTACTGGACAAAACACGACAAGACATTTTTGGTTGCATAGCTCCGCCTAGTGGACAAAACACGACAAGACATTTTTGGTTGCATAGCTCCGCCTAGTGGACAAAACACGACAAGACATTTTTGGTTGCATAGCTCCGCCTAGTGGACAAAACACGACAAGACATTTTTGGTTGCATAGCTCCGCCTAGTGGACAAAACACGACAAGACATTTTAAAACACTAATCCTCAGTGAGATCCATCTGAGGTCGATGAAATAGTCCTTTACATTAATAAATGGATGGTTGTAAATGATTGTAATATATTACATTACTTTAATTAATTTAATTAATTACAAATTGATTGAATTAATTATTCAGATCATTTCATTTTCTGTTTTCACAAAACTTTGATCAATTGGTTTGTAATAGTCTAATGATAACGTTTTCTTTCACAGGTTTACATCAATGAAGTGTCAATGACTAAGTCTAATTAATTATGCATTCCTTTCAAATAACAAGTCGATTTCTTTACAGATTGTAATTAATAATTAATCATTCATTCCTTCCAAATAACAAGTCGATTTCTTTACAGATTGTAATTAATAATTAATCATTTATTCTTTCCAAATAACAAGTCGATTTCTTTACAGGTTATAATTAATATTCGTATTTTACATCTTTTTATTTCAAGTTAAGTTCTTTTTCACAGCTTTTGATTAAAGAATAGCAGAACAGTTTCTATCTGAGGATTGATCAATCAAGGGTTTGTGGATCAGAAAGACTTAGAGCGTGACCTGCCTTTGTAATTTGATAATTGTGTTGAACAGCCTTTGTAGTTTAATAATTAAGTTGACCTGAACTATAATTAGTATTGATTGAGCAATTAAGTGACACACATTCATACACAATAAGGGAAAAACATTTAGATTAAAACACACACACATAGATTACATTTAAGTCAATAATACACAATACCACTGAAACAATCCGTTGTTCTGAATTGTAGTGTTCTGTGTGGACAGTTGACACAGTTAAAAGTTGGACTAGCATCTGTTTAGCAGATACGGCAACAGAAGGTGGGTTGTAAGAAAAGTACACCTTATAGAATACTTTCAGCATATTGAGCAGTATAAATCAATCAGCTTAACATGGGAGCCGAATCCAGTAAAATTGTAAAGGCTGTTACCACAGATAGTGGAATATTGGCAACTTTATCCCCTGTGGCTATAGTGGAAAAAATGAATCCTCTTGTTAAGGAAATTAGCAAAATGTCAACGAAATGGAATAATCGTTGGGCAGACATTGAAGAACCGTGGCCACAAGAGGGCACCCTTAATTTACACGTAATCGCAACATTGGAGATACTTATCAATGCACATAAGGCGCATCAAAAAGGAAAGATTAGATCAGAGAAACGCAGGTTAGAGTTAGCTATTTTAGACCTCTTCAAGGTAGTGGGGCAGAAAGTAGCATCAGCTTGGAATGAGAAAACAGCTGACCTGAGTCCAGAAAAAAGAGATGAATTGGCCAAAGCAATGGAAGAGAAAGTGAACATTCCATTCTCACACACAGCTCCAATCTCCAGTCCTCCTCCCTATGCCAAGATACTGGAGGACAATTCTCAGCGGATCTACCCTCAGGTCCCCGTCCTAAGTACGAACGGAGCCTTCACTATCCAAGATGAGGATGATAATGTACTAGAGAGGGGAAGAGCGAAAGTGACCGTGGACTTCGAACCAGAGAACAGGTCAGGTGCCAAACAGAAGAAGAAGAAGCCAAGGGGAAAAGGGGACGACAGGAGTGACAAGACAGATGACAGTGAAGATGGCAGTGGAGGTGATAGCGAAGATTCAAGTGATGACAGCAATGCACAGGGAGGCTACAGTGCTCAGGTCAGAAAACTAATAGCCAGGGCCGAAAAGCAGGGAGGGAAAATACGCTATAAGAAGGGAAAAGAAGAAAGTAGTTCTGAAGATGAGCAGAAGTCTCTGAAGGTAGGGAAGAAAAAAGAGAGCTTAAAGCAAAAGAAGAAGAGGCTGCAGGAAGAGAGGGAGGAAGAGGAGGAAGAAAGGATGATGAAACGCCGTGGAAAATCCCTAAAAAAGGATGAGGAGGAATCAAGAGAGAGGGCAAGAAAACTCCATGCGAGAATCCTAAGAGAGGAAGAAAGCTACAGACAACAGATGCAGGACCTAGAAGTAGAGAAAGAAGAGTATCGTCAATCTCGAGCGACATCATCACATACATCCCAGTTGAACTTCCCAAGGTCCGCAGCGACACCAAGGCGGGACGAAAAAACGAAGCCACTAGTAAGCGATTATGACCTAAGGCCCTCTTTAAAGAACAAAGGGAAGGCATCGGAGGAAGAGGCAATTCAGGGGAACTTCCCGGTGCTGATTCGAGGTAACCAGATGGAATATCGTCCTTGGAATCATACAGATCTGTCAGAAGTGATAGAAAAACTCCCAGTCCTGGAAGATGGTGGCCACCCCTGGACGACGGAAGTCGACGTGAGATTGACAGGAACGCACGCTGCAATGGGAGACCTGAAAAGACTCTTAGCTACCATTACAGGATTGGACACCATGCAGGAAATATTGATGAAGGCAGGACTTCATAGATATATCGATACATCCGTTTATGACCCAGAGCTCTTCGCAGCAAACAGAGGCAGGCTGTGGAAAGCAATCAGAGAGACATACCCTACTCACATTCACCCAGACAATGTCATTGTGAAGCCACTGGGGGGAGATGAGAATCCCAGGGGTTTTGTTGCCCGTGTGCACTCTCAATGGAGAAGTGTGACAGGGAAGGACGCCGAAGATAACCCGTTAGAAAAAGCCATAATCAGGGAAAAGATTCAACAAGGTCTCCCTACCCCAGTTAAGAACAAGTTAGCAGAAGTGGTGGGGCTACGACACATGAACAAGGCTGTTTATATAGACAACGTAGCACACCAAGTAGAATTATTTAGAAAGAAGATTCAGATACAGAAGGCACAAGACGAAGAGTCCCTCAGAAAACTAACTCAAGTACAATTGACTGAAGGCAAGAAAACCAGAGAGAGAGTGCAGACTATAGCCCTACAGGTCCCATCTCAGCCACAGCAACTGCAAACTGTCCCTCCCCAGTTATACCCACAGGGGCCACAAGGGGGGTATCCATACCCACAGGGGCCACCAGGGGTGCAAGTGGTTCCATACCAGCCATACAACCAGCCTGGCCAAGGACCACCACAAGAGGGATGGACCGCAGCAGGGAAGAAGATGCTAGGGCCATGTTTCCAATGCGGCCAGCATGGACACTTAGCCCGTACCTGCTGGAAGAAGAACCAGGGGGGCGCAGGGGGGAAACAAAAAGGAGGATATAGGCCCCCTGCTACACCGGCTCCAGGAGTGGTGAACCCCTACGGAGGCCCAGCAGCTGGGCTATAGGGGTGCCCAGAAGATCCGAGAGGGGGGTGCCAGCTGGTGGTGACAAACAGGCCTGAAGATGAACCTACAATATGGGTGTCGGTCAACCAACGTCCATTAGAATTGATGGTGGACAGTGGAGCAGCCTACACCTGTCTGAAGCCTGAAGATGCCACGCACCTTCCTATGTCTGGGAAATATGTGAAGACAATCGGATTCGAGGGAATTAAACAGCTGATCCCTAACACTGAGCTTGTAAGCTTAGAGTACAAAGGACAGAGAGCAGATCTGTCAATACTTGTATCAGAACACACGCCAATAGGGCTACTAGGGAGAGATGCACTATGCCAATTGAATTGTACAGTGAAATGCACACCTGACGGCTGTCAGGTGACAGTGCCACAAGAGAACAGACAGCTGTCTGTCATGATGGACAACAACGCATCTATGGTGTATTGGGTGGGAGGGCTTAGCCCAGACCTAATGGAACCAGCAAGGATGTGGGACAATTATATCCTGGCACACATGTCAGAGGCCAGAAGGCCTACTGATCCATTGCATTGTACACTCCAGTATTTTAGAGAAGTTGCAGATGCAAACCCAGATGAGTGGCTGAAGCATCAGCCAAAACAGGTACAGCTTAGTACAAGTTGTATAATCCTAGGCCCTCAGGGAGTGGCTATGAAGATAAACAGTGACACTTATCTAGATCAGGAGCATAAGATTGAGGGTAGCATCCCTCATGTGACACTTATGATATCTGAACACTATAAACAGAAGCATTTAGGGGCAATAATGGCAGACTCAGAAAAAGCCAGATTTGTAACGACAAAAGAAAACCCTGCTATCTGGAGGAGCATTGATGGACAGTTCACAAAACTGATGATCTCTGCTCAAGGAATAGGACATCCGCAGACTGTGAAGCTAATGAACCAGCTAATCCTTCCTGTACAACCTGAAAAAGACCTCAGAGAAGAAATGATACAGAATGTGCCAGCAGACCTGTGGGCAAAGAACAGTACAGACATTGGATTTGTGAAATCAGCTCGTCCATTGAGAGTTGAACTCATACCGGGTGCAAAACCCCCTTGGAAAAACCAATACCCATTGAAACAGGAAGCAATTGATGGAATTGAGCCACAGATCAAAGGATTGTTAGAGGCAGGAGTCCTGAAGATAACTCAATATCCGTTAAGTAACACACCTCTCCTGCCAGTAACGAAACCTGATGGTTCATATCGTCTGGTACATGACCTACGGGCTGTGAATGAGGTAGTTGTCAGCTATCCAGCTGAAGTTCCTGATCCTCATGTGCTGTTGACTCAGATTCCATCTACAGCCAAAGTATTTACAGTGATTGATTTATGCGGGGCTTTCTTTTCTATACCTCTTAGTGTAGAAAGTCAAGGGTTATTTGGGTTTACCTACAAAGGTCAACATTATCAATATACCAGAATGCCACAAGGGTACAAACACAGTCCTCATGTTTTTAATCAGGTCTTGAAGGAGGACTTAGACGGGTTAGGGCAGACGATAAGTAGTACTGCCATTCAGTACATGGATGACATACTCCTTTGTGCCCCAGATGAAGAAACATGTCACAGGGATTCCGTTAAACTGTTAAAGGTTTTGGCGGAGAAGGGACACAAGGTGTCTAAAAAGAAGCTACAGTATTGTCAGGAAAAGGTAACTTACTTAGGACAATCTATTACACAGGGACATCGCAGTGTCACTAATGAACACTTGGAAGCTTTTCAGAAGGCTCCAAAACCACGAACGGTTAGGGAAATGATGATGTTTTTGGGCATTACTGGGTATAGTTCAGCATGGGTGGAGGATTACACTAGACTGGTCGCTCCATTGAGGGGGATGATTAAGGAAACAGGTAGTGATAACCTCCAATGTTGCATTACTTGGACAAGGGAAGCTGATTTGGCGTTTGAGACAATTAAACACAAATTGCAAGAAGCGCCAGCTTTAGCGCTTCCAGATTATTCCAAAGAATTTGGATTGTATGTTTCTTCTTCAGCCGAGGGGAAGTATGCCTGCGCTGTTCTTACGCAACCAACAGGCATTGGACCTAGTCCACAGCCCATAGCCTATTATTCTGTCGCATATTCAGAGGTAGAAATGGGTTTCGCGCCATGCTACAGAGCAATGGCCGGGGCATATCTTATGTACGAGAAGGCAACAACCTTAACAATGGGGTACCCAATTACCATTCTCTGCCACCACAGTCTAAGGAATCTTTTGAATCAAGGCAAGTACACTTTGACGATGCCTAGGATTAGGAATTATTACAGGATGTTGGAAAGGGAAGATGTAACATTACTAAGATGTAACACACTTAACCCAGCAGAGACCTTGCCAACCCCAGAAGATGGGGAACCACACGATTGTGTGAAGGAAGCTATGAGGTACTCTAAGCTTAGAGCAGATCTACTAGCTTTGCCTTTAAAGGAAGCTGACGTTGAGTATTGGACTGATGGATCTTGTTACCGGGTAGGAGAAAGTTTACGTGCTGGGTATGCCATAGTCCGATCCCAAAATTCAGGGTTCATTGTGGAACAAGCCGAGGCTGTTCCTCAGCCTTGTTCAGCTCAGTTGGCTGAGTTGATTGCCCTCACAGAAGCATGCAACTTGGGAACCGGACGAAGAGTGACAGTGTACACCGACTCTGCCTACGCCCATAATGTGTGTCATTTACATGGAGCTGTATGGAAGGGACGGGGTTTTAAGAAAACTGATGGTTCGCCTATTCAGCACCACGCTCAAATCATGAAGCTGTTACAACCATGATGAAACCAAGGGAATTAGCCATAGTGAAGTGTGCCGCACACAGATCTGACTCATCACATGTCACACAAGGTAACAGGGCTGCAGATGATGCAGCCAAAGCCATTACAGGAGCAGACAAAGCAGGTAAAGTTCTGCTGGTCACACATGAAGCACAGTTACAGGGCATGGTCACGCTTGAGGATTTGTTGATGTTACAGAGTGGGGCAAATGCGCTAGACAAAAACCTATGGTTAACAAGGGGGGCTAGTCAGGATGACACAGGTCTATGGAGAAATCATGAGGGACTGGTTGTGGCACCCCCAGATTTATTAGGCATGCTGATACAGGAAGCCCATGGATTAGCACATGTGGCCAGGGGGGAGGTAAGACGCAAGATCACCAAGGAATATGGTTTTTGGGCTCCATATTTGTTGGAACAAATAGACCATATCCTTGGTCAATGTGTGGTCTGTTTGAAAAACAATATCAGACCTGGAATACCAGTGGGAACTGGGCATATCCCTACCCCAAACGGGCCAATGAAACATTTGGTGATTGACTATGTGGACATGATTCGTCCTGTTGCAGGATACAGGTACATGTTAGTTGTAGTGGACAGGTTCAGCAGATGGGTAGAAGCATGCCCCACTCGAAAAAAGGATGCTCAGTCTGTAGCAAAGTTCCTATGCAGGGAATTCATACCTAGGTTTGGAATTCCAGATAGGATAGCGTCAGACAATGGTAAGGAATTTGTGGATAAGACGGTAAAGCTTATACTACAAAAGTTGGGAATCAAGCAGAGATTTGGGTGTATTTACTCACCTCAAAGCCAGGGGATGGTAGAGAGGATGAACGGGGTCCTTAAGAACCGTCTTTCTAAGGTCTGTCAGCATACAGGTCTTAATTGGGTGGAAGGACTCCCTCTTGCATTGATGGCCTGTCGTTCCAGTGAGATTCGAGGGCTGCACTTGACTCCCCATGAACTGGCTATGGGGAGAATAATGACAGCTCCCTGTGCACGAACCAGTGGGAAAGGGCCAAGTTTGGCTCTCTTGGAGAGTGACATGAAAGCCTATGTACAGTACATGACTAACCGGCAAAAGAGTATCTCTTCTTATGTGCTCCACAAACAGGAACGTGAAGAGGAGGTGAACGCACAGGAGAGGAAGGACGCGTTGCAACCGGGTGACAAAGTATACGTGAAGGTATACAGACGGAAGTGGCATGAGTCTCGACGGGAAGGACCGTACGAGGTCGTTCGGTGCACTGGGACTGCCATCCAAATCAAGGGGTCCCCCACTTGGTATCACGTTCATCACTGCATCAAGGCACCCAATGAGGACGATGAGGGAGAACCTCAGCAGGATGGTGAGGAGACCCCTGGGGACGAGGAAGTCCACAGCTTGGACATCCAGGCTGACGAGGATGTTGGTGAGTATCTGCGCCGTGATGCAGATGATGCCGGGGGCCTCGTCCCACACCCTGTCCAGCCCAGAGATGAGTGGGCCAATGGAGATCGTGAAGGATCCAGTGACTGCGACACCCCTCTTGGGGGTTGTACCAAGCCTGGTGTTGCCCCTGTTGTCACCCCTTCCGACCCTGACAATGCTCCAGACGGAGATGTCAGCAACCCGGGCGGCTGCCCGGACCAAGGTACCATTGAGAGACACAGACCTGTCAGTGATACACCCCAACCAGACAGACCCCGTGATACACCAAGGCCAATTAGGAGGAAACTCAAGCCATGCCGTTTCAGAGACTAATATACCCCTTAGTGTTCCTACCCCATTGACTTCCTTGGACAATGCTACACTTCACTCACACACTGTTATGCCTGGACGTCAGAGAAGAATGATCACAGGAGGTAGAGCTTTTGTTTGCCCACATTCACGTTGTACTGTTGATGATTGTTTGATCTATGCCTCGACTGAAGCGGCTGAGTGGTATTTACTGGATGCTAAATATGTTACACTTAATCAACACCCAATCAACACGCAAGAAACTCTTGTGACATTAACTAATGCTGACAATGTGGTGAACTCGTATTGGTGTGCTAGACGTAATATCGGTGAACAGGTGTTTAATAAATCCAACAATTTCAAGGACAAAGTTTGTAGGAACACTCCTGACTTTCCACACCACTTTTTGTTGGACTGTGAGGAATTTGTGCATGAATATGATTTTCCAGTTGAGTTACCAGGAAAGGTTAAAAATGTTGCTGTGAAGGCTTCTACGAAGGCGATTGTAGTCGCTACTGACGATTATTTGTTGTATGATTCTAATCAACTGGGGACACGGTCCCACCCTAATTCTGCCACTAGTATCATGAAAGATTTTGCTTCAAAAATGAATTATTCTGATTGCTGGATTTGTCAACAGGTCCCTGTAAGTACGTCTGCTCCTATGTTTTTCCCCATACCGTTAACTAAAGCAGAATGGTTTCATTATAATTGGCAGGGTTTAGCCCAATTTGTTTTACAGGGCAAGAACCAGAGCTCTTCTTGTCAGCCCAGCACGATTCTGGTTCCTTTAAATTCTTCCTATGCAGGTGTGGATATTGGTGTGTTGGAACGTCTGACAGCAGCAGTTAACAAACACCATAGGCCTAGCGGTGTGGGGAAGGTTATTATTGATAGGCTTACACATTTGTCACAATCAACAGGTCCGAAGAAGATATATATTATCCAAGCTATGTTCGTTCAATTGAATGGTACTGCATTGAGTCCTCATCTGTCATGTTCTGGGAGTGTGACTTCTACACGGTGGAGAGGTTCAGTTGTTATTTCTGGATTGAAATGTAAAGTTGTTGATTGTGCTATGGTGCCTCAAATGAAATTACATGATACCAATACTACCAGACGGCAGAAAGGCACCACGCAGCTTAAAGTCATGCCTCTCGTAAATGTTACAACCTGTATTGACATTCAATCTCGGCTCAAGGGCAGCGCGATTCGTCAGCTAGGGGCCGCGTCTTGTATAGGTGGTGTCATTTTCTCGTATCCTGGTAAGGAGCTTCAACTCCCGGAGGGTGTGTTTCTTGTGTGTGATAATGATGCATTCTCTAAGCTTCCTGCTTTGAGTGAGGGTATTTGTTATTTGGCTCATCTGATACCTTTGATTAGGAAAGTTACTCGGGAGGAGATGTCTGTACTTCACAAACAAGCAACCCATCGTAGTCGTAGGGAGTTATCTACTGCTCAGAAGTTTTTTGGCCTAATATTCCCAAGTTATGGTGTCTACAACTCTCAGACTGAATTAAGTGCCCTATCATCCGTTCTTGAAAAACACATTAATGCTTCGGATGCTGTAGTATCTGCCCTGGCTACTGAATTGACTGAAACTAAGAATGTTGCTCTCCAAAATAGAATGGCTTTGGACATTATTTTGGCCAGTCAGGGTGGTACTTGCGCTTTGATAGGCGGTGAATGCTGCAGTTATATTTCGGATTCTGGTAACGCTCTGTATGATTTTCATGAATCTAACAAGAAGGGTATAGAGGATTTACGTAAAGAACACGGTTGGAATACATTGGATTTCTTTGATTCTGCCTTTTCAGGTATTGGTAATATGATCAGGTCCGTCGCTATTATTCTTGTTGTCATTATCATCTGTATTATGTTACTTGGTATTTTAATCAAATGTTTTGGAAAGTGTATTTCTGATGTTCCGGTTAATGCTTTAATGATGGCCGACATAGCTGATGAGCAAAAGCTGGATTCTGTTTTGCTTTCTGATTTTGTTTCCTCTTTTGATGATTTGTTTATTAAGTGATGTTTTGTGATTGTTTGCTTCGGTTCCTGTTTGTTTCTTTCTATATCATGTGATTGATGTCGGTTGTGGAGTGATGTAATGGTTACGTGACAATGGAAGCTCCTGACTATGAAAGTGTTATCAATCTGAGACAGCGGTAAAGGCTGTTCTCCAACTGGGGTCATGTGCTAGTAACCTCTGACCCTGCCGCTTCGAGGACGAGGGAAACATCGGTCGTTGGAAATTTCTGTATCTCAGTTTTTGTATTATGCATGATGAACTGAGTTTGGTTTAATTGTGATTGTTATTTACAAGATTCTTTTTACTATTGGTTGTTTTCTATTTTTTGTATGTGTTATCTTTGGTTCATAGTACTGGTCCTGGGTTGGTCTGTGTTATTGTGCTTCTTGTGTTATGGGTTGATGTAGTTTTTCTGTCTGTTGTTTAGTTTCGGAACACCCTCTGGGTGGTCCGAGGGGGGCTGTGTCGTGTATTTCATGCTCTCTGACACACAATGGATAGATTGTAAACATGCCCATGAGGGGTTGGGCACACACAGACCTGGCCTTTTGACCAGCATCTGCGGTGGCTGTAATAGGATCACGGGTAGATATAATTGCATTAGGGCCCGAGCCAGCAAGACGCCCATAGGGTGAATTGCATTAGAATTGTATTAGACCATAGGGTAAATTGCATTAGAATTGAATTAGACCATGGGGTTATGGCAGACAACACACAGAAGGAACCCAAAGAGTCCTTAGGATAGCCCCTGATAATAAGATCAGAAGATAATAAGATAATAAGATCCTACTTACAGGACAGAAACTACTATGTCTCCACTGGCAACTTTGTATCTGACCAAATTAAAATAACGTGGATAGCCTGGAAGATACAGACACATAGAAGGGGACATCATTGGTTAGAAGACCATATCTCTGGTTTGATTGGCTCAGGGATGAAGGGATTTGCATAACGCCAAAGGGATATAGTCCCTTGGACACACACCCTCTGTCTCTTTGTCCTCGGAAACCCCATCGTGATGCCTGCTGCTGATGACCTGATTGCTGACTTTTTTGAATAAACATTCTTAATCTTTGCTCAGACCTTTTCCTCATTTTTTACCATCATCTAAAGACGAAAATATACTGCATACGCAACAAGAAAACGCTGCAATTCAGTTCACAACACAACGGAAGTGAAGAAAACGCTGCAATTCAGTTCACAACACAACAGAAGTGTTCTCACAACCAGTGATGTGAATAACGGCGTTAAAATAAACGGCGTTACTAACGGCGATACTTTTTCAGTAACGGGTAATCTAATTGATTACTATTTCCATCGTTATAACGCCGTTACCGTTACTGGTAATCTGAGGTGTCAAGTAACGAAGTACAAATACTTCGTTACCTTACTTAAGTAGAAATGTTGGGTATCTATACTTTACTGGAGTAATTATTTTTCCGCCGACTTTTTACTTCTACTCCTTACATTTTCACGCAATTATCTGTACTTTCTACTCCTTACATTTTAAAAATAGCCTCGTTACTCCTATTGCATTTCAGCTTGTTTTCATTACAGCTTTTCATCGTTAAAAAAAACACACAAAAAAAACCTATCCAGATAAGTCGCGCCATCCGGATAGAGTGAATTTGATTGTGGTTGGATGAGAAGTGTCACAGCTCCGCCCCTGGCTCATCAGACGTCGATCAGTGAACGATTAAGAGCGCCCCTGGCTCATCAGACGTCGATCAGTGAACGATTAAGAGCGCCCCTGGATCATCAGACGTCGATCAGTGGACGATTAAGAGCGCCACTGGCTCATCAGCCATCAATCAGTGGTGCCAGGTGTGGACGAATAAGACCGCGACTGGCTCCTACTTAAGCTCTGCTCCTGCTTCCAGTCATCGCCAGATCGTAACCACTTAATGGTTGGTTCATATGCTCGTTCCTGCTACTCTTGACGTTATCCGATACCCTAGCCTAGCTAGATCCAGGGGCGCTCTTAATCGTTCACTGATCGACGTCTGATGAGCCAGGGGCGCTCTTAATCGTTCACTGATCGACGTCTGATGAGCCAGGGGCGGAGCTGTGACAAGAAGTATAAACATTATACCATTCCGACACCCTATTGGTTTGTACGAGATGCATTCCATCTGCTGCACATGACACAAATCACACTCCAGCAAGGAAAGCAGATGTATGTAGCCAAAGATGTCCGTGACCGTGCCAGAGACTCAAAATAACAGCGAAATGTCCCAACCAAGCACCAGCATCAACCAGGTTGATAGCCAGGAAGATCAGCCAACCCTTCTCCATCCCTGGCCGTACCTGGAAGAATTTTTTGAAATGGTTGGATGCAAAAACAACTCCTTTCGAATGCGCTGCAAGCTCTGCGCACCCAAGTACCACGAGCTAATGGCCTTCAAAAACTCACCGTCTAATTTGAAAAAGCATATTGAGGTAAGCTGAAAGTTTGTTATTATCAGTCGACATTTTGTAGTAACCTAGTAACGTAATAATGGTAAATTTGCAATGTTTGCTATGGCTAAGAACATGCCATGGTTTGCTTGCTAGCAGTAGGCTATGATTCAATGTTTCATTTGTAATCCTTCATGTGTTGAGGTCGGAGTTTTACCGTGTTTGTTGCTGTAAAGAGTTAATTATGTTCCCACGGGAGAAGAAATGTGCGCGGTGTGTGCCATTAACAATAATGTTACTTTTCAGTCATGCCAGCAGCTGCTTGTGGTCCTAAAACAGCTTTAAGTGGCAATATTCTGGTCTGCTCAACATAATTGCATAGACCAGTGAAACTGCTCCCTAACTTGTAGTCTGACCTCCATTCATGAACTTCCAGCGTGACATTTAATACAGCGGAAGTCCTAGATAGTCTCAGCTTGTGGTTTGAGAGAAATAATATGAATCTCAATCTGTGCCTGTGCATTCATTTTCTCCACAGAAGAAACACCCCACTCGTCTAGAGAGGTACATGCAACTTTCTTCAACAGCCCTCAAAAGGAAGTCATCCACTGAAGGTTCTTTGACCCCACCCTCCAAACAAACCAAGCTGTGGGAGGCTCGAAGAGTGTCCCAGGCAAGTGTGGATGAAGTAGTCCTCAAATTCATTGTCCAAGGCTTGCACCCACCACACATTGTTCAGCAACAGGGCTTCATTGAGCTTGTGCAACATCTTCAGCCAAATACAAATGTCATGACGCGTAATACTGTTGTTAACAAAGTCACAAAGGCCTCTGTTGAAATGAAAAGAAAACTGAAAGCTGCCCTTAGTGAAATTGAGTTCATAGCAACAACAACAGACTGCTGGACGGCACACCGTCGCGGTTTCATTGGTGTCACTGCGCACTGGTTTAACCCCCAGACCATGCAGAGATCCTGTGCTGCCCTGGCATGCAAGCAACTTAAAGGGTCACATACCTTTTCTGCCCTGGCTGGTGCCCTAAATGATATTCACACAGAATTCAATGTCAGAGAGAAGATTGTTCGCACTACAACTGACAACGGATCAAACTTCCTGAAAGCCTTCAGAGTTTATGGGCAGACTGACGAGAACAACAATGCTGAACCTGTAGGAGAGGGTGATGGAGAAGATGATGATTGTGGCCAAAATGATGATAACGATGAAGAAGAGGAAAGCCTTGAGGGTGTTGAATTTGTTGATGCCGGAGCCCTGTTGGAAGAAGATGACTACTTAGAATACCAGCTACCCAAGCACCATCGCTGCGCCTGCCACCTCCTCAATTTAGTGTCCACAGTTGATGCTTCAAAAGCAGAGGTCAACCCACTGTACAAGCGCGTGTCAAGGTCCACATTTGCCAAATGCTCTAGCCTGTGGAATAAAAGTTCAAGATCAACCACCGCATCTGAAGTAATTGAAGACCACTGCAAACTCCAACTCGTAAGGCCTGTTGCTACAAGGTGGAATTCACTCTTCTCAGCCGTAGAAAGAATAGTGAGAATAACACGAGAACAAGGCGAGGGAGCCCTTGCAGCTGTCTGCAGTGAACTAGATACACCCAAGTAAGTGCTTGTTTTTCTGTCTTACAGTTAATGAAGTGATTAACAATAGATTATGTCACAGTTTTATACTTGGAATACTGTAGAACACGTATGCACTATGCCAATATGCAGTCCCCATATTTACTATGAATGTGATTTGTAGCAACACAACTTCATTTCTAAAAGTCTCAGATGACAATATTTTTCCTTTTTAATGATCAGTTCCTCCAGTTGAAGGTGCTACATCAAGTAGACTTAATGTTCCATGTTGTGTTTTTCTCTTCTTCTTTGTACAGGTTTACTCCAGTGGAACTTGCATTTCTTGCAGAATATGCGAAGACAATGAGCCCAGTTGCAAAGGCACTGGATGTTCTTCAGGGAGAAACCAGTGTGCAGATGGGATGGTTGGTCCCCACCATAACTCTGCTAAGGACCAAGCTACAGCACCTTCAAGTCGCCTCCAAGTTCTGTGAGCCTTTGATTGCTGCACTTCTTTCAGGCCTTGAGAAACGCTTCGGAGAGATGCTTGCAGATCCAGAACTGATAGCCGCAGCCATTCTAGTTCCCAAATTTAAGACCTGTTGGACAAGTGACGAAAATATCCTCAAACTTGGTAAGTGTCTCACTTCCGCTTAATATGTGTAATTTCTATGAAGACAGTGAAATTAGTTTGAAATTACATTTAATGACACACACACAACACTATCCAATACACAGTTACAATACTGCCATATAGTCTAAATTGTCATGATTTTTGTTTTTTATTCCACAGGCCTTCACTATATCAGAAGCCACTTGGACTGTCAGGACGAGAAACACTTCAGTGAGCGCTCCCAATCGTCTGAGGAAGAGGACTTCTTTTCCTCCTTGAAGAAGACCGGCCCTCTTGAAACGTCCCAGCAGTTGGATGCGTACCTGGGGTGCCCAGGAGACACAGTAGAGGTACTGAAGATCTTCCCAGCTGTGTGCCAGCTATCACTCAAACTTAATACGGGACTCCCTGCCTCAGCAGCCTGTGAAAGACTGTTTAGTGTCGCAGGGCTGATCTTCAGGCCAAAAAGAGCATGCATTGGCTCAAAGAACTTTGAGAACCTGCTGCTTTTGCGGCTGAACAAAGCTTATTGGTAACTCTGATGCTGATGTAGATTGTGTGTGTGTGTGTGTTTTTTCAGGAAATATTGAATCACTACTTTGTTATGGTTTGTATGGTTTTGCCCTCACAGTTCCAATAAAGGCTATTGACTTTTGACTTTTGACGTTTGACTTTTGACGTTTGACTTTTTGCACCATTACAATACTTAGGCAACTAGTCATCATATCTTGTTCACATGTTAATGCTCAGTAGTACACATATATGGTTCTTTAATGTATTTGCATTGTACTAAAATGTGTTCATTTTCAATGGGCATAAATGCGTCTGAAATAAGTGCATCCCAAATTTTTCAACATTAACATTTTAATAATAACATAATAGTCATTATGGCCTTTAGAAAAATGTTTTTGGGGGGGAGGTGGGGTAGTGCACTATAGGCCCCTGTGGCGTGGCCTAAGCTTTTGTCCTTAATGGCATTTTTTCCCCCTTACATTACTTTAACTTTTATACTTTAAGTAGTTTTGAAACCAGTACTTTTATACTTTTACTTGAGTAAGAAGCTTGAGTTGATACTTCAACTTCTACAGAAGTCTTTTTAAACCATAGTATCTATACTTCTACTTGAGTAATGAATGTGAATACTTTTGACACCTCTGCTGGTAATTCAATGCGGCGCGTTACTAGTTACTACTGAAGCTTCTCATTGTCATCCGACCTCAGTCACAGCTGGGAGGGGAGGGGCGAGACAACCGCGCAAGTGATCATGATTGGCTATGGTAGAGAAAATGTCATGGTAAGCCAACCATAGTTCAGTGTTGTGCGGATGTTTCTACACACAAACCACATGCGCGCACAGCATCACACACACACTCAAACTATCAGAGAGATACACAAAGCAATGATATATATATTATATATAATAGATATTACACTGTAACTATCAGAGAAATACACGCAGCAATGGCGAGTCCCGAGTGTTCTGAGGTGAACGTGGCGTTTTCACGGTGGAAGTACAGGCACTATTTCAGTACTACTTTAAAAGCACTTCATATTGTTTAACTGTTAACTTTTGTAATGAAGAAAATACTTGAAGTACAATATGTCTACCAGTTGTGGTCTGTTGAAGTGCAATAAATATGAAAAGTTCCCTGCTGAAACCTGCTCAGAAAAAATCTATCTTCACAAGAAGATCACATTTATCTTCTAATATGGCAGTGGGTAAGCTTTTCCTTGTCACATTTGGCTGACTGACCTTAACTTAGCCCGCTTCACCGTGCTAAAAAGTAACGCAATAGTTACTTTCCCTAGTAACTAGTTACTTTTGTAATGAAGTAATTCAGTTACTAACTCAGTTGCTGTTTGGGATAAGTAACTAGTAACTATAACTAATTACTTTTTTAAAGTAACGTGCCCAACACTGCTCACAACCAGGGCTGGACTGGCCATCTGGCATACCGGGCATTTGCCCGGTGGGCCGCGGTAGTTTTGGGCCGAGCCGACCGGCAAAAAAAATAAATAAAAATTTATATATTATTTTTTTTAATTATTTTTTTTACCAGCCGGCCCGGCCGAAAGCTACAATCGAACGGCCCATAAATCGAAAGCTACCATTGAACGGCCCATAAATCTGGGACAGCGGCCCATTGGACAATTTTCTATACAGACACTGGGCTGGCCCAATCAACAGAGAGAAGGGGGGGGGGGGGGGTCAGGGGTCACGCACGCACGCAGCACCAGACCTCCGTCTCAGTTTCGCGGTAGTTTTGGGTCGAGCCGGCCAGCAAAATAAATTTAGTTAGCCTGGATAGTTACTAGATAGATACTGAGAGAGATGGAGCGCAAAAGCACACTAAAACGGAAGGGAGGCTGGGAAAAACTTAGGGAGAAAAACCAAAAGAAACTCGAGGCAGATGCTGCCAAATGTGTAAACATTAGGGACATGTTTGCTGCACCCTCAAGTTTACCACAGCAGCAACAGCAACAGGTTGAAGAGGAGGCTGGCAGGGAGGAGCGGGAGCAGGGTACAGATACAGAGGATAGAGAGGATACAGAAGAAGAGGAGGCTGGCAGGGAGGAGCGGGAGCAGGGTACAGATACAGAGGATAGAGAGGATACAGAAGAAGAGGAGGCTGGCAGGGAGGAGCGGGAGCAGGGTACAGATACAGAGGGTTAGGGTTAGGGTTAGGGTTAGGGTTGAAGAGGAGGCTAGCAGGGAGGAGCGGGAGCAGGGTACAGATACAGAGGATAGAGAGGATACAGAAGAAGCGGGGCCGAAACAGCCTGTAACCGTTGACCCGGTAAGGAAAATATAGGTAGCTGTTAGGGGTGTAACGGATCGCCCCCCACGGTTCGGCACGCATGTGTACCGCGGATCAATTGCAAAATGTAACCAAGTAATAATATTACTTAATATTAGGTAATATCCCTTGTAAATCACAATGTAGAGTTGCCATGAAAAGATAGACGACAGTTGCGTGCTTTGTTTTACTCTAAAGCGCAATGATAGGTTGATAATGGAAAAAAAAATCTAGAACAACAAGGCTGCGTTCGTAAATTCGCTCTGGAATCTGATCACTGAGTAAACTGGTCTACTTGCACTGGTACCATTGCTTACTGCATGTAGTCGTCTTTGCAGTGGTTTGGGGGAATACTACAGTTTGTCATATGACTGTACAGCACAGTATATAAGACGAGTATATAAGGCAAGTATTTTTGTGCTGGTGGGTGTGGTCCGACCGATTGGGGTGGGCCTGTCTGGGCCAAAAATGCCAGGGCCTAATTTTTGTCCCAGTCCAGCCCTGCTCACAACACAACGGAAGTGTTCTCACAACGGAAGTGTTCTGGGGGGGAACGATAAGTGGAACGGACCGGAGACGTGTTTTTGAAGAAGTTCCGAAAAGCAGTTCTGAAGAGGTTGTGGAGTGAAGAGGCGACATAAAAGGTACATATTATATTTCTTATTTATGTCTGCAGATAACATGTGCTGTATTTCAAACCGAAGGGCTCATTCTATGCCCTACACCCTACGAAGGGTTCGTAGAATCTGCATCTGGCTAGCTGACAATAAACTATCAATACACCTAGGTAAAACTGAAACCATCCTATACGGATCCCCATCTAAACTCAGAAAGGCTGAACATTTTAAAATAAAAGTGGGTAACATTAATATCACAAGAAAAGAGGATATTACATACCTGGGCTCCATCTTAGAGGCAAATCTTTCCGGAGATAAAATGGCAGCAAAAGTAATCAAAAAAGTGAACCATAGAACTAGATTCTTGTACAGGATATCCTCACTTGTCAGTAAAAACACACTGAGGACCCTATCAGGAGCTCTCATTCAATGTCACTTCGACTATGCCGTAACATCATGGTACTATAGAACCACAAAGGCCCATAAAACAAGACTCCAGACAGCCCAAAATAAACTGGTTAGGCTTCTGCTAGGCCTCAACCCTAGGACACATCTAACCGCTGCTCATTTTTTGAGCCTTGATTGGCTATGAGTAGTTGACAGAGTGCAGCAGCTTGCACTGGGCCTGGTCTTCAAGATACGCTACACCACAAAGACACCCAAGTACCTGTCAACATACTTCCAAAAAGTGAACAACGTCCACACATACAACACCAGAGGAAGCTCCACGAACCACGTTCAACCGCGTTGCACCACAAACAAGGGGTTAAACTCGTTTGCAAACTATGCAGTAAAAATGTGGAACGCCCTTCCTATAATCTTAAAGGAGTGCAAAACACTGCCCACCTTCAAAACCACTCTCAAAAAACATTTACAGGAGGCTGCAATCCGTAACTGGACCCTCTAAATCAAAAATCAGATTAAAAGACCCGAACTACCCACTGTACATACTTTATGTTTTGTCCCCCGCCCCCACCTGTGGTGTATGTCCCCACCTGTCCTACCCGCTGTACATACCTGATGTTTTGTTGTATTGTATATCTAGTATTGTTCTTCCCATGATGGATGTTTTTTTTTTATCCTGTAGATAGTAATAGTTATTTGTCTGTATTATCGTGTAGATAGTACTAGTTGTTTTTTTTTTTTCCCCTGTCTGTCTTACATGTAACGATGAATTGAAAATCAAGGACCCCAATTGAAATAAGCCAGTGGCTTTCTTGGGTTTTTATCCTTTTAGTTGACCATGTATGTAATATGTACTTTCATGTACCTACTTCTGCAAATCTTCTAATAAAGTTTTCAATCAATCAATCAATCAGAAGCTTGTGCAGTGGAGGGATTCTTTATTGGGAATTAGCCGTTGGATCGTATTCAGACATAACGTAGGCTGGTTCTGTCAAGGATCACAGCCGACTGATGCACTCTCCCCTCCCGCGACGGAGGGTTATCAGCCTGGCTGGGGTTCCATACTATAATTGTATTAGTATTAATGTTAATACTATAATTGTGTTAATATTAAATAATAAACCATATCAATGCCTGTCTTCCAGGCTGCCATGTTTTGTCCTTTCTGTGGCCAAGATCTGGGGACTGTTCAAGTCTTCTGTGGCTCATGTGGCAAAAATGTACAGTTTTTGGCAGCACCTGAAGGCAACAGTGAGTAGACATGATGATTGTATTTGAGTTTGTTTGCAGAATATGGGGTACAACCAGTGGCGGGCAGTGCATTTCACACCTAGGCCTTCAGTGATGTCCGACACAGTCCTACCTGAATTATTCTACCTCTTAATACCATCATTATGACGCCATGGCTCTAGAAACTAGACAGAAACACAGTATAACCGGGCGTTGCATCACCTTAACATAATCAGACAAGTACAACAGAGTTATATTAATATTTCCGAAGCATGTTTAATCAATAAATCCGCATTTAAAATGAAGAGTGTTAAACTAACATCTTTAAGATCGCTTCGCTTGGATACTGTCAAAACTTTTAAATAAAAGGCACTTTTATCGTCAAGAAACGTGACAAAACAATTCAACAAGTCTCCTTGAGTACTTTTACTGCACAGCTGATTCACGTGCGCCACCCACGTAATCTCCACATCTCTTGCAACCTGCAACAGACGCATCAAACATTTATTTTATAAGCCTATATTTGTCATTTTAATTACCTATATATTAATTCGTTAATATGGAAACGAAAATAAAATGAATTTTAATTACCTATATATTAATTCGTTAATATTGAAACGAAAATAAAATGAAATAACGAAATAAAATGACAAAAATATATACAAATAAAATAAAAAATAAAATGCTTTGTACTCACCAAAACAACTTCATTTGAAAACAAAATCCATCATCCTTTCTTTCCTCAGGAATACTTCAATTACTCTGTTGTAGAGTTTATCTGTACGCTTCAGCTCCATCAATAAGTGCTTTTCAATTGACATGGAAGCTAATGCTGAAAGCAGAGTCTGTCCAGTAGCATTTCTGGCATACGTTTTAATTCGCTTTAAGGCCGAGAATGACCGCTCGACCGAAGCAGTGGACAGGCCCGGATTAACCCCCTAGGGTGACCAGACTTGATGTGTGCCCCCCCCCCCCAACACACACACTTTTATTTTATTTTATTTTTTTACTTTGCAAGTGAAAATTTGATATTTACTATGGTTACAAAAACCATAGATTTACAAGAGCATATTACTACAGACAGGCTCATCCCAGTTGGGCCTAATGCCGTAGTATAGCCTTGACACTGATGCTCAAATCTGAATGCAACTCACATCCCAATGCAACACGACTTTCTAAATATAGGCTAATTATTTCCATCATAAATGGCCTGAGACTACATGCAAAACCATAACAAAGGGGGAAAATGCACATACTGTATACTACAATAAAACAAGCTCAATACCAACCAAGTCCAAAAATGGAAATAAACAGCACCTCTCTCTTTGCCGCTCTGCTCACCTTCGTGTGTGCATCACACAGGCCCAAATCAGCCACAGCGTCATATTAGCCCCAAATAATCATAAGTAAGCCTTACCTTTAGCAGAACTATTTTTTCTTGATTTTCCGCAGGCAAAGTCGTTGACTAAATCCTCCATCTCTTTGACCAACTCGGATTCAATTGCCAGCAGGGAAAGTGCAGACAGACGCTTCTGTCCCATAGTGGTTCTGAGTTCATTCTTCACTCGTTTGAGTTGGGAGAAGGATCTCTCGCCCTCGCAGTTGGTAACTGGCAGGGAGCCTCAGTGCGACAAACACACATTGGAACGTCGTCTGTAGTCCATGTATTCTCAGGATTTGAAGCATCTCCTCTGGTGAACGGGTTGTCTCCTCCCGCACAAAATCCTTGAACTGAATAAGTTCATCTCCAAAGTTTTTGTCCAGGTTATCTGGATATGTGGAGGAGAGCGCAGTAGCGCGTTTACGCACAGAATCGCGGTCCATGTCGGAATCAAACAAAACGCCAAATAGTCCATTCAGGGCCCTGTATGCATCAATGCGCTGAACAAGACAGGATTGCTTAATTTTTCGCTTGGCAGAGCCACTCAGTTGTCGCCTGTCCATTTTGATTTCTTAGTTGATAGTTGGCGTCACTGCGTCATCGCGCACCTGTCTGTGATTGGGGGGGGGGGGGGGGGGGGGGGCACTTGTCTGTGACTGGGGGTTAGGCACTCGCAATTATTTATCTTATTATTTATATGATAGCCTAAATGTAACCGTTAGTTTTGTACCTGTGTGGATGTCTTCCAGTAAATATAGCCTATATTTAAAAAATGTGCCCAAAATATTTTAAAGGTCTATTCATTGTCCGAATAATTTGGTGCCCCCCCATTGGCTGGTGCCCCAGGGCATTCACCCGATGCAATATATGGATAATCCGGGCTTGGCAGTGGACACAGGGATGGTCACTGCCACACATGCCAAACTGTAAAGCTGCCCCATGGTCTCACTCAGATTTTTCTGCTTAAGGAAATGAAGGAGATCAGTCGGACTTTTCCCTTCAAAATCGGTCATGGCACAGGCATACATTACAGTCAGTTCTGTTTTTAGCCGGGACAGATCGAACAGTGTTCCGTGACTCTGTGTTAGGCTGGAGAAGGCTGTTTGCGGGAATTTCATCCGGTAGGTCTGAAAGTGCTGGGGGTCGAGGAGGGAGAGAAACATTAACTTCTCGTGGTCTTGGAACCTGTTCCGTATCTGACAAAGAATGTTGTCCAGAATATTGCTGTGGAGCTGTTGGTAGTGTGCGCGATCTCCTTGTGCTGTACGTGGGCCTCTGCGTGCGCTCGGACCACTTGAGATGCGCGCTGTGTCCTCGTAGATTTGACTGAACCGGCACCTCTCTCGCTCAATTGTGTCACAGAACTCGTTCACCCTGGTCAGACAGAATTGCACATCCAATGTGTGCTTCTGGAGTATGGCAAAGAGCACATCTGAATGCTTAAAAATATAATTGAATGTTTCAAGCAAAAAACAAAACTCAAAATCATCCAGACGTGCATGAAATCCTTGAGCGCTAAGCACAGTATCCCCATCATACTCATCATGATGTTCTGGTATGTGGTCAAACAGCTCCTTGAGGGCAACTCTCTTCTCAAAGACTGCATTGACCAATCTCGAGGTATATTGCCACCGCGTTGGTGCAACCTTAGGAAGACGACGCTTGCAAATGTCATCCAGCAGTTGGGTGCGCTTAGGGGATCTGGAGAAAAATGCTGCAAGGCCATTGAGGCTGGCAAAAAAGACCTTGCATTCTTTAAGCTTTGAGGCCCCTTGAGTCAGTACTAAATTGAGTCGATGTGCATAGCAGTGAATGAATAAGGCCATAGGTGCCCTCTCCTTAACTTTAGCCTGCACCCCATTTAGTCCAGATGCCATGACCGCTGCACCATCAAAACACTGTGCCACAACTTTATCCAGGCTACATTCATATTCCTTCAAGAAACGTAAAATAAGAGCGGCAATGTCATCAGCTCGCTTGCCGCTTGTAACGTCTTCAAATCTGACAAACCGCTCCTTGACACCTGTGTCCGTCACATAACGCAGGACAAGTGCCAGCTGTGCTACATTACCCACGTCTGTCGTCTCGTCCACCATAATAGCGACAAAGGGTGCCCTTTTAATCTCCATTTTGATCTCTTCTCCCATCACTTCAGCAATAGCAAAAATCAGGTCGTTTTGTATTTTGCCTGACGTCCCAGTAAACACTTTGTTTGTGGACAGGTGGTAATGTAAATCTGGGTTGTTTTCAGCCAGAAAAGAAAGAAGCTCAACGTAGTTTCCTCTGTTTGTGGACTCGGCGGTTTCATCATGTCCCCTAAATGAAAGTTCTTGTTTACCCAAAAACAGGACACAATCGATCAGTCTTTTCAGTATGTCCCTATTTTTGGTCACCCTTTCGTTGTGGAGCTCCGTTTCCCTGCGCACTTGCTCGTTGAGCTGTAAATCCACTCGAGTGTCCCCAAAGGTGTTCTAAAGCACCGTTGCTTGTAAGTGCCCAGCCGTGCTTTGGTGTCTCGTTGCTCCCTTGGATAGACAACTCAAGTTTGCAAAACCAGTGTGGCTCCAAACACCCGATCGATCTGTTGCAAATAGCAGGCATTGCCAGCAGTACAATTTGCAGTGCCTTTCGGAGCCTGTGAGCCAGGGGTACCGCTCGTAGTTAGCGATCTGAAAGTGCCGGACAAACCCTTTTCCCCGCTGAGAGAGGCTCGCTAGCGTCGGGGTTGGCCGTTCTCTGATAATGTCTATCTTTTCCTGGAAAGTTCTTCTAGAAAATGGCGTTGTTTTAAGATCTGCCACCAAATCTGCCTCTTCTCCCCCTTCAGCCATTGTAGCTGCTTGTAGACGGTATAAAGATACGCAAATTACCTTGCTACGCATCTCAATAGTGCGTATCCAATCAAAAGACGTGCTGGGTGCTGACATCAGATTGAGCCTTACAGCAGGCGCCGTTGTTGATTTTGCTCGCCTACTCTAAATCTACGTAGGTTTCCATTAGGTATGCCACAGGTGTTCTCGTCCAACGTTAAGTTACAGGTCGTATTCGCGGCACCGTTTGTTGTGCAGGCGGGCAGATTTGGGAGCCCCCTAGCAACACATTTTGATTGGATAAAAGCTCTAACATAAAGGCCAGCCCTCCAAATCTCAATCGGAGACTGGAAGCAGCGCAACCAAGAGGAAAGCTATGAAATGAAGATAATAGACTATGGGGAATCATTAATACATATTTGTGGAAAAAATATATTAAAATAAAATGTATATTCTGATGATGTTTAGGCCAGCAGAGAAGGCCTTGCTGGCCCTGACGGCACACCACTGGGTACAACACACCTTAGGCTACTATGACTAGGCTACTTTGTATCTTTTACTACTATCTGTATGTTTCCATTTATTGTGTTCTTTGATAATAGAAATGTGATAGTTTGATACCGACTATTGATGTAACCTGAACATTCTATTTATGGGCAGCGGAGTGATATAAATATATATACTTAAAAAGTCCCAGTGCTGTTAAACTGAATATCAGCACTCATGGAATGCCTCTTGACCAATCAAATTAGTTGGTCGGAACTAACTGTTGTATAATGTTGGTTAATGTGGTACTAATTGAACAAAAATGATCAACAGCTGCAAGAGATGATGAGTACTTTCACACTGGAAGGATGATTGCAACCTCGATAGTTCATGGTGGTCCAGGTCCTCGCTTCCTGTCCAAGATGCTCTACGAGCACCTCACAGGAACAAACACTGTAGCCATGGTTGAAGATGTAACGGACGACACCATGAGAGCTTCCCTGCTTGAGGTAGGTTGGTACTGTATATTAACAAAGCTCATTTAGTCACTTTCTCTTTATGTTTATGATGATTGTTGTCTACCCTAGATATCCAACGCAGCTACGCTGGACGAACTAGTTGTACTAGTTGACAGACATTCCAGCATGTTGCAGACTGCTGGTTGCTTTCAGTACCCTGTTTGTGTGGGTGACAAAAAGAAGATCATCCAGGATGATCCTGGTACATAATATCGCAACCATTTCGCAATTCAAAGGTAAGGTGACAGTTATTTTGGCAGAATGTACATTTTGACACATTTGACATTGATGTATGATTGGTGGGACTGCTTGAAGATGCTGCTGTTAGCATGTTAGGCGATGATTGCTCTTAATGTTTTGTAGATTCAAGGATGGACTTGCAACACTAGATGTAATTCATGCTTTGGAACAGCATGCATCTGTATTCGGGGTCTTTATGTGCTCAAGTGCTCAACATCTAACAGCTGAAACATTGGAGGACATCTTTGAGTTTCAGCTCAGTGAAGCAGGGTGCACAAGGCGACAGGAAGAAACCCGTGTACTCGGATTCTGGAGAGACTCTTCTTGACACAGAAGGTTTATTTTAATTATCTCATCATAAACACACTCCCTACCCTGCAGAAGACCTGAACAGTCCCCATATCTTTTAATTATGTCATCTTGATATCATCTTCTATTGCTGGCAGTTCCATTGAAATATTATATTTTACAACTAAACTAAATCTACTTTTTTCAGAGAAACAAACAGGAATCTTCCTCCAGGACATCCTCATGTTCGCCACAGGACTCGACGCACTGCCTCCCTCTGAGATCCAGCCACCACCCAAACTGCTATTTCTGCGGACATCACGCTTCCCAATGAGCAGAACCTGCGCCAACACAATAGAGATACCGATGGCCATGAATTACAATGAGTTTCAGAACAACATGGACTTTGGGATACAAAATTCCCCAGGGTTTGGACTACAGTAAACTAAACTGGCTTAACTAGATTTCAGTAGTTAAAGGGTTAACTTTGTTCTTTGAAATGTGTACTCACATATCATGACATATCAGCCATGTTCTTCAGTCTGATATAGTTCTGTACACCAGACTGCCAGGTCAAGGCCTGCATCAGACCAAGCCTTCTCTGCAGGTTCTCAAAGTGTCCCTGGAGATGCTGATCTCCACATGGACTGTAGGTAGACTCCGAAACAAACTGGCCCAGTTCGTGTGGTGGGACTTTGAACCCACAGTCAGTTCCGCCAAACCTGTGGGTAACAGTTAACTGGCACACTAACTGTACTGTTTTCATTAAAACATTTGTTATAAATGTATCATTGTATCAAATAATCATTTTTTTGAGAAAAGTATTTCAATTGAAAGCTACTCAACAGGCAACTACAGTTGATTGCATTTTAGACAATTAGAAGTACATGTGAATTGTGAATGTAGAAGTACAAGAATGAAAAAATAATTTTAATTGATAGAACCAAACCTGTGAGGCAGGTTGTACATGACATCTGGTTTCCCAGATGGACAACGAGACTGGTGAACAGGTCTGATGGTGTGTGTGTTCCACTTTTCCCTGCATTCATCAAGGTCCCGCTGTAGCACACCCATGAACACAAACCGCACTAGGCATGTGTGCTCATGACTGCCACTGAACAAATCTCTCTCCCTCAGGTCATTCATGAGGTCCATCCAGAATTGAGATCTGAAAAAACACTCAAATTAGAGATGTAGTTTGTTGTAGGTGATGCATTTCCATGTAATGGATTTAGAATTAGCATAATGATCATCAAACAACAGAAAACCTGCAGTGCCACAAAAGGTATTTACTAAATAGAAGGGGTCCCTCTGTGTTTTAAGGTGTTTCTGATCAGTTCAGTGGAATGGAAATCAATGCTCCAACAACTAGATGTACCACCAAGTAATCAGAACGAATGAAATTCCATGGGTATTTTAAGATATACTGTGTTCCCTACTAGGGGTGTAAGAAATATTTTAAAAGTTGAGGACACCTCTGTTTGCGGAAGTATAATAATATTAATAATAATAATTTATTAAATTTATATAGCGCTTTTCCAAGGCTCAAAGACGCTGACAATATAGGATACACATGGGGAGACACAAAAACAACAAGTAACAACAACAAGTAACATGGAACACAGAGTCAGCGAACGGGGAGGGGGGGGGGGGGGTGTAGAGTCTGGTGTTGATGTTGCTGGGAGCCTCAATGGATGTGGCGGCGGCAGCGGAGAATGCCTACCTTGGTGGCAGCAGCAGCAGTGGGGCGATGGTTGTGGTTCAGTGAGTGTAGGTGAGACGAGAGAAGGGCTGGGGGAGGTGGGGGGCAGGTGAGATGGCCGGGAGTCCAGGGCAAGACGACAGGCAGTGAACCAGAGCGACAGCGCGGTGCCGCCGTTGCCGTTGTCATCTGTATTGCCAGCCTGGGACCGAACCCGCGCGGCCGGCCAGCCTAGCCGTGCCATGCCAGCGACCAAATCGCGCAGCAGTGAGTGAAGGCTGGGAAGGACCGACACTCACCTGCGGAGATGGCAACCCCCGAACCGGGGAGGGAGCGGTGGCTACCTCCCGGGACGAGGGTAGTAGCACAGCACGGCCAGGCCAGCGATGTCTGAGAGCGGCGCGCAGCGGGTCGGTCGGCAACACAGAGCCGGGGGACAGGAACGGTGAGGCGGTGAGTACTGCAGTCCGGTAGTGAAGGCGGTGAGTACTGCAGTCCGGTAGTGAAGGCGGTGAGTATTGCAGTCCGGTAGTGAAGGCGGTGAGAGGCGGGAGATGGCGGGGGGGGAAGGCAGCGGAGGTCGGCGGGACAGGATACAAAAAGGATAAGACAGGATACAAAAAGACAGGATACAAAAAGACAGGACAGGATACAAAAAGACAGGATACAAAAAGACAGGAGACAGGACCGGGAAACAGAAGCGGCAGTCACAACGCGGACGCCAGCGTGCTCTGAACCCGGAAAAACAACTACGGGAAACGCAACAGGACAAACAGGACGAGACAGGACGGTATGACCACCAGCTTTCGATTCGTTGGTTTGCTGTTGAGGAGCCATACATATGACTGGCAGCCCCAGCAAAGTCATCGGTGTGTGAAGATCTTAAGGCACACTGGATTGCCGCCATTGTGCCGTTTTCAGTGCCACAGTCCGTGCGAAGCCGCATTGGTATGACCCCACATTCTGAGACATAATGCAGGTAGTATTGAGCAATGACCCCAGGGTCATTGTTGCTTGCTCCACACACCAACCACAGCACTTTGCGGGAGTAGCCATCTATACAGCCACTAATGGCCAAACCGTATGGTTTTAATTTATCATAGCCATCCACATGCCAGACATGGTTTGGTCCATAGGAGCTGTAAACTCTCCTTACAAATCTTCGTCTTGCACGAAGTTGTACTCCTGACGGATCAAGCTCTCTCATCAAAGCCATGACTTTATCCCTACTCACTGTCAGAGAGTACTTCTGACGCAATGTCTGCCACATCGAACGGTAACCACATCGATTCGTGATCTTGGGAGCTCGTTGGGGCATTTAACAGAGGTTGAACGTACCCAACTGCTGCATCTGGTTAAGGATTATCCATCCATTTTTGGTGACACTCCCACGCAGACTCCCTTAATCGAACACGATATAGATGTAGGGGATGCTTCACCTATCAGACAGCGTTTTTATAGAGTTAGTCCTGACAAACGTAAACACGTGGACTCCGAGATCAGGTATATGCTTGAGACTGGTATTGCAGTGCCTACCTCGTCCAGCTGGGCGTCCCCGTGTCTCACAGTTCCAAAGCCTGATCACACACTGCGGTTTTGTACAGACTTCCGCAAAGTGAATAGTGTGACAAAGCCAGATTCGTATCCTCTTCCCAGGATGGAAGATTGTATTGACCAAGTAGCCTCCGCTAAGTTTATTAGCAAATTTGACTTGCTCAAAGGATTTTGGCAGGTGCCTTTATCCAAGAGGGCTCGTGAAATATCGGCGTTTATAACCCCCTCTGGTCTTTATGAGTATACTGTCATGCCCTTCGGTCTTAGAAATGCTCCAGCCACATTCCAACGGCTGATGAACATGGTTGTAGGTGGTTTGGAGGGGTGCGCTGTATATCTAGACGACGTCGTCATCTATTCTGACTCGTGGTCCACCCATCTTCAGCGTGTGCGTGCCTTGTTCGACCGCTTGGCTGGTGCGTGCCTCACCGTCAACCTGGCAAAGTGTGAGTTTGCCAGGGCATCGGTGAGGTACCTCGGTCGAGTGGTTGGTCATGGTAAAGTCTCTCTGGTCCAGGCTAAGGTGCAGGCTATAGAGCAGTACCCCAGACCTACCACTAAGAAAGAGCTGCAGCGTTTCTTAGGGCTAGTAGGCTATTATCGCAGCTTCTGTCGCAATTTTTCAACGGTAGTCACTCCACTTACTAACCTCCTGAGAGGTGACGCAATGTATGTTTGGAGTACAGAATGTCAACAGGCCTTTGTTAATGTTAGAGCTCTTCTTTGTGCTGCTCCAGTGTTGGCTGCTCCTCTTATGGATGAACCCTTCAAGTTACAGGTCGATGCCAGTCACGTGGGAGCAGGGGCGGTGCTTCTACAGACCGATGAATTTGGCATTGACAGACCTGTTAGTTTTTTTTCAAAAAAGTTCAACTCTTGTCAGCTCAATTATTCAGTAATTGAAAAGGAAGCCCTTGCCTTGGTCTGGGCTCTCCATCATTTTGATGTGTACATCATGTCCGGTCTCGCTCCATTGGTAGTCTTCACGGATCACAATCCATTGATCTTTCTAAATTCTTTAAAGTGCCCTAACCAGAGACTGATTCGCTGGTCTTTATTTTTACAATCATATACTCTGGACATACGTCACATAAAAGGGAAGGACAATGTAGTGGCAGATGCATTGTCCAGGGCCCCTTGTTAAAATTGTTTTTGTGTTAACTAATTTCCTGTTTTTACCCTTCTACTGTTCCTGCTCCTCTTAATTATGGCTTCATTGGTACCTGTTGCCGAGGTTGGAGTAATGGTGGTTGGTCCTGAATACAGGTGATTATATATTATTTCAGTGTTCCCTTTGGGACCCTGTTTCTATGGGAGGGGGTGTGACGGCCCTGGCCCCATATTGTGTCCTGGCCTGTAATAAACATCTGTTTCCCTGTCTGCAGAGAGTAGGGAATAGGATACAAAAAGGATAAGACAGGATACAAAAAGACAGGATACAAAAAGACAGGACAGGATACAAAAAGACAGGATACAAAAAGACAGGAGACAGGACCGGGAAACAGAAGCGGCAGTCACAACGCGGACGCCAGCGTGCTCTGAACCCGGAAAAACAACTACGGGAAACGCAACAGGACAAACAGGACGAGACAGGACGGTATGACCACCAGCTTTCGATTCGTTGGTTTGCTGTTGAGGAGCCATACATATGACTGGCAGCCCCAGCAAAGTCATCGGTGTGTGAAGATCTTAAGGCACACTGGATTGCCGCCATTGTGCCGTTTTCAGTGCCACAGTCCGTGCGAAGCCGCATTGGTATGACCCCACATTCTGAGACATAATGCAGGTAGTATTGAGCAATGACCCCAGGGTCATTGTTGCTTGCTCCACACACCAACCACAGCACTTTGCGGGAGTAGCCATCTATACAGCCACTAATGGCCAAACCGTATGGTTTTAATTTATCATAGCCATCCACATGCCAGACATGGTTTGGTCCATAGGAGCTGTAAACTCTCCTTACAAATCTTCGTCTTGCACGAAGTTGTACTCCTGACGGATCAAGCTCTCTCATCAAAGCCATGACTTTATCCCTACTCACTGTCAGAGAGTACTTCTGACGCAATGTCTGCCACATCGAACGGTAACCATAATGCTGGCCTGGTCCCTTCAGCTCTTCTTGTATGGCAGAACAGGAGAGTAATTTGTTTGCCTGCACAAAGAGAAACTTCTCAATTTGCTCTTCAGAGAGCGAAGGCTCATTTTAACATTGTGAGTCGTTGCCAGGAAATCCAAAATGTCATCGTAGCTGTAGCCATCATGGAAGTACTTTCGAATCAGATCCTCTTCTGTGGGGCTGTCTGATGCTGAGCCTGATAAACAAAAAGAAAGAAAAATATAATAAAGACAACATTTTCTGCTAGGACAAGCTGCAGCACATCATCTGATCTGCCTTCTCTTCAGGACTTAACTTATACGCCTTGAGTACCAGGTGAAGTGCAGGAAAGATTATGGCAGACCCCTCTGACCCTGAACACCATTTGTTTGAACCCCTTCCCTGCTAGTAAGAGGTTGAGGTCTATCAAGACCAAAAGTTCAGGCCATAAGACCTGTTTCTACCCCATGGCAGTGGGACTCAAAAACACTCCCTATACCCAACTGTTTAATCATATGCATCGAGAAATTGTATAAAATTATTATATAACTTACATTTCTAATAAATTAGTCTACAATCTAATCATGACCTCAATCTTACATTCAGGAAAGTAGGCTTCCATACTGAAAACTATTGCATTAGTATTCCCAAAGGTGTGTTGTACCCCATATTCTGCAAACAAACTCAAATACAATCATCATGTCTACTCACTGTTGCCTTCAGGTGCTGCCAAAAACTGTACATTTTTGCCACATGAGCCACAGAAGACTTGAACAGTCCCCAGATCTTGGCCACAGAAAGGACAAAACATGGCATCCTGGAAGACAGGCATTGATATGGTTTATTATTTAATACTAACACAATTATAGTATGGAACCCCAGCCAGGCTGATAACCCTCCGTCGCGGGAGGGGAGAGTGCATCAGTCGGCTGTGATCCTTGACAGAACCAGCCTACGTTATGTCTGAATACGATCCAACGGCTAATTCCCAATAAAGAATCCCTCCACTGCACAAGCTTCTACGAACCCTTCGTAGGGTGTAGGGCATAGAATGAGCCCTTCGGTTTGAAATACAGCACATGTTATCTGCAGACATAAATAAGAAATATAATATGTACCTTTTATGTCGCCTCTTCACTCCACAACCTCTTCAGAACTGCTTTTCGGAACTTCTTCAAAAACACGTCTCCGGTCCGTTCCACTTATCGTTCCCCCCCAGAACTCTTCCGTTGTGAGAACACTTCCGTTGTGTTGTGAGAACACTTCCGTTGTGTTGTGAGAACACTTCCGTTGTGTTGTGAACTGAATTGCAGCGTTTTCTTCACTTCCGTTGTGTTGTGAGAACACTTCCGTTGTGTTGTGAACTGAATTGCAGCGTTTTCTTGTTGCATGTGTTGTCGGGGGTTGTAGCGTTTTCTTGTTGCATGTGTTGTCGGGGGTTGTAGCGTTTTCTTATTGCATGTGTTGTCGGGGGTTGCAGCGTTTTCTTGTTGCATGTGTTGTCGGGGGTTGTAGCGTTTTCTTGTTGCATGTGTTGTCGGGGGTTGCAGCGTTTTCTTGTTGCATGTGTTGTCGGGGGTTGTAGCGTTTTCTTGTTGCATGTGTTGTCGGGGGTTGTATGTGTTTTTGACTTCGTATCGTTTCTGTATTTGCAGCGCGTTTCTGTATTTGCAGCACGTTTGCTGTTAATGTATTTGTTTTGGTCTTTGCAGTGCGTTTGCCCTTGTCGGCCACCGTAGACATGACCACAAAAACCCATGAGCCCTAGTTGGTGTTTTTCCTCAGGACACACAGTTAGGGGAAACTCAGGATCCGATGCAGTAGTATTGTTGAGAGGGTTGTTCTGCCTCAGCGTTGGTAGGCTTGATGCTGCCATCTGTTGGTTAGCCTTAGTAATTGCAACCAGTAAAATCATCGATGAACATCTTTAAAATGCTTTAAAATGGCCTCTCATTCACCCATTCACAAACCAATGGCAGCAAGCTACCATGCAAGGCACCGGCCCGCTCATTGGGAGCAATTTGGGGTTCAGCGTCTTGCAACACCTTGGCCCAATCCCGATTCTCTTTTCTACCACTTCGGCTCGTTTTGGAGTCACTCGTTTTGGAGCCACAAGCCGTAGTGGTTCCCCGGGGGAAATGGGACAACCCTTCACGACTAACGCCCAAGCTCCACTGTGGCCATCGAGCGTTGCGTCAAATGTGCGTTGCGTCCGGAATTGGGATCAAATGCATTGTAATCAATGAAAGGTGCTCCACCTGCTGCGGTACGTCGCGTCAGCGTTGCATCCGATGGCTGCGTCCAAAGTAGACTTTCAAAAAAGTTTGATTTTTGACGGTGGATGGCCGCAGACGTCACAATGAGACGCCCCACGTGGGCGCCCCCGGCGTCAATCACCGCACTATCTGTCCCGCACTGTCACGCCTCAAGCTTAGAAATTCGCCTCTGCTTAGTGTGAGAATACATTATTGACTGTAGTCAAAAGAGAGTCAATGTCTTAATATCTGTAGTCAAAAGAGAGCTGTTAATGTCTAGTATTGATTCTTTTTTGCGTTTGCCTATGAGTTTGCGTTTGCCTATGAGTCTGCTATTCTTTTCTGTCAACATGAGGAATAAAGAGACATCATAAAAGTCAAGGAAATCACTATGAGGCTGAAATATCAGAGAACATCAATCAGAAAAATAGGTTGAAGCTCTGTCATCTGTCAAATGAACCGCTGAGCTTTTCCTACATGCGATAGCGGAGACCAGCAAAATAGCGGAGAATTGACATGATATTGACACCCTATTAATAACATGAAGCGACACATTTTCACCGAGACACGAGTCCGACTTTAGGTTATAGCGAGATAGAGACGGGAAGGGAAAATAGTCTACCGTCTCCAGGTTTACTGTGAATGGTTAACAGACTACATAGCTATGGTGACAGACAGATAAAGCCTATGAAATACGTTGTGCATGATATAGGCTTGTCAAAATCCCAAGTGTACAATCATATTTAACACACATATTTAATGTAGATAAAATATTACCCATTCCATTGGACTTAGAGAGAGTTCATGATATACCAGTAGCAGTGGCGGCTGGTGCAAACATTTTTGGGTGGGGCACAGCAGTGTGGCGGGGGGGTCCTCTTTCGCGCGCGCGATTTTTTCTGCGTGCACGATTTTTTTTTCGCGTGCACGCGCATAAAACACGCACTGTCGTTACAACCATTGTATAATTTCAACTTTCACCCTTAAAATGACCGTGTGGGCCATGGAGAAGTTACCCTGTCAACTACAGACACTGAGGTGGAAGAGTGACCGGTCTATGGACGTCGGTACGGTCCAATACCCAGTGTCAGACAAGGAGGAAGTCTAGTCAACAAGGCTAGTACAGGCCTCACAGCTACACTCAGGTTAATAAAGGTAGCAGATGAATATGTGTACTATGTGTCTGTGTGACATGGCTACATCAATGAGCAGAGATGAATGCTGCAGTCAGTAGTACAGTACTATCTATTTCATAGACACATGATGGATGATGATGGAGAGTGATGGTGGTCAACACATCACAGCAGGTCAACACATTCAATGATGTATCACAACCAGACCATGTCAGAAACACAACCAGACCATGTCAGAAACACAACCAGACCATGTCAGAAACACAACCAGACCATGTCAGAAACACAACCAGACCATGTCTGTATCACAACCAGACCATGTCAGAAACACAACCAGACCATGTCTGTATCACAACCAGACCATGACAGAAACACAACCAGACCATGTCTGTAACACAACCAGACAATGTCAGAAACACAACCAGACCATGTCTGTAACACAACCAGACCATGTCAGAAACACAACCAGACCATGTCAGAAACACAACAATGCATCAGCTGAGTTAAAGAAAACCAACCCTTACCTTTGATGACAGAACATGAGCCGTGATTACCCGTACCTCCGCCTTGCCCCGCGCATATTGCTATGAATAGTTCGAAGATAGGTGCTTGCACGTTAGGTGCGAGGCTGCTTGGTTAACCCATTAGCGGGAACATTATTAGTTGCACAAAATAGGCTGATTTAATTGACCATGAACATCAGAGACAGACATTACGAATGTTCATTTAAAATACTCCGGAAGCCCGAAGTCCGGAAAACCGGAAGTCGGGAGTCCTCAGCTTAATGCATTGTCTGCAATACAACCGGAGATTCAGGAGGACGCACATTTGTGCGCCCTGGCCAAGAAATAGAGACAGCCAATTGGAGCGCTGCTACAGCTCACGTGTACGCGAAAAGTATTCGTCCTGGCATAGACTTGCAATTGACCGGCGCCCCGCGTTCTCCCCTATGTATTTTAACAGTGAGTTTTACACACACACACACACACACACACAGATAAAAAATGTTATTGTATTGGAGGATTTTTAATGAATGCTGATAGGCGCAGACAGAATATCAGCCGCATTTTGTGAATAAACAATGTTTATTTAAAAAAAAAACTTTTTTTTTCTTCTTCAAATCGCAACTAGGAAGTGAAGGTGGGGGCGGCGCCCCAGCGCCCTCTATCGGCCAGCCGCCACTGACCAGTAGGAGACTGACAGGTGTCGAGAGAACCGAAGTAAACTGGTTATACCTTTGTTGAACCCAGACTCAAGTGTCTTATTATTCTATGTCCAAGTGACATTACACATGTAGTATCGTAGAAAAGCATTGACGCTCACGATTCATTCACAACTTGAATGAACTTGAACGCTATCAATCGATCAAACAAGTCATCAAATAAAAAAGAATAATGCTTCATTGTCATGGGGGAGAGACAAGTTCTACCCGGGATTTCGGGATTTCGCTCCTAGCTGTGTCGATCGTGATAGGAGTGTCGTATCGACACCATTCAAATGGTTTCAGATTCCCTGTCCTCTCCCCTATCCGGACACGTTCGAATTGTTATCCTAGCCCACGGTAAATTACAGCTATTAACCCGCAAAGGGTGCCTCCGGGCACCGTGTTTGTCTGTGAATAACACCGGCTATGAAGGTGGTACAAACACAATACTACTTTACTAACTTCACCATCGGTATACGGTCATTTTGAGCCCTGAACCACCGTGGTGCCACCCTGAGAAGTGAACCGGGAGTAAACTCAATGAACCAGGAGTTCAACATGCGTCAAGTGCTTAAATTCACTCCGAGCAGTGCCGACATCGATGGGGGGTCTCCAATCGACTCCATTCAAAGTGATTTACGATCCCGCCCCTCTCCCCTGTCCGGATACATTTTAATTTTCACCGTAAGCCCCGGTAAAGCGACGTTATTAACCCGCAAAGAGTGTGCCGCGGGCACCGTCTTTGTCCATTAATAACACCGGCTAGGAAGGTGGTAAAAGCTCACTCCACCATCGCTATACGGTCATTTTGAGCCATCAGCCAACCCGCTGGCACCCCGGGAAGTTATGTTTCGAACCCCGAGAGCATGCATAAATGTCTATCCGGAAAGAGTACACTCTCTGTTACATATAGGCATATGTTAGTAGCCTGTGTTACAGGGACACCTCGGGGTGACCTGATAATGTTGCATGTAACCCGGATGTTGTATGTGGGCGTGAGCGGAAGGAACCGCAGTTTAATAAAAGTCATACTGAAACATGGAGTCAGAAGCGGGATCTAAGTAAAAATAAAAATAAAATAAAGACGCTTAAAGAAATAAAACGCCATGGCAAGCAACAGCATCACCGCGCCCGATGGTATGCGCATGACTGGTGATCTGGCGAAAAACTGGGAAGTCTTCCGTGCAGAGTTTGAGGACTTTTTGCTCGCTACCGGACTGAGCGAGAAGTCGAAGCTGATCAAGGCAGCCACGCTGAGACGGCTGATGGGAAGTGAGTGCTGTCATGTGTACACACATAGCCTCACGTTGACGGAGGATGAACAGAAGGACCTAAAAGCGATTATGGACGCTTTGGGGGTTTACTTCAAACCGGCGAGAAACGTCATTTATGAGAGGTACTGGTACATGTTTGGAAGCTGCAAACAAGAGGCTGATGAGCCAATAGACAGTTTCCTGACAAAGCTTAAGGAGAGAGCATCGTCATGCGAATACCGTGCGCTGAAGGACGAGCTGGTTCGTGACAGGCTCGTGCTGGGTGTTGTGAGTGAGGGCACCAGGAGGCGTCTGCTACGCGAACGTGAGTTGACGTTACACACAGCGACTGAAATCTGTAGGCTCGCTGAGCTAACCGAGAGACACATGAGAGTGATGGCCCCGCTAGCACAGACGGACAATGTGAATGCCGCGGACAGGCAGAGTGAGAGGCGCGCACATCAAAGGAAAACAGCGCCAGCGGAGAGAGAGCCACAGTGGAGCTGCAAATACTGTGGAGGCAGCCACAAACGGGGCAGGGAGCAGTGCCCAGCCTACGGTAAGACATGCCGCATATGTGGCATAGCCAAGGAAACTTGAGTGCTCTCATGGAACGATGCAGAGCAGTGGGACTCAGGCTGAGTGAACGCAAGCTACAGTTCAAGCACAAAGCCGTACACTTCCACGGCCACATTCTGTCCTCGGAGGGACTGAAAATCGACCCAGAGGAGACACGGGCCGTGCTGGAAATGCCGACACCCACCGACGTGAAAGCAGTGCAGCGCTTTATTGGGTTCGTGACGTACCCTGCAAAGTTTCTGCCAAAGCTCTCGGAGGTCTGTGAGCCGCTCCGCAGGCTCTTGGATAAGGACGTCATGTGGCACTGGTTGCCCAAACACGAAGATGCAGTGCGCGGAGTGAAGCGTATGGTCACCTGCACGCTCGTCCTCAAGTACTATGATATCACAAAGCCTGTCACGAGTGTTTGAGCATAGTCTTTGCCTGCCAGAGATTCCACCAGTACCTGTATGGCAGGGAGGCTATCACTGCAGAAACAGACCACAAGCCGCTTATCACAATATTCAAGAAGCCCCTCCTGAGCGCACCGAAACGTCTCTGAAGCTGCGTGCACACCGCGGACCGTGACCCACCGTTCTGGCGCAACCTGGTGGGATGGACTTGACGTACTTCAACGTGCGATGCAGATGCAAAGCTCTACTCGTGTTGCTAGCGAAGTTTCCCACAGAAGTGGGGAAAAAACCTCAGATTAGATATATAAACGGGTTATTTTGATAAACTGGACACATTTTGTGAATATATATGGTTACTTTCTCGCCTGAAAACATATAAAAACGTCATAAAATGACATATTAACACTTGTAGAGCCAAATTACAGATTTTAGCCAATGGCGGCCAAAATTGAGGATTGAAAATCTGAGGCGAGAGCTCTGGGCAATAAACTACTTCCGGTTTACTTCCGGTTTACTTCCGGATCCAACGCAACGCAAAAAGCTGAAATTTTTTGACTGATTGCCGCACCCTGCCGGTCAAGAAACGCAATGCAGAGCAAGGCAACTGATCAACGCAACGGCCCCATTGAGATGAATGACTTCCGGTGCAACGCATTGGCCCTGTGTGCACGCAGCTTAAGGCATGTTGCTGCAGCTGCAAAGCTACAATCTGGATGTTGTGTACAAGCCGGGCCCCGAGATGTATGTCAGCGACACTCTGAGCAGGGCCACGCCCCCGTGCCGTGGGTCTGACACCCCGTACGTGCAGCATGCTGTGTGCGCCGTGAACAGCACCCAGGCCGGGTATTCACAGATGGACCAGGCGCAGCACCTGGACGTTACGGCTTTCAGATTCCACCAGATTGTGCAGCACACAGAGACGGATGATGTGCTTCAGGAGCTGGCATCTGTGATCCTCAGTGGCTGGCCAGACTTTAAAGAGGACACTCCGCTGGCAGTGCGGGAATACTGGCCCTTCAGAGACGAGCTGAATGTTCAAGACGGAGCGTTGTACAGGGGACAGTGCGTCGTCATACCAAAAGCCATGAGATCTGAGCTGCTCAAACGCATACACGCTAGCCACATTGGTGGGGAGGCGTGTTACAGACGGGCCAGGGATACGCTCTTCTGGCCGAACATGAGAGCGGAGATAAAGGACTTTGTGGCGAACTGCTCCGCATGCAATGAATACGCACGGGTCCAGCAGAAGGAACCGATGATGTCGCATGACATACCGGTGCGCCCGTGGCAGGCAGTGAGTATGGACGTCTACTCATATGCGGGCAAGGACTTTCTCATCATTGTGGACCAATATTCGGATTTCTGGGAAATCAACCAGCTGCCAGATCTGTCTGCTGACACGCTCATCACGCGCTGCAAAGCTCAGTTTGCACGTTATGGGCAGCCAGAGAGGGTGGTCTCGGACAACGGCCCACAGTTTGCATGCGAACGGTTCAGGAAGTTTGCAGCGAGCTGGGGGTTTGCCCATGTCACATCCTCACCCCGACATCCTCGATCCAACGGCAAGGCTGAGTCGGCCGTTAAGATTGTCAAGTCACTCTGCAAGCGGGCGAAATTGGATGGCACGGATGCGTGGATGGGCATCCTTCACTGGCGCAACACACCCACAGAGGGGTTGGACAGCAGCCCGGCCCAGCGCTTAATGGCACGCAGGCTCAAAACTTCACTGCCCGTCGCGGACAGCCTGCTTCTACCACGTGTGGTGGACGGAGTGGCAGAGACACGTCTGCCAGAGACCTTCCAGAGCTGGATGTTGGAGATCATATTAGGATGAGGCCTCTGCCAGGTGATCACACAGGGCGGTGGCGACGAGGCCAGTGCCTCCAGAGAGTCGCTCCCCGCTCGTTCGTGGTGGATGTGGACGGCACACTGTACAGACGCAACCGAGTGGATCTGCGTGTTGCAGAGCGCTCAGCTCAAGCGCAACAGACAGACATCCTTTGGCCTGAGCGGAGCAGTCCTGGGGAGACTGCCTCAGCCGAGACACGGATTGTCTCAAGTCGGGGGGAGACAGGCGGCGAGGTACATCCTCGTACACCATGGGCAGCGGCGACGCCGGGGGGTCCTGCCACGGCAGGCCAGGGTGTCTACTCACGGAGTGGTCGCCTGTCACGGCCGCCACAACGACTGGACTTATGACTTTGGAAAATAAATTAAAAAATAAATAAAGGAAATAATGCAATGTTGTAATGCTATTGTTAATGTTTGGGATTGTTATTGTCAATGGAATTGCAGGAGATGCAAGCATGTCATTTGCAAACAGCTAAAAGAAAGGAGATATAGGCATATGTTAGTAGCCTGTGTTACAGGGACACCTAGGGGTGACCTGATCATGTTGCATGTAAGACCCGGATGTTGTATGTGGGCGTGAGCGGAAGGAACCGCAGTTTAATAAAAGTCATACTGAAACACTCTCCTCGGCCGCTCCACGCGCCTCTCCTCGGTAACGCGGAGGAACGAAAAGCTTACAGCACCGCGTATTCCCAGGAGGTCTCCCATCCAGGTACTAACACGGCCCAACCCTGCTTGATTTAGGACAACAGTGCAACAACTTCGAGGCTGAACTTTAGTTACATTTACGGCGTCATATGCCATTAAAGGGAAACATGGAAACATGCATGACTTACAGATTTAATTTTATTATTACGCTGGAGAAACAGCCGCTGTCCACTGCATTAGTTAACTACATGTCCTTGATGAGTCTCCCGCTCACTGCCCTCCATCAAAAATGGCACATATATAGTACTAATACATATAATATTACATAATAACAACTGCTCGGATAGGATTGCGGGTTGTTTTGGTTTAATACGTGCCATAGCTGTAAATAAAAGCTGGAAATAGGTCATGCGCGTCTATCATGCACACATCAGCCTAACGTTAGATAGATAACTTCACATTAAATATGTCTATCATCATCCGCTGTCAAACGCCACAGGTAATATTTTATTTCTAAACAGGAATGTACATCTCGATGTGAATCGCGCTCCTTATGGGAAGGCTGTGCTTGACGCTTCCATGGGGCGCTCCTTGCAGGCACAATATCGGCATAATAGCGATCTTTTTTTGTTATGCTTGTTGTAAAGAAAAGGTCTATAATGCATTGAAATGACATTAAACTAAGATAATACGATGGTTATCATAATTTTTCAAGTCTTTAATTACAAGTAATTCCAGAAAAAGTAAATGACATTTCAGGCTCGTATTACGAGAGCGAAAAGAACATTTCTGTAGATGTTTCGCAATGCATGCCGGAAGGGAGTCTCATGGCTCCGAATCGAACGAGGGTCAAGATTTGCTCCAAACGGAGCCATGGAAAACCCTAACCCTATCCCTAACCCTAAATGAGTAATGAATTGGGACGCCACTACGCGTGAACGCGCAAAACGGAGCCGTAGGGGTGAAAACGGAGCCGGAGTGGTGAATTGGGATTCACCCCTTGAAACGTGGACAGAAGGAGCCGGGGATCGGACCGCCAAATTTGCAATCATTAGACGCCGGCTCTACCTCCTGAGCCACAGCCGCCCTACATAATATTGGAGCGTCTACCAGATGCCATTCTATTTTACAAACAAGCCTAGCCCAATCCCCCAAATATTCTTGAAAGTATTTGATTTCTGCTCAATCTAGCTTGGTGTTTGCACTTTTGGAATTATTCCATTGCTTCAATTGTACCAGGCAATGTAATACAAGCCAGTCTGCAAACCAGCAGAGTTTTCATCTCCATGGTGATGGTGATGATAATGATGCAGATGATCACTGATCAAATGAGAGGAGCAGGTGAATTAGATTTTGGGGGAAGAAGAGAAGTTCAGATGAGAGTGTTAAGAATGCTGCAAAAACTGTATGACAGAGAGAAAACAGGCTGATAAGAGGGAGAGATGGCAATGGCTTCCATAGGAATTTTAAAAGGCTATAGTGAACTGCTTTGTTGACGTTGAGTTATGTAGGATAATATTGATTGTGTAGGAGGAAATTGGCTCCAATCAAGCGCTGTCCACAGGGTATGGCATGGAGTTGCAAAATTTATAGTGTTGTTCCGATACCATTTTTTGATCCCGATACCGATACCGATACCTGACCGTGCAGTACTTGCCGATACCGAGTACCGATCCGATACCGGTTTTTGAAAAGGAAAAAAAAAAAAAAAAAAAAAATTTTTTTGAGCCGCATACTCACCTCGATGTAAAATTATTGCTAACACTTAGTCTGGCACTGCTCAAAACCTTTGTAAAACAGGAAAAAATACCAACAGAGAGTGAATACTATAGAACTTTTTTTTATTGTCTACCTGGTATGGTGACAAGAAAATCAACCCCTTATAAAACCTGAAATGTGGCTCTCACAGATGCCAATCAGTGCAATATCCATTTAAGATATAAAACAGTCGTAGTAGTAGTGCAACAGCAAGTGAACATTTACAAACAAAATAACTTTAGTACTTAAAAAAAAAAAAAAAAAAAAAAAAATCATATCGGATTTTTTTTTTGTTAGTACTCGCCGATACCGATACCAGCATTTTTGTGCGTATCGGTGGCCATGCCGATACTAGTATCGGTATCGGAACAACACTAAAAATTTATATTATATATTATTATTGATTGTATAGCTTCTCTAACCGGCAAAACCGTTTTCAGCTGTGCTAACGTGATTGCACAAGGGTTTTCAAGGTTTTTCTAATAATCAATTAGCTTTTTAACGCGATTAGCAAACACAATGTACCATTACAACACTGGAGTGACGGTTGCTGGAAATGGGCCTCTATACACCTATGTAGATATTCCATTAAAAAACAGATGTTTGCAGCTAGAATTTTCATTTTCCACATTAACCATGTATAGAGTGTATTTCTGATTAATTTAATGTAATCTTCATTGAAAAAAAACTGTGCTTTTCTTTTAAAAATAAGGACATTTCTAAGTGATTTCTAATTTCTTGTTATCTGGCTGTTCTCATAATTTTACAACCACTGCTGCTCATTTCAGCTGCAACTTTTGCAGGAAAAGCGCTATACAAATAAAAAGTTATTATTATTATTATTATTAGGACTATATGAAGTTGATTCATTTATATTTTCTATGTCATTTTCCATATCAACCGGACGCATAATTATTTCCCACCTTATCAACACGATGTCCATTTGATGTGTGAATATATAAATGAATCCCGCAAAAATATCTCACCTGCTTTACTGTGACGTATTATCAATACAGTTTATGACGTGTTCTGAAATGCAGTCATTCACGTCGGCCGAATGAAGAAATTCCAAATTACTGCGTGAAATAATAATAATACATTAGACTCATATAGTGTAGCCGTACAGGATATACTAGGACCCTTGAGTACACAACAAGAGGAGGCGATATACAGTATATTGCAACCATAAGTTTATTAACAATTCATAAAAAAACACCTGCACCAGGATCAGGACGAGTAATATTAAAAGTATAAAATCAATCTCTAAGGCAGAGTGGTCAGGCGGCACCAGTCACAGCCACTATGCTTTGGGACAACGATACAGTTGGGCCCAGTTTGGCTCCCCCTGATGGAGAGTCTGAGTAATGCTGCTCTAAAATAACACTGCACACAGTAAACCACCGCAAAACCGTATCACTGCAAATACACTGCAAAACGTATCACTGCAAATACACTGTTAAATAACGTATGGGGTAGGCTGTACCCAATAAGGCATGCGAAACACTGCACACTGCAGCTGACTACACTGGTCCTACCTGAACTATACTGTTACCTCCAAACGGGCAGCCGAGACTAGGCTTCTAACCGGAACTCTGCTAAAAATACTAGTATACCTAAAACTACTAAACCTGATGGTGAGGATAGTTCGAATGGATAGCGCCGCCCACTCAAGGCCCAACCCACAGTCTCGTCTAATCGGGAGAGGGGTGAGAGGGAATCCCAGCACTTCAGTGTCAATGATGTCGCTCAGTCTTGCGACTCTCGGTGGAAGTCCAGGGAGCGGGTTGTTCGCGATAGGCGCCCGTGGATAGGTGCTGATCGTTCCCGCAATCCTCACTCGTCGCCCGGCGTTCGGCGATGGTCGGCTGGTCCGGTGTGCTGCGGGTAGGGGGAGGGGGAGGCAGAATCAGCCGCCAGACACATGTACTAAACAGACAAACACTGGTGTTGCTCAAACCACACACAGGCAAGGGTAGTACGACTTCCCTTTACTGTGATGAATTGAGGGCGTTGTATAAAGTCTCTCGTGTGGTGTGGAATCGTAGGTCCGTTCCCGTCGTTCGAGCCCTCGATTTCGCCGGTGCGTGGAAGGAAGGTCGGGGCCCTCGTGGAACGGAAGCACCGGCATTTATACTCACAATCATGGGAGTGATTGTGATTGGGACCACCTGTGGAGAAGCAGATGGACGTACACACAAACACTCATTCGCACCATCCCACTTCTGACACGCCCACTCATTCATACCAGTCATTCCAACCCGCTTCATTCGCCCCCCCTTTACACGTGGTCGTCCCGAGCACGACTAGTCAGTCTGTTTCGACCCTTAAGGTGAAAACCGTGATGGAGGGTTGCCACGATTGGGGCGGAGTGAATACCGCCGTGAATCGCCTTGGTCTGCCCCTAGTTGGTGCTCTGGGGCCTCCTGAGGCTGGGCAGTCGGCGCCGGTGCCATTGCTGGAGGGAAGGGTGGTCCTTGGATTGGACTTGGTGGTCCAGATGTACGGCCGTGTCGAGGCGGAGCAGGTGGCTGTGGCTGGACCATCCACCTGCATGGCCAAACGGGCTGCGGTTGTCCATGTTGAGCACGATCTGGATTGCTTGCTGGAAGATTCATACCCTGGTCGTCCCTCATCGCCGAGTCTCCTGGGCATGGCCTCAAGTTGTTGCGGTGGATGGTTCGGATGGGGCCGTCTTTCCCTTCTGGTCGTATGGCGAAGACTGGCTGATCCGATAGCTGGGAAACCACCACAAAAGGTGTTGGGAGCCACCGGGGGGCTAGCTTCCCTTGTGCTTGGCGGCGAAAGTTCCTCATCAACACCCTCTCTCCTGGTAGCAGTGGTAAGCTCCGTGCGTTCCGGTTGTAGTTCTCCTCGTTCCAGTTGTTGCGCCGCTCTAAGTTGTTGCGCCGCTCTACGTTGTTGCGAACCGTGACATAGGCTTGCAGAAGGGCTTGATGATGTCTTTTGACCCACCCGTCCAGGTCGTCTCTCTGTTGGGGCGGTGCGACTTCATGGAGCATGTCCACTGGAAGCCTGGCGTGGCGGCCGAAGACGACGTAGTGGGGCGTCATGCCTGTGCTTGCATGGGTGGTGTTGTTGAAGGCTTGTAGAAGTGCAGGGAGCTGGGCTGGCCACTGAGCTTGGTGCTTGGCTTCAATCGTACTCAGTAGCGAGAGGAGTGTGCGGTTGAGCCTTTCGCAGGCCCCGTTGCCTTGTGGATGGTAGGGGGTTGTTCTCACCTTCTGGCAGCCAGAGTGTGCACAGAGTTGCTGCATCAGGGCCGACTCAAATGCTCCCCCTCGGTCCGTAAGAATGCGTTCTGGACAGCCGAAGGGAAGGATGAGCGCAGTCCAGAGGGCTTTCACTGTAGTAGCAGCCGTCTGGTCCTTGGTGGGGACTGCCAGCGCATAGCGAGAGAACAGATCTGTGATGACAAGAATGTATTGGTAAGTGTCAGCAGGCCGTCCGAGGGTCAAATAATCTATGGCTACAGTCTCGAAGGGATAGCTGGATAGAATGGAACACAGAGGTGCCTTTGGCTGTGCACCTGCTTTTCCTACCACACAAGTGATGCACTCTGCTGACCAAGCCCGGGCATTTCTGCTCATACCCGTCCAGTAGAATCTCCTCCTAAGCAATGACATCATTCGGTCACCGTTTGGATGTCCTGCCGCCTTGTGGTAATCCTCACACAGGGCACGAGCTTGGGATTCCGGGACAACGATCTGTTTCACTGGAGCGCCCGTGTCTGGCTCAGTCACATGTCTCACCAGGATCCCCTCACAGAGCTCTAGGTGCGCCCATTCGCGGAGCAGGCAGCGGAGCTGGGGGGACAAAACTGAACGATCAATAGGTGCAGGGGGCTCACCTTTGGTTATCCAGGCCTGGAGCAGTCGAAAGTCGGGGTCTCCCATCTGTCGTTCCCTCCATAGCTCCAGCTCGGAGGATTGGCTCGTAGCCCCGGGTGAGGTGGATATGGTGGCCCCTACGATGGCGCCCGTCGCCTCCCCGGGTAGTCGTGACAAGATGTCAGCGTTCTGATTCTTCGCCCCAGGTCGGTACCGGATCTCATACGAGTAGTTGGCAAGTTGGGCTGCCCATCGCTGCTCAGTTGCTCCAAGCCTCGCCGTTTCGAGATGGACCAACGGGTTGTTGTCGGTGAATATGGTGACCTGCGCGCCCCACAGGTAATCCTTGAATTTTTCCGTGACGGCCCACTTCAGTGCCAACAGCTCTAACTTAAAGGAGCTGTAGTTCTGGTCGTTGCGTTCGGCGGGGTGGAGACTACGACTTGCATATGCAATGACCCTCTCTTTCCCCTCTTGGACCTGGGACAGGACAGCCCCGAGACCATCCAGGCTAGCGTCTGTGTACAGTCGGAATGGGAGATGGAAGTCTGCGTAGGCCAGGATGGGGGCGCTGAGGAGGGCCTGCTTCAACTTGTCGAAGGCCACCTGACAAGCGGTCGTCCATTGGATGGGGGCTGCGGGCCTATTGGCTTGGCCTTGGAGGAGCTGGTGGAGTGGGGCTGCTATCTTGGAGAACCCCTGGATGAATCGCCGGTAGTAGCCTGCAAAGCCAAGAAAGGACCGCACCTGCTTGACTGTAATAGGTGGTGCCCAGTCGCGGACAACAGCGGCCTTGTCGGGATCTGTCGCCACCCCCTGGCCACTGACTATATGTCCAAGGTAAGTCACCTTCTTCTGGAACAAGTGGCACTTGCGTGGCTGAAGCTTTAAGCCGTGGTCGTCGAGACGAGCGAATACTTGTTCTAAGTGTTGCAGGTGGGCAGTGAAGTTGGGGGAGTAGACGATTACGTCATCGAGGTAGATGAGAAGATGGTCGTAGACCTGGGCCCCCAAGCAGCGCTGCATGAGCCTCTGAAACGTGGCCGGGGCATTGCAGAGGCCGAAGGGCATCCTGTCAAATTGGTAGAGGCCGAAGGGCGTGGTGAAGGCCGTTTTCTCCTGATCTTCTGTCGCCACCTCCACCTGCCAATATCCGCTAGCCAAATCGAGGGTTGAATACCATTCTGACTTGGACAGGCTTGTGAGTGACTCTTCGATTCGTGGCAGTGGGAAGGAGTCTTTGTGGGTCACTGCGTTTAATTTGCGGTAATCCACACAGAATCTCCAAGACCCATCCTTCTTCTTGACGAGGACCACTGGGGCAGCCCAAGGGCTCGAGCTCTCCCGCACGACTCCACTGTCCAGCATACCCTGCAGCAGTGACCGGAGCTCTGGGTAGAGATTTGGGGGGACGGGGCGGTAGCGTTCCCGTATCGGGGGAGCTGTGCCAGTCGGAATCTGGTGAGTGATGATGGCTGTCCTCCCAAAATCTTCGTCGTGTGTGGCAAATACGTGCGACCACTTCCGTAGCAGGACTTCCAGTTGGGCTTGTTGATCCCTATCCAGGCTGTCGCCCTTTAGAGCCAGGGCTGGGTGGTCCTCACTTGCAGTCTGTGCAGTGTGCTGGACGTCCACCTCAATCGCCTGGGGGCCAGCGCTGCGCAGCGTCAGGGTCGTCTTCCCCCTAATCTCGTGCTGGTCGACTTGGGTAACGGTGGCTAGGGGGCACCGTTGGGGCAGTTCAAGGGGGAAAGGGTTCGGGTTGCAGATGCGTAGGGGGACTCTCCCCCCTCGGGTCCAGGCCAGCGACCTAGCCACCCGCCATTTCCGACCGTAGCCGTCCAGATCCTCCAGCAGGACAGGGCAATCTGCCAGGCCAGCAGCTTGTGGTACCTGGGCCCAGATAATTGTCTCTGTTGAGGGAGGCAGCACCACTGGGGGCTGTCGCTGTAGTCTGGCCACCCCCTGTAGTTCCACTCGAGAGGTTGAGGCCTCAGCCCTCTGGCAGGCCGCAAAGGCCACGTCCCACAACTTCTCTGCAGAGGGGGAGAAGACCGATTTAAAGGCTGCAGCCCCAGGGTGCCCACCCTGAAAAATACTGGCCCAGCAATCCGTTACTACATTCATTCCTAGCAACCCATACTCAGTATTGATACAGTCGTCACGAACAATAACCACCCCCTTTTTCTTCACCTCTATACCCCCAATGTTGAAATCGAGTACGGCGTAACCCACGTAAGGGATGTTAAGTCCATTGGCTGCTTTCAAGGCCAGCCATGATATGCGGTCGGGGTCACTTATGCATTCCTCTCCGAAGTGCCGCTGAAATAATGTTTGGCTAATGAGTGTGACTTGTGAACCAGTGTCAAGGATGCATGGAATGGTCTTACCCTGGACAGTCACTTCAATTTCTGGGCACCTTCCTACCATGGCGGGCCTTTGTGGGGGCGCAGTTGGGGGCCCCTCCCGGTTCACTTGCCCTGTTGTGACCGGGGTTGCCGAAAATCCTGTTGTGGCTGCCGGCGAGGGCAGAACCGTTGGATGTGTCCGGCGTCCCCGCAGTCACGGCAGATTGCACGGCCTTGGCCGTCCCACTGGTAGTGTGATAGCCCCGGAGGCGCCGACTCCAGGCGCTGACGTTGGGGGTTGTTCGGTTGCGGGCGCCAGAGTGGTTGAGAGGCTGCAGCGGCTGTTGGGGGTGTGGCAATTTGTGCTGTGCTCAGGCGTTCCTGCAGCTCGTCTACCACAGACTTACTCAGGAGGGCCAGCTGTTCTTTAAGCTCTTGGCGCAGCTCCTGGCGCAGCTCTGTCCGCAAGTCTTCTTTGATCTGCTGCCAATCAGGAGTTGTTGGTGGGGCTCTCCTAGATGCAGGGACAAACACAGGGTAGGCTTGAGCTTCTTTAGACCCTGCTAACTCTCGTTCCAGTGCTCGTGCCTCCCGACAAGTTTCTGTGAAGGTGGTCGTCGAGTTCCTCCTGAGCTGCCGCTGTAGCTCTTGTTTCATGGGTACGGGTCTCAGACCCATGACGAATTGAGTCCGTAGTAGCTCGTCGTCCGACCCCTGGTGGGGGTCTTGAGTTCTCCAACTGTGGTGCAGTTCCCGCAGTCGGAGGGTGAATGCCTTCACTTCTTCTCCAGGTTCTTGTTTGCAGTTTAAGAACTTTACTCACAGCTGTGCTACTGACTTCTGTCCCCCATATAGTTTCTCTAGCTCCTCTAAGATCTTAGCGTCAGTGTTACGCTCCCCTGCAACTAACAGCGCCACTTCTCTTTTGGCATCTCCATCTAATGCGCTCAGCACAAAATCGACCCTTTGCTGTGCATTTAGCCCCTGGGCTCGAATACATGCCGCAATCTGAGTTTTCCACTCTGAAAACTTTGATGACTCTCCTCCATCAAACCGGGGCACCCAAGGCCCACCCATAAACCAAGGCATAACTACTGCTCCCTGTGGCTGCCCGCCAGCATCGTCAACGTCAACCATCTTGCTATGTAGGTCAAGGGTCCTGCCGACAACGCCAAAATTGTAGCCGTACAGGATATACTAGGACCCTTGAGTACACAACAAGAGGAGGCGATATACAGTATATTGCAACCATAAGTTTATTAACAATTCATAAAAAAACACCTGCACCAGGATCAGGACGAGTAATATTAAAAGTATAAAATCAATCTCTAAGGCAGAGTGGTCAGGCGGCACCAGTCACAGCCACTATGCTTTGGGACAACGATACAGTTGGGCCCAGTTTGGCTCCCCCTGATGGAGAGTCTGAGTAATGCTGCTCTAAAATAACACTGCACACAGTAAACCACCGCAAAACCGTATCACTGCAAATACACTGCAAAACGTATCACTGCAAATACACTGTTAAATAACGTATGGGGTAGGCTGTACCCAATAGGGCATGCGAAACACTGCACACTGCAGCTGACTACACTGGTCCTACCTGAACTATACTGTTACCTCCAAACGGGCAGCCGAGACTAGGCTTCTAACCGGAACTCTGCTAAAAATACTAGTATACCTAAAACTACTAAACCTGATGGTGAGGATAGTTCGAATGGATAGCGCCGCCCACTCAAGGCCCAACCCACAGTCTCGTCTAATCGGGAGAGGGGTGAGAGGGAATCCCAGCACTTCAGTGTCAATGATGTCGCTCAGTCTTGCGACTCTCGGTGGAAGTCCAGGGAGCGGGTTGTTCGCGATAGGCGCCCGTGGATAGGTGCTGATCGTTCCCGCAATCCTCACTCGTCGCCCGGCGTTCGGCGATGGTCGGCTGGTCCGGTGTGCTGCGGGTAGGGGGAGGGGGAGGCAGAATCAGCCGCCAGACACATGTACTAAACAGACAAACACTGGTGTTGCTCAAACCACCCACAAGCAATGGTTGTCAGACTTCCCTTTGCTGTGATGATTTGAGGGCGTTGTATGTTTAGTCTCTCGCCGATCTCCACACTGCCTGGTCGGCTGGTCCGGTCCGGTGCGCGCTGTAGTTCAGGAGGGGGAAGGATAAAATCAGTCGTCAGACACATACAAAAGGAGAAAACCGGTGTTGCTCAACTCACACACAGGCAAGGGTAGTACGACTTCCCTTTACTGTGATGAATTGAGGGCGTTGTATAAAGTCTCTCGTGTGGTGTGGAATCGTAGGTCCGTTCCCGTCGTTCGAGCCCTCGATTTCGCCGGTGCGTGGAAGGAAGGTCGGGGCCCTCGTGGAACGGAAGCACCGGCATTTATACTCACAATCATGGGAGTGATTGTGATTGGGACCACCTGTGGAGAAGCAGATGGACGTACACACAAACACTCATTCGCACCATCCCACTTCTGACACGCCCACTCATTCATACCAGTCATTCCAACCCGCTTCAATAGCACTTTTCTAGACACTCAAAGACGCTTAAAATGCCATCCATAAGTATTGGAATGAGGAAGCATGTTGTCCTCTTTTAGCTCTATATTCTCTATGTTTCCTTCTTTTAGATACGTTTCACCATTTGGAAATTAAAACATAGGCACACTATTTTAGGGCACCACTAGTATTTTAGTAAGACAATTGTCTTGACAGGTGTTTTTGTGGTGCGTTAGTCAGGTATTTTCCGTCACAGAGCCGTCAATGTGCGCATTGATTCTAGTATTCTAGTATTTGCCTTTGGAGCCTGCTATTGGTGTCTGAACCCTGCAGTTCAGTTCCTATTCCTAATGATACAATCTTAGGCAAACAGACCTCAAAACAAACAACTGAAGATGACTGTTACATTCCTTTTCATTTCACAAAAATAGCCACTATTAAATTGAACACTTCAGAACAGGTTAACTCCATCACCTTTTTAGATCATGCAAATATTAGATTTTGCTCAATACAACCCAATATGAAATGACATGAACTATATGATAGTGATTGAAAAGCTAATTATTTATTAAACTATTTTAAGTATATTATTGTTTGTTTATATTTCTATGGCCTCATATGGGAAAGCTGAGGAAAATTCAGACATCAGATAGCCACAAGATTCCAATAACTTGAGTTTGTGAAGACATTAAAATGTTTTTGAGAGGTTATCTTCACATGTAGGGCACAATTCCCCCAACACACACCAACACACACACACACACACGCGCGCGCGCACACACACACACACACACACACACACACACACACACACACACACATACACACACACACACACACACACACACACACACACACACACACACATAATAACTGAGACACACAGCCAGATTCTAAAACAACTCTTTATTAGCCAATGTACAGAAAGTGCTGTAGTGACCAGTTTAAGGAAACAAAAAAACAGACCAAAGATACTTACATTGTACAAATCAGCACAATCGCGTGAACATGTTGATGTATAACATGTGTATGAGCTGTTAAAACTGTAGGAGTGACAGCAGTTTACAAAATATAAACTACATACTTCTTCACAATCTCTTCACAATCTTTTGTCCATACCATGCGACAGACGGGTTGCATTTGAATGGCTAATGGAGTGTGTGGACTGTGTGCATTCTGAGCTAATCTGTGAAACTGCAGTATCGATTGTAGTCAGTAGGGGCTCAACCCCACACACACTCAAGCACACTTTCTCAGGTTGTTGTGGCATTGTGGGGGGGGGGAAATCCTCCAAATTCTTGTACTAGGCATATCAGCAATGTCTTCCCTATTCATTTCAATGATTTCCCTTGTGGGGACCTTGTGGGGACATCAGCATTTGGGTCCCCGCAAAGATTTGGTCCCCCATGAGTGTGCTGTCAGGTCCCCACATGGTAAAAGAAACAAACACATACGCACATTGAGGTAATCATTGACTATATTGACAGTGTTGTGCATTTCCAATTTTGCACCATTGCTCATAAACATAACTGCATGCAAAACATAGTTCTCCACCACAAAAAGAAAAGCAGGTACAACCGTGTCCAATAAACAGTCAACAGTCAAGTGAATACAGGCAACTCATACCTGTGATAGTCAGCTCAAAATAGATAGCATACACATCTTCCTGTTTGACCTGCCCAGCAATGTGTCCAAGTTGATATAACCTGTACCAGCAGGTTATTCTTCCTGGGCTGCTCTCCCCCGCTCCCACCTCCCTCCCCCACCCTGTGTGTGTTTGTGTGTGTGTGTGTGTGTGCGTGTGCGTGTGTGTGTGTGTCTGTGTGTGTGTATATTTACTCAGTTATTGCCCCTCACCGACCCCTCTCTCTCTCTTTCTCTATTTCTCTCTTTCTCTTTCTCTTTCTTTCTCTTTCTTCTTTTTTTCGGAGTCTTTTGTGAATGTTTACTCAGTAATCTTTTCTGCTGAACCTGTCTGATGGGTAATCAGGTGTAGCCCATGCAAGGTATGCGTGGCAGAGCAGTGACAGTAGCCAGAGTGTACGGAGCTTAGAGGAATAGAGGAGACCGAATAAACACAGCTTAGACCGAATAAACACAGCAATCCAGGAGAGAAGGAAGGAGGAACACAGGCAACAGCAAAGAGAAAGGCCATTTATGAGGATGCAGAATGACCCAGTAGACATTCCGTAGCTGTGATAATATTGATGGATCAGGGATTCAAATGTGGCCTTTGAGGCTCTGGGATACACAGGAAGTTGCTCTTTTTATCAGCATCACATTATATGTGTGCCACCTAGGTAAGTATTCATACATGTGAACTCCACTTTGTGCTTTTGTCATGCGAGTGTTTCAATGCGAGTGTGTTTCTGTGTTTAAGACCATGCCTATGTTTGCCTGAAGTATACATGTACAAAGTTTGGACACACTTTACCATTTAATTGAATGGGGAAGTGTGTCAAAACGTTTGTCTGGCACTGTATGTAGTGTACATGTATGTAGTGTACATGTAGTGTACATGTATGTAATGCACATATCTGTAGTGTACATGTATGTAGTGTACATGTATGTAGTGTACATGTATGCCCAGCCCTGTCAGTAAAAAGTCTGCCTTTGAATCAGCATACTGTAACATGGTTTCCTTACATACTAAACAGTATATTCTGTTGGGTTTTGAACCTGTATACTGTATTAGATTAGTAGGTTGATATTTAGAATAATTATGAGACAATGAATAGTTGCTTAATGACACGAATTTGGCTGTGGTCTTGTTCTTCTGTCAATCTTTTTATTCTCTGATGACCTTATTTGTATATGATGCAATGTCACTCACCTCTGTTATCTTATGGTTCACATGGTAACGACCAACTGGCCAGTGGAAACTTTCAAAAATAAAACCTGTCAGCCTGTTTGACAATAAAAATTAAAAAAAACAAGAGCATTGGATTAGAGGATATTAGAGAATTAACAAGAATTGCATCAAGAATTGCCGACCAGTTTTATGAAATTGCATATATTGTTCCACTATTTCCACAGACGTGGACAGATTTGTTGGTACCCTTCAACGAAAAAAGAAGAACCCACAGCTTTCTCTGAAATAACTCATTGGCATCCATCATTGTTTATTCCATATTTAATAGAAATCAGACTTTGCTTTTGATTGTTGATTCAACAGAATATTTTAAATAATAAAACAAATGAAAATGGCATGGACAAAAATGATGGGACCCATAACCTAATATTTGGTTACACAACCTTTAGAGGCAATCACTGCAATCAAGCGATTTCTGTAGCTCTCAATTAGGGCTTTCACACCGTGCCGGTTCGCGTTCGCGAACCAAGTCTGGAACCAGCCGGTGCGTTCAGACCGAAGCTCAATTGGTTCGGAACCTGAAAAGTTGGTTCGCAGCGGGCACCAAAAAATAGTGGTTCTCAAGCGCGAACCAAAACGTAGTTCTATATCGTGGAGCTCCGCCCCATAGGGGAGCTCTGCTCCTATTGGTTTACCCGCTACCTAAAGTAGCCAATGACTGAATTTTTCAATGCCTGCGCCCGCCTGGGGTGCTATATAAAGGGGCGTACATCGCTCCATCATTCTCCCAAAAAGTTCAGCACGGGTTTATATCTGAAGACTGAGAAGGACGACTACTAAGACTGGAGGACCCGCCAGACTTTTCCCTTCAAGATGGATCGTCCGCCGCCTATGGAGAAGTTCCTCCGGGACGCCTGCCGCTGCGACTTCCAAGCAGCAGAGGACACTTTTCAGCGGAGGAGACTTTTCCCTTCAGCGATGGATCGTCCGCCGCCGACCACGAAGAAGTTCCTCCGGGACACCTGCCGCTGCGATTTTCTAGCAGCGGAGGACAAGCAAGAACGGCGTTCTGGGCAGGCACCTCCCCAAGTAGGGATGGTCCCGCCCGCTCAGCCGGCCCTGACATCACGCCGCCCTCACCCAGCTGAGTGGTCGGTGCCGGTGTCAGAATCAGAAAGCTCTGATGAGAGCGAGCGGCAGGTAGAGCACGTGCTCCCCGCCCTCGCCGCCCCATCTCGGTGCGCAGGCGGCGGCAGCGGCGAATAACATCGCCGTGTTTAACGCCGCCATTGCGAAAATCACTGCGAAACGGAGGTTTCGGCGTGATGCGGCACTGGCTCTACCTCTAAACGACGGAGCCATGCCCCACTCGGCATCCCCAGCCCCCGCCGCTGACCACTGGGAGGCCCCGCTACGGCCCCCACGGCAGCGTGGCCCGGTTTCACGGGCGGAGGGGTCGGTAATGACCCCACCACCGGTTTCCTCTTCATGGCTGCTACCTCATAAAGAGGCAAAAGAAGGAAAATCCCCACCTTACTTTTTCAGTAAAGGAGATTTTTCCCATGTTATCTACCGGAGCGGAGACCCACCTGCCTTGTCGGAGCGTGGTCCAATCGCTACCGGTTAGAAACAAGGCGGAGACTGGCCCAGCTTACCAGCGTGTGGCCAGCTCTCTGCCTGGCGGACTACCTGCCGTTGCGATTTTCTAGCAGCGGAGGACAAGCAAGAACGGCGTTCTGGGCAGGCACCTCCCCAAGTAGGGATGGTCCCGCCCGCTCAGCCGGCCCTGACATCACGCCGCCCTCACCCAGCTGAGTGGTCGGTGCCGGTGTCAGAATCAGAAAGCTCTGATGAGAGCGAGCGGCAGGTAGAGCACGTGCTCCCCGCCCTCGCCGCCCCATCTCGGTGCGCAGGCGGCGGCAGCGGCGAATAACATCGGCGTGTTTAACGCCGCCATTGCGAAAATCACTGCGAAGCGGAGGTTTCGGCGTGATGCGGCACTGGCTCTATCTCTAAACGACGGAGCCATGCCCCACTCGGCATCCCCAGCCCCCGCCGCTGACCACTGGGAGGGCCCGCTACGGCCCCCCACGGCAGCGTGGCCCGTTTTCACGGGCGGAGGGGTCGGTAATGACCCCACCACCGTTTTCCTCTTCATGGCTGCTACCTCATAAAGAGGCAAAAGAGGGAAAATCCCCACCTTACTTTTCAGTAAAGGAGATTTTTTCCCATGTTATCTACCGGAGCGGAGACCCACCTGCCTTGTCGGAGCGTGGTCCAATCGCTACCGGTTAGAAACAAGGCGGAGACTGGCCCAGCTTACCAGCGTGTGGCCAGCTCTCTGCCTAGCGGTCTAACCCCTATCACGACACAAAGGGGGTTAAACACCCCTGTCTGTAGCCGTATGGAGGGACCGTTATTTACATCAAAAACTCCTCCATGTCTATCAAGACCTGGCCCAGCTCATGAGCGTGCGGCCGGTTTTTTGGTTATCAGGCATAATAAACCTACGTCGATAAAGGGCATTGTTACTCAAAACAAGCACTCTTTACAGACGGCAAACCATCCCTAAGGAGGATTTTCCATGGTATCTACCAGAGCGGAGACCCACCTGCCTTGTCAGAGTGTGGTCGAATCGCTACCGGTTAGAAACAAGGCGGAGACTGGCCCAGCTTACCGGCGTGTGGCCAGCTCTCTGCCTAGCGGACTTATCCCTATCACGACACGAGGCGGGTTAAACACCCCTGTCTGTAGCCGTATAGAGGGACCGTTATCTACCAGAGCGGAGATCGACCTGCCTTGTCAGAGTGTGGTCGACTCGCTACCGGTTAGAAACAAACCGGAGACTGGCCCAGCTTACCGGCGTGTGGCCAGCTCTCTGTCTAACGGACTTACCCCTATCACGACACGTAGCGGGTTAAACACCCCTGTATGTAGCCGTATAGAGGGGTCGTTATGTACATCAAAAACCCCTCCATGTCTATCAAGACCTGGCCCAGCTCATGAGCGTGCGGCCGGTTCTTTGATTATCAGGCATAATAAACCTGCGTCAATAAAGAGCATTGTTACACATAACAAACACTCTTTACAGACGGCAGCCCATCCCTTTCGAAATGACCCCACCTTGGGCTGTGCCACCTCCTCGGTGTGCAGCGGCGGCTGGGATCATACAGAAAGTTTTTTCTGTCGACTGCACCACAACAGACGGTCCAGCCGCTGTCGTTGCGTTATGCAGAATGACTAGAAGGGACAGGTATTCTGTCGGGCTGGCTAGACAGGACATTGAGGAGGGGATATGCACTACAGTTCATTCAGCCTCCTCCGCCCTTCAGGGCCGTGAGAGAGACTGTTTTTTGTCCTGCCCGATAAAGACACGTGCGCTCCAGGTGGAGATTACGAATCTCCTAACAAAGGGCGCAGTGACATTGGTTCCGAGGGACCAGTGGGACATGAGATGGTACTCCCCGTATTTCCTTGTCCCAAAAGAATTCGGGAGACATGAGACCCATACTAGATTTCAGGGTCCTCAACGAGAGAGTGGCGAAACGCCCCTTTCGTAGATACCTGAGGGTCGCGTATTTCGTGTGCCAATCACAGAGTGGCACAGGAAATTCCTACGTTTTGCTTTCCAAGGGAAGGTTTACGAGTACACGCGCCTGCCCTTCGGGTGCACGCTTGCTCCTCGTTTTTTCTCCAAATGCGTGCAGACAGCACTCGAACCACTGAGGCGAAACGAGATACGCATATTAACATATCTCGACGACCTACTGGTCTTGGCCCAATGCCCAAATCGAGCCATTCGGGACGCAACCTCACTGGTGCAGCACCTCACTCAGCTGGGGTTAGCTGTAAACTGGACAGAGAGTTCTCCGTGGCCGGCTCAACAGTTTTCCTATCTAGGCATTCAGTTGGATACTGCCGAGATGAGGGCCAGTTTATCGGCACCACGGAGAGCGACACTGACGTCAGCTCTCCGGGTGTGTCGAGTGACAAATACAATCACCGCTCTGTCAAGGATGTCCTTACTAGGACTGATGTCTGCAGCCCATGTAGTGGTCCCCTTAGGCCTGTTACACATGCGCAGACTGCAGAGGCGGTTCGCACGACTGCGACGGGTTCCAGTGAGACGCCGTCGCAAGTTGATTGTAATACAGAGATCGGTCAAAACCGACCTGAGCTACTGGAGAGACCCGCGCGTCATCGCGCGCGGAGTCGCCTGAGTTCGCTGAAAGCTCTCCACATTCCAGGTCTGCTCAACGAAGGAGCAGATCTGTTATCACGGGGAGGCCCGAGGGACGACGACTGGAGGTTAGCACCCTCCATTGTGTCGCTGATTTGGGCACGGTTCGGGCAAGCAGAAGTGGTTCTGTTTGCGTCACGGACGAATGCGCAGTGTCACCTTTGGTTCTCCCTGCGCGAACAGGACAACCCGCCATTGGGAGTCGATACATTCGCACACCACCCATGGCCGAGGGTCCTGTTATACGCGTTCCCACCCCTGACATCTATCCTCCCACTGTTGGCACGAGTGAGGTCAGAGAGGCTAGAGTTAATTCTTGTAGCCCCGGACCGTCCCGGAGCCCCGTGGTTTCCGGAACTGATGGAGATGTTGGTAGAGGGCCCATGGCCCATACCTCATCGACAAGATGCACTCTCTCAAGCCGGAGGCTTGGTGAAGGGGCCGCCTATGAGAGGGATTGTTAGAACGCAGGGGTCTGACAGACGCGGTCATTCAGACCATTCAGAGTGCGCGCGCAATCCACTGCAAAGGGATATGCGGCGCGCTGGCGAGTTTTACACAGTGGTGTGAGGGACAGGACGTTGACCCTGTCTGTTGTCGGGTCGAAACGTTCTTGTGCTTCTTACAGTCGCTGTTGACAAGGGATTGGCGGCGGGAACTATTAAAGTTTACGCGGCTGCCATCTCAGCTTGTCATGAGGGTTTTGCGACAACGACACTGGTTTTTCAGTCATTCGCTGGTTTAGCGTTTTTTGACTGGAGTGTGTAGGCTTAGACGCCCTCATAGGACTCTAATGCCAAAATGGGACCTGTCGATTGTGCTAGAGGCGCTGTGCGTGCCCCCATTCGAACCCATTGTCACTGTGTCGTTGCGTTTTATTGTCTCTCAAGACGAGTCTACTCCTCGCCTTGACTACGGCTGAGCGAGTGAGTGATTTGTGCGCTCTCTCGTCACGGGCAGATTGTTTGATCATATCTGATGACGAAACAAAAGCTGTATTACGCCCTAACCCGGATTTATCCCTACGGTTAATCGTGGGTTTAGGGTTCAGAGCTGTGCTCTGAGCGCCTTTTTTTCCTCCTCCTCACGACGGAGAGAGGGAGAGGCGTTTTACATTGTATTGTCCGGTGCGCGCGTTGGCACAATATGTGAAGCGCGAGGCAGGACTGAGATCTTCTCCCCGGCTTCTGATCTGCTATGGCGGACAGAAAGCCGGGACACCACTCTCGAAGCAGAGGCTGTCCCTTTGGATTTGCGAGGCTATTAGCCTCGCATACGAATCGAAGGGGCAGCCCGTGCCGACTGGCATTCGGGCTCATTCCACCAGGGGCATGGCCGCATCAGTGGCCATTCTCAGGGGAGTGGGAGTGGAGGAGATATGTGTGGCGGCGTCTTGGTCGTCGCCATCACTTTTATACTGTGTTACTTGAAGATATTTCTTCCTCATCCTTTTCTCATTCTGTCCTCAGTTTTGATGATGACTGATGTAGTGGGGAAGGCACTTGGATTACCCTGGTCATGGGATTCTATTCAAGTGCTGTCAGGATGAATACGGATGTGCCTGGGGAAGGGACCCTCCTCCAGGACATGTTCCGTTAGATCAACAACCCTACGTGCTCACGTAAGGGTTAGGTCAGTGATATTCTTCCTCAATCCTTTCTCATTCTGTCCTCAGTTTGCTGATGACTGATGTTGTGGGAAGGGCACTTGGATTACCCTGGTCATGGGGATTCTATTCAAGTGCTGTCAGGATGAATACGGATGTGCCTGGGGAGGGGACCCTCCTCCAGGACATGTCTGTTAGATCAACAACCCAACGTAAGGGTTGGGTAAGTGATATTTCTTCCTCATCCTTTTCTCATTCTGTCCTCAGTTTGCTGAGGACTGATGTAGTGGGGATGGCACTTGGATTACCCTGGTTGGGGATGCTATTCAAGTGCTGTCAGGATGATTACGGATGTGCCTGGGGAGGGGACCCTCCTCCAGGACATGTTCCGTTAGATCTACAACCCTGCGTGCTCACGTAAGGGCTAGATCAGTGGAGCAGACTCGGTGTGGGTTGGGCCAACTTTTTAAGATTGTCTTGAACCAACATCAGTGGTCAGCTCCGGGTGCCGCTGAGATTGTTTTTGGATTAATAGTCTCAGTGGGGGTACATTTGGCCTCGCTCGCTCCGCCTAAACCAATAGGAGCAGAGCTCCCCTATGGGGCGGAGCTCCACGATATAGAACGATAGTTATGGAGATAGACTCCAGTTCTATGAGTGGAGCGGAGCCCCATAGGGCTGCTGGCCCACTTCGACTCGTTCAAACCCGGCTGTTTTGTATGTTTGGGAGAATGATGGAGCGATGTACGCCCCTTTATATAGCACCCCAGGCGGGCGCAGGCATTGAAAAATTCAGTCATTGGCTACTTTAGGTAGCGGGTAAACCAATAGGAGCAGAGCTCCCCTATGGGGCTCCGCTCCACTCATAGAACTGGAGTCTATCTCCATAACTATCGAACAGTCACGTCATCAGTGGGTGTGTCCTATTCTAGGCTGCAGAGACCAGCAAGGAGGAAGTAGACAAAATGTAATCTAATCTAAACATTAGTGATCAAAAACAATATCAAAAGTGTCATTATTCTCTCTATCTTCCTCACATGCTCAGCAAACACACACACGCACACGCGCGCGGACATGCGCGAACGCGAATTTCGTAAGCCATTTCTATTCCAGTAATGGAGCAGCTGATTAGTAAAAGAACGCATATAGAAAGTGTATTTTGTTTTGTTTCACAGAAAATAGTGTTTATTTCAGATACTGTAGTAGTGGAAGATATTATCCTCTTTTCCAGTGAAGTAGCTGCCATCTAGTTGTGAATTGTTTTGTTTATCCCGCCCCTTCATCACCCAGCGTTGATGACGATGGTTCAGGTTACACTGGTATGAACGCGGGCTCGTTCGCCAGACAGCACCAAGGTTCAGAGGTTTCCGAACGCGAACGCGAACCGGCACGGTTCTTTGCCGGTGTGAAAGCCCTAAATGAGACCTCTGCACCTGAGCAAACTGCTCTAGCTGTCTCAGGTTTGAAGGGTGCCTTCTCCAGACTGCATGTTTCAGCTCTTTCCATCGTTCAATAGACCTTGCTGGCACACGTAATCAAAACGCGTTGCATGCTGGGAAGATTAGGCAACTAGCGAAGGCGAGCAATGAGGTAACACACAGGTAATGCGGTCTGGTGAAATGTGCAACCAGAAGGCAAAGTCATTTTTTGCATGTGCTTAAACTACAGATTGTAATCTTTCAAGTGATGTGTCATACATTGAAATCGGAGAAAAATTGAACAAGACAGGCGTATTTGAATGTTGGTACACCCCTGACTCTCAGGGTTTCCAGATGGGATTGACAATTTACAGCCTAACCAGTTTATAACTTACTGCAAAATCGGTAACCCGCCCCATCTGGAAACCCTGGTAAATTGGGCTTTAAACGCAGCCACAGCTACGAATGCTGCTAACAGCTAGCGGCTAACAAAACAAATTGCTACGAACGTCTAAACTGTATTTTAATAACATAACAACATGCAGAGAGAACATCGACATGCTAAAAACACATAACTAGATAAACACACAGTTCTTGCTTTTGAACACGACCTAAAATGAAACTATTATCAAGTCTTGTGAATCAATCCAATCCACAAATTATAAGTATTTAGTGATCGTTAAACTGTTGTTTATTTATTTATTATTATTTAAAAGTTATTTTTTTATGAGTGGGGCAGTCCCACTAATATTTTTTTATTTTTTATTGACAGTTACAGTGAAGATTTAGACAGGAACCCAGCCAGCACGCCCACGTGGGACCCATATGGGTTCAATGCGGGCTACTTGGGTACCAAGTGGGCATGGGCTGGAACTGGGCAAATTATGAGGGTCCCACATGGTCTGCATATGGGCTAACTGGGCATGGGATGGAAGTGGGCAAGCCCATGTGGGTCCCACGTGGTCTACATGTGGGCTAACTGGCATGGGTTGGAAGTGGGCAAGCCCATGTGGTTCCCACGTGGTCTACATGTGGGCTAACTGGCACGGGTTGGAAGTGGGCAAGCCCATGTGTGTCCCACGTGGGCTACATGTGGGCTCACTGGCATGGGTTGGAAGGGGGGGGGTTAAGTTAAGACTTTGACAGGGGGCCATTTTCGAAGTTTTGAAAGCCACTTCAGAGGAGCAGGCCATTATCAATGGTAGCATACAAAGACACGAGTACAAGCATTTATGCCAATTAGTCTTTCCTGAGTTCAAGCTGGTTATGGCCTCTTCCAGGGTTTTTTAAATGTTTTTTTTTAGAGCTGGCTGCAAAAGACAATTAAGTAAAAAAGGAGCCAGACCTAGTCAAGAAAGCTCCTCTGGGGTCAAATCACAGATTTTGAAATTAATATTGAATTAATTGTTATAACTTCATGTCATAGAGAGGAATTACCTGCATTTGCGTTTAGATTAAATTATTATGTTTTAAAGATATTTTCTTGATAGACGTGTCCCACGTGACAGCATTCGAATTGTCAATGGAAGAGGAGGAGTTGAGAATCTTCTTATTTAGATAACGGTGCCGGGGTAATGCGCATGCGCACCTTGTCCAGAAGAGAACCGGGGGACGCCAGCCCAGCAAACGCCGAATAGCGAATACCATATTTATTTCTTACGAAATCAAGGTACTATAAGGATGGGTGAGAGAGAGAGGAGGGATGACATGCAGGATATGTCCCCGGCAGGAATCGAACCGGAGACCCTGCGGTTACATGGTCAGCGCTTAACCCGCTACGCCATTGATTGATTGATTGAAAACTTTATTAGAAGATTTGCAGAAGTAGGTACATGAAAGTACATATTACATACAAGGTCAACTAACAGGATAAAAACCCAAGAAAGCCACTGGCTTATTTCAATTGGGGTCCTTGATTCACCTAAGCGCAAACTGTTGTTTATTATATTGAGTGGGTACTTTAACATTTCAAGTTGGTGTTATGAAAAAAAAAGAAAAATAGATATTGTTGACACAATACGTTTCGAGTGAGCGTGTTGTTCGCCAGACCCCGTCAACACCAGTGCCTTGGATCCAGTCTTTGAATGCATTACTTGAATGTTTGAATATATTAATTGAGAAGTTACAAAGCCACTTTACCTAACTAGTTTGCAGTGTAACTTTATGTTCATTCCATTCGATGTTCACACAAATGTAGCTGTGTTGTACCATTATTAGATAGTCATTCTATCTATTTCAAAACAATCGCTTCCTGCCTAATTTTCCCACAAAGCATTGCATCGTGCTTGCTGCTTACGTCAGAGGCGCAAGCTCTAGGATTCAGATCAGGGGCCTCATTTATAGAAAGTACTCCGATCAAATGTTGATCTTACCCGTGTCGTACGTAGAAAACCACGTCCACGTAGTGATTTATACAATTTCAACTTGAGTCAATTTGACCGTGGAAACACTCGTAGCTCTACGTCGGGTATTGACCTTGCACATTACCTACTGGTTATGCAGTTATTACAGGCATGTGAGCCGCACTGCCTATACTGTAATTCATGCGAAGTGAACGTGACTCGTAATAAAATTAACGATGTTGTTATCAGCCGAGAAAATGAGTTTAATTCAAGATTTAAATGGAACTGATGTTTATGATTGTATTTCAGTCTTCCTTTCAGTCGCCATCTCCCCTTCAACATGCCTAATGCGCTAAATTATACTGGATTTTTCTCCGGTGTCTCCGGTGGGAGTGTGAGCAGCCATATTTTCAATGTCACCTGATAAGAATAAGACCATTATATTATTACAGTATAAGCATTTGCTGGTTAGTTGTCTATGGAAGCATGCATATAGTGGACTTATTTCAAATGTTAATGCAATTTGAGATTGCATTTGCATGTTCCACTTTTGCATGCATTCTTTCAGACAATATTCAAATTCAAATGCAATTCTAATGATTTGCATTTTCATTTTCATGTACCTGATGTGCACATTCGCTGTCAATATTAAAATGATAATGCAAAGCCATTTGACATTTAATTTTCAAAGTCATGCGCTGCTTTGTAGCTGACAAAATTCAAAAGTTCATTCTAATGTGAAAATGACTATGCAATCCCAAAATAGCATATTCATTTGCCACTTTTGCCTGCGTTATTTGAGTCAATATTCAAATTGTAATGCGATAATGTGATTCGCAATTGCATTTACATGTTCTAGTAAACACATCCGCTATGTAGCTGACAAAATTCAAATGTTCATTCAAATGTGAAAGTTACTATGCAATCCCAAAATAGCATATTCATTTGCCACTTTTGCCTGCGTTATTTCAATATTCAAATTGTAATGCAATAATGTGATTAGCAATTGCATTTACATGTTCTAGGAAACACATCATTATGCATCATTATAACGATGTTGTTATCAGCCGAGAAAATTAGTTTAATTTAAGATGTAAAGGGAACTGATGTTTATTTTAGTCTTCCTTTAATTATATCCCTCCGGAGCTGTCTATCTCCCCTTCAACATGCCTAGTGCGTTCCACAACGGACCTTGCCCGGCCACTCGCTAAATTATACCGGATTTTCTCCGGTGTCTGGGAGTTCGCAAAGGGAGTCATGTTTTCAATGTCACCTGATAAGAATAAGACCATTATATTATTACAATATAAGCAGCACTCGAGTTGAGGGGGGATGGCATCCCCCCTGAAATAAAAACTGTAAAAATCATCCCCCTTCTAAAACTGCCATCCCCCCTTTCCATCCATTATGTCATTTTATCAATGAATGTGGTATTACTGCTATTTCAAGGTGCGAGGGGGCACGCACAATGACATTTTTACCAAGTTACTGACACTGAAGTCACTGACGCTGAGGGGATGCTAAAATTGTCTTCATATGACAGAATCCACCACCTCCCCTGATTTTCTTTTACAACTTGAGTACTGAGTATAAGCATGTGCCTGGTTAGTTGTCATGATCAAACATTACAAATGCAACTTACAGAGAAGCCACCCTTCTCTGCCCTCTCCCGCTTCCAGACGAACGCCTACCCTATATTATAGCACTTGTCTTAATTCAGCCGCTATAATTGAGTCGCTATCACAGGCGTTAATACAAACAGTTTTGCCATTTAGTTTTGCCATTTAGTTTTGCCATTTAGCAGACGCTTTTAATCCAAAACTACTTACATTCACGAATTACAGGGACATTCCCCCTGGAGTAACTGAGGGCTATGTGCCTTACTCAAGGGCACACTAGTAGTGGTGTGGTTTCAGGCGAGATTTGAACTCACAACCTTCTGATCACAAGTCCAACTCACTATCCACTAGATCACCACTACCCCACCTCATTCACCTGCGTTCATTTTACCTGCGTTGGTATTTATAGAAGGAAGCACATACGCAAGTTTAAACAAGCGCAACCCGTTTTATAAATAATGCTTACGTCCGTTTAGAAAAATGTGCTTATGTGAAAGTCAAAGATGACGTTCAAGTACTTTTTTTTATAAATGAGGCCCCAGGTGGTGAAAAATCATGATAGCTGCCTGTACCATGCTCCAGTTCACCATGCTACCAGTTCACCATGCTACCAGTTCATTAAAATAAATTGTCACTCTCCTCTTCACTCTCTTCCCCTTCCCCTTTTTCATCCACGCTGGCAGCTGGAGCTCAGTATCATGTCTCCATCCAGTCTCCTCAGAGGAATCTCATCTCCATCCAGTCTCCTCAGAGGAATCTCATCCGGTCGGTGCAAGAGGATGTGCTTTTCTCTGTGGACATCTCCTGCCCTGGGATTCCCACCATACAATGGACATACATGTCCGGCAGTGTGAGCAGGAGCATTGGGGTCTGGCAACCCAGTGGTTTTATCAATGTTACAGTGGATTACAGGGACAGAGTGCACACCCATACCAATGGATCTATGGGTCTCTCAGATCTCCGCCTGCAGGACGCTGGTTACTATGTAATCACTGTGACAGAACAATCAGGGAGCAGCAAAGATGTAGGTTTCGTCCTAAAGGTGAATGGTGAGTTGGTCGGTTTTGGACTCAACCTAAATGTGGTGGAATAAATGTTGTATGTAAGTGTTCTCTTCTGATGACACAGGTGACTTCTCCTCAGTCCTGGAAACAAAAGAGTATCTCTATATCTAACCTTATGGTCTGACTGCACTGCAGTTCCTCAGTATTGACATGGTGTGTATTGTGTTTGTTTCTGTTTTGTAGAGGTCATGTATGAGGACCTGCAGTATTTGTCATTGTTTGTGGCAGTGCTGGGCTCCATAGCTGGGTTTCTCATGGTCTCCATGTGGCTCATGGACAAAGCCTACTACCGGTTAAAGGCATACAAACGGAGAAGACAGATGCCAGGTAAAACTGACACATATTCTAACAGGCACATTTGGAGTTGTATTTTATGTTGTCTGTACACAAACATGTACTGTATGTCAATGTTATTGTTTGACTAGCAAAATATGTTTAAAGTATAATAGTTATTGTTGATGCCCTGTCCATGTGCTAATTTCTGGTACTATGAAACATTTCCTCCTTGTTTCACAGAGCATGATGAAACTGAGCTACAACCTATCTGATATGAAGGCCTGTTAGTGCCAAAACCTCCACCTTTATGAATCACTGTTGTTTTTCATCAATGAAAACCTTCAGTGTCTAATCTCATCAAGTTACTGATACCTGGAACAGAAGAAGGACTGTCAACCCTGGGAATGGCTGTCATTAAATTCCAATTACATGTATAGAAACACACAGACAAGGGAAACAAATTATATATTTATTTCAGATCATTTATTTGTGTAACAAACTTAAAAATGGAAGAAAAAACCAATTTACAATAAAATGTTTCAAAACAATGTCATCTAACCAGTACATATCAATACATGAACTTGTAATAATGCTGGCTGGAGGTGCTTCCAATACATAAAAGTCATGGGCAAGAAATAAACAGTCTATGATAACGTTTCTTTCATTTAATCCATCTCTAAATCGCTATGGCTAGGAAGAATGCAATGAAGACATGACTATTTTTCTCTGTTGAGTATTCCAGTGTTGACGAGGTAAACACTGTTCAAGTTCTGTGAGAGAGACCTAAGGACAAGTCGTGAGGGCAGCCATGAGGAGCTCCATCTTGTAGACAAAGTTGCGTCCCTCCATCTTGCTCCAGTGGACCTCCTTGTAGGGGCCGCGCAGGTGATTCCACTTTCCGTCCTGGATGACATCACTCTTGGGCACCTCTTTGGTCTGGCTGCGAGGGAACTGGACCAGGACCTTACAGCCACTCTCTGGACCGTTACGTACTGGGGGGTACAGAGAGAATGAACATTAGTCCATCATTAATCATCACTCCCAGATGAAACCCCCCCCAGCCATATCTCTCCATCTTACCTGAGATGGCGTACTCCCCATTGGAGGAGGCCACAGTAATGGCAGAGGCGTTGCCAATGCTCTCTACAGAGCCCAGCCCCACGTGGTTACTGAAGCTCAGCACATGCCAGCCCATCACCTTCGCCAGCTGCTGCACTGCATACACCTGGTGCTGGGACATCTGGAGTAACACAGACAGACAGGCCAGGTCTAGATAGCCACACATACACCTGGTGCTGGGACATCTGGGGTAACACAGACAGACAGGCCAGGTCTAGATAGCCACACATACACCTGGTGCTGGGACATCTGGAGTAACACAAGACAGACAGGCCAGGTCTAGATAGCCACACTGGTAGTTCGGCAAAAAGGTGCCATCAATATTTTACATTTTTTTATGAAAAGATGGCAGATGTGTCTACCCAACAACGCTATTAGTGTTTTAGGGTTAGAAATCATGTCTAATATTTGAGGTGGAGTGCAACACATAAGAAAGTGTCTGAAGTGAGTGAGTGGTGGTGAGATGAGAGCAGGGGTGTTACTTGTTACCTGAGAAAGGAGGAAGTCCTGGAGCTCCTGTTCCTGGTGGGAGAGGGTAATGACACGCCCATCCCTGTGCACCACCCGAATCTGCTCCACCCCGATGTTCAGCTGTAGCTGGATAGACCTGCAGACACAAGAATGGGGAGTACTTGAATATCCTTTCTTTATAGGTCAGGATTTCACACAAATAGCTTGATAACTGACCACATAAATACTGTACTTTATCATCACCAATCGCCACCAGTGTAACAACCCTGTCTTCCATGCTAATCCAGCGCTGGAGTAGCCAATCGCACTCTTATGCTACAGGACTGCTTCAATTCTACAGACTGGAATGTATTCAAGGACAATGACAACATCAATGATGCAGATGCAGATGTTACCGGCTTCGTTAGCAAATGCATCAGTGACTGTGTTCCCGCTGTCTAGGGCTGTCCCAAACGAAAAATGTTCTAACGATTAATCTAGCGATTATTTTTTCGATTAGTCTAACGGCTAATTTAACGATTAGTCTAACGATTATTATTTTTACTGTTCGATTAATGTATCACTTAATTTTCCCAAAATAAATGTCAAAAACGTATCTTATTAACATTTCAGTATTTTATTCAATTAATCTTGTACAAATATATAAATTAGGCTTCTGCACTGCAGGGCAATATTCCACAACAAAAAATATCCTCTCTTTCTTACAGTCCAACATAAAATATTATATTATAAAATATAAAAGTTAACTTCAAATAAAAGGAAAAGTGCAAGTAATGCAGTAGGCAAGTTCAAGTCCTGGAAGAACAAACACAACAGCCACCATCAAGAAGGCACAACAGCGGCTCTACATCCTGAGAGTCCTCAGGAAGGAACACATCAAGCAGGAGATAATGGTGGCCTACTACCGCGGCGCAGTGGAGAGCATCCTCACCTACGGCATCTGCAACTGGTTCTCCAGCTGCACAACCGCAGAGAGAAATGCGCTACAGAGAGTCGTGAGAACAGCCCAGAAGATCACCGGCGCCCCCCTCCCCTCTCTGGAAGAGCTGTACAACACACGCTGTCTCAGGAAGGCCTCCAAGATCTCCAGAGACCCAACCCACCCTGGGTACAAACACTTTACCCGGCTGCCCTCGAAAAGGCGGTACAGGACCATGGCCGCAAGGACAAACAGACTGAAGCACAGCTTCTACCCCAGGGCCATCCAGGCCTAGAACACAGCAAAGACCTAGGTTCTGGGCCCTGGACAGTCTGGACGGATTGATGGCAGCTGCTGGACTGAAACAATCAGGTGTAGTGCTGAGGCACAAATATGTACATTTCTAGCCTGCAAACTGCGACACTTCAAAAGAATGTGCAATAACACTATGTGCAATATGACAACCCTAGTCGTCTATCTGTACAGTATAGTATAGTGGATAGTGTACATAGCCTTTATTTATGTAAACCAGCTCCTTCCCTTCTTGTGTTTAATATTTTTTTATTTTTTTATAAAAATATCTTTCCTAGCACCAGGGGAGCCACCCCTCCTAAATTTCGTTGTTTGGTACCTGTACTGTAGCAATGACAATAAAGACCATTCATGCAAGTCATTTTCAGGAGGAATACCAAAATAAATACCAACATATAATCCTCTAATTAGTGCAATTCGAGTGAAATTCTAACCGGAATACCGTAACTATACCTCTCAGTAACAATAACGATCTCAGTAACAATATAACATTCTCCCCCTCTCTCTGCTCCCCCCCTCCTCTCTCCCCCCGCCTGCCTCCTGGTTATTATTATTATTATAGGTCAGTGTTTCTCAAAGTGTGGGGCGGGCGCGTCGCGAGAGACAGTTACGAGGTCAACAAGTTACAGTATCTTAGCTGTTCATAATGATGGCATGTCTAACAGGGACACTGACAGGGAAAGGGAAAAGAAAAACGACAGAAAATCACAATACTTGAGAGTAGGGATGCACCGAATGATCGGCCAGGTTCAGAGGGATAAGCCTTAACCGCGCCATTCATGTACGACTGTGTCGGAGATCTCCGGTCGATAAAAGCTCGCATGATTATACTACTATCTAGTATACTAGTATACATACTATCGCATGTGCGGAGTCCATACTCCACCCACTTTACAGCACAGTCGGAGTTCGGCCATTCCGTGTTCCGTGTGAATGTTCGCCAATGTGAGACGTTAATTTTTTATGACGCGATCAAACAGTGCAAGCAAACCATGCTGTTCTGTAAATGAGACGAGCATTGAGTGATGACTGCCTACTGCCAAGTAATATAATTATAGCAAACATGTCGGCAGTTTGGTATCTGTTCTCTGACTCTGAACGACAACAAGAGACACATTCTGATATTATAGACTTCCGGTTTCGTTTTCACGTCTTCAAAATAAAAGCGCGAGTTAAGCGTTGTTGAAAATCAATGACACGTCGCTCGTAACTGGTCGCAGCCATGTTGTTTATTTGCGACGCACCGACGCACATTACGCAAGTCGACGTATTGACGTAGTCGATTACGTCGACGCGTCGTCCCAGCCCTACCGCTGTCACTGTTCAGACTTACCCTCGCCAGAATTCTTGGGTTAATGGTGAGATCCGTGCTCTGTTAAAAGCATGGACCAATGCATTCAACTCCAGCGATTTCAAAGAGTAATTGAAAAGAAATGGAGAAGCGAGGCCATCAAGACCCTTATCTAACCCTAACCCTAACCCAAGGTCGAAACACTACACCAGGGAGCTGATTCATAAAGCCTTTCACCATAGGCGGAAGGCTGTTGCTTCAGCCAGTTCCTTTAGCCACTTTGGCCAGGCCTCCTGGCTGTGGTTAACTCACTTTGGCCAGGCCTCCTGGCTATGGTTAACTCACTTTGGCCAGGCCTCCTGGCTGTGGTTAACTCACTTTGGCCAGGCCTCCTGGCTGTGGTTAACTCACTTTGGCCAGGCCTCCTGGCTGTGGTTAACTCACTTTGGCCAGGCCTCCTGGCTGTGGTTAACTCACTTTGGCCAGGCCTCCTGGCTGTGGTTAACTCACTTGCAGATCTGCTCGTAGCCCTGGGAAGTGATAAGGACCTTCACACTGGACTCGTACACGTCGTTGATGTTTGACCAGTGAGCCTGGATCTGAGGGTCCTCAATACGGCAGGCCAGGCTGTCTATAGTCCGCGCTGTTCTGTAACAGAGAGGAGCAAATAAAAGCCTGAACTAGACTGACTAACTGTCCTGTCATCCTGCTCCAGTAGGTTTCCTTTTTTTTTTTTACATTTAGCAAACGCTTTTATCCAAAGCGACTTACAACAAGCACATTTGTCTAAAGTAAATGAATCATCGATACATCAGTCATCATAAGAACAGAATCTAGGCTAGAACCAGGTGCTTGTGCTTTTCATCCTTGATATCGACACTGCAGCTCCACTCAACAGGTTGGTGAATGCAGTCAGCAGCCAGGTTCCACTTTATTATCAACAGCCGGACTACATTGAAGCCTAGAAGTGGTCTTTCCAACGTCATGTGACATTTTCATTGCCTGGTTTGGATCATCATTACTCTGGGAGGTTCAGTCACCTGGACTCATCCATCATATTGTATATATTATGTGTACCTACCTGCTGCGTAAAAATATGTGTTTGGCCTGTTTGATGATCTTCTCCAGTAGTCCCTCACTCTGCTGCAGAGAGGAGATCTCAGCCTTGTCGTAGGCCATGGGGCCAGCCAGACGCATCCTCTTATGCCCAAAGGGGGCACTCGCAGGGTGGGGCATCACCACGGAGCTCAGGGTCTGCTTGTGGAACTGTTAGAGGGAAGAGAATGTATTGTTTATCATTATAGATCGCCATCCACACAAACATGAAAAAAGGGTACACATACTTGCATAGGCATTCTCTCAAAATAAAGGAGACTTAAATAATTATTTTTTAAAATATATATATATGAAGGCCTTAGTTAAAAGTGCTACAATGTTTAGATTTAAATAATAAAGAAATTCCTGGGTGCCCAGTTTCAAACTACTAGTCTAACCTCTCTCATGAGCTGGTGCAGGTTGTGTTCTAGGACGTAGAGATGGTCGTCTGGTTTAGGTTTCTCTGGAGAGGTTCTCTGGTTTTTCTTTTCTCCCGTGGAGTGACACAAAGATATAGACAACTGGAGGCCTGTAGAACAGATGGAGGGCATTGGTAAGACAAGAATTAAGGGGGCAATTTGGAGTTCAAACAACAACAAAGTGGTCTCTCCGCCATTTTTGTTGGTTAACACCTGAGGGAAGGGGCTACAAATTCATAGATCTAAGAATTCAAGGACTGACCATACATGAGATCTAAGCTATAGAGTGTTTGTTTAGAATGAATGAATTGTTCACAAAGAATGGAGTGAAACAAGATTATACTTTGGGCTCAGGGGGTTATTCCATCAATGTTGCTAAAGGAAAGTCCAGGCTTATTTTGATCAATTTCGCAAGACTTATCAAACAATCCAGGTTTAAGCCTGGATCCTCCTTTAGCAATGTTGATGGAATACCCCCCTTGTGGGGTTAAACAGTTGAACTAAGTTGCAGCTCATAAGGCATTTAAAAGTGATATTCTTCAAACATGAATGGCTATATAAATTATTTAAAAGTCCAAAAAAGTATGTACCAATCCCAGATTGCCTCTTTAACATAACAATATCTGTTATCATGTATACTCTCCACTGAAACCTAGGAACTGGGTTGATCTACATGCATAATCAAAAAACAAAAGCTTTTTTCCATCACCTGGAAAAGGTTGTGAGATGATCTGGTTCTTGACTACAATGTGGGGGATCTGGGACTTGATCTGGACTGCCTCACGGGAAAGCTGGGCAAAGATCTCCTTACAGAGGAGGACATTCTGGGCTGCTTCCAGCTTCACATGCCATGGCTGGGTACCTAAGAGGAGGGGGGGGGGGGGAGAGAGAGAGAGAGAGAGAGAGAGAGAGAGAGAGAGAGAGAGAGAGAGAGAGAGAGAGAGAGAGAGAGAGAGAGAGAGAGAGAGAGAGAGAGAGAGAGAAACCGCCGTTCAATGTTTTTAGCTGACATGATCGTGGGTGGAAAACGGTGATACAGTTGAAGTCAGAAGTTTACATACAGCGTAGCTAAATGCATTTAAGCTCAGTTAAATCGTAGTAAACATTTCCTGTCTTAGGTCAGTTAGGATCTCCATTTTATTTTAAGAATGAGAAATGTCAGAATAATAGTAGAGATATGTCAAGCATAGAGGCACTGTTTGAAGGTAGGCCTTAAAATACATCCACAGGTAGACCACCAATTAGCCTATCAGAAGCTTCTAAAGCTTTCCAAGCTGTTTAACGGCAACTTAGTGTATGTAAACTTCTGACCCACTGGAATTGTGATGGAGTGAATTATAAGTGAAATAATCTGTCTGTAAACAATTGTTAGAAAAATGACTTGGCTTTCAAGGCTAGACTAGGATTACAAGAAGCCCCCTGTGTATACCTGCTTTGGCTTTAGGCTGCCTCCTGAAAAGGTTGACTGTTCCCAGGTCACCTATGTCAGGGGCCTGTTTCTGTATTGACACCTGGAAGACAAGATGTAATAATGTTAGTGGCCAGGTAAAATATCAACTTTAATTCAAGACTTCTTCTTATTATTATTATTATGATAATTAGCAATTTGCATTGACCTTAATGTAAGCTGATCCCTCCAGATCACTGGGAATCTGCACATTCAGTGGACAGTAGTCCTCTGGAAGCTTCTTGTCCAGGTCAATGTCTGTGTTCTTGATCACCTCAAAGGTGCCCTGGTGAGGAAACAAGGACCCTGTAGCGGCATAATGATGATGGAGTTGATCATATATTTATAGAATGTTGAATCAAAGGTAGTCAATAATGTTGTGAGTTTCTTTTAAGAAATATGCAAACGGTACAACTTGCTCATTTGAAGAACCTTACTTGAATGTATTGCATGTAGTCTTGAGCAGAATAAGACCGTGCCAGATTAAATAATACTATTTCATAAAGCTTGTGTCCACACCACCTCCTTACCCGCACTCCTGTAGCTGAGGTCTCCTAAGATCTTGTCTCCTACTTTGCGCAGTTTCCACTGTGAGCGGAGCCGGAGCAGCTCAGAGTTAAAGTCCCGTTGTCTGCGGTTCTCTTGGTTCTCTGCCACTGACTTGCTGAGTTTCTCTGCCCCCTTCAAGAGCATCTGTGCTGCAGTGGCCAAAGACTTCTTTTTGCTGATGAGCTGGAACACCTGGGGGGTCTAAGGAAGGGAGAGAGAAGATCAGGGGTGAGTGGTCCAGAGAATATAAATAACTAGCAAACTACACTACCCAAACTACACTACCCTAGAGGAGCAAACTCTCCTCATGTCCCTCATTTCCATCTGAAGAAACAGGAGGGGTGAAAAAAAACTAAGAATGACCTTACCTTGCCAGCTGAGGGGTCCTGGGACACTGGGTCCAGGGCCATGTACTTCTTCTCCTTGACCACGCTGAGGACATCATAGAGCACACACATCTCTGTTAGAGAGCTGCGCAGGTTATTACGCACAGAGTCCCAGGGCCACAGAGACGGCTGGAACTTCACTGTGGCTGTGAAAGGGAGAGGGAGAGAGAGTTAACAGTTAACCTGTTCTGTGTAACTCACTGCACAGTTCAACTTGGGGCGCTTGGCTTAGCACACTAAGGCGTCAGCCATGTAATCGCAGGGTCCCCGGTTCGATTCCGGCCGTCAACATATCCTGCATGTCAACCCTCCTCTCTCTCACCCATCCTTCCTGTCAATCTCTACCGTCTCTATCCCATTAAAGCAGAAATGCCATAAAAACACACATATAAAAAGATTAGATTAGATACAACTTTGTCATTGCAGAGTACCAGACAATGATGTTTAATATCTAAACAGAATTGCAAATAGTGATATTGTGCAAATAAATGATAGTGAAGACAGTGCATGGTATTACAAGTAGGCTAGTATAAGTACAGGATATTATACAGTTATTAAATGATAAGTACAGTATGATATGTACAGTAGGTAGTAGGTATAGGCAGGAGATGGATAACAGTAAGCTATGTTATAGCTTGGTATAAGTATGGTATATACGGAACAATGGCAATAGGTATAGTCCATATGTAGATAATTAGAGACCCATATGAAAAACGAGGTAGGCCTATGTGTAAAATATGCGCAAAAAGATGGTATGTGCAAAAAGTTGGTAGTGCAAAGACTAAATTGAGTGTCCACAGTGGGTATGTGCAAACAGCAATAGTGCAGAGGCTACTACAATCATGAGTGTTGCTGATGTTAGTTTGTCTTTTACAGGAACACAAGAAATATAGTAGTGGTGTCTGGGTCTAACCCAGCTTTTGACAAACAAATTCACATTACACTCGATGACTGTGTCACACCTTCATCCTCCTCCAGGTCTTGTTTCCCCCACTCCTGGTCCCTGGGCGCCTCCGTCCCCTCCTCGTCTGAGTCAGATCCCTGGCCGAAGTCGATCCTCTGGGCCAGCTTGGCCAGGTTCTGGGACATGGACAGAGGCGGGACGTATGTCTCCATCCCATCCAGAGACACCTCCTGCACCTGCTTTTCACAGGAAGACTCAATGCTGACACGCACTGCTGGACCACCCGACATGGTGACGACTAGGAAGACTCAGACCTGTGACTGAAACACAACACATGTACTTTCTTAGACCTATGACTGAAACACAAACATGTACTTAGACCTATGACTGAAACACAAACATGTACTTAGACCTATGACTGAAACACAACACATGTACTTAGACCTATGACTGAAACACAAACATGTACTTAGACCTATGACTGAAACACAAACATGTACTTAGACCTATGACTGAAACACAAACATGTACTTAGACCTATGACTGAAACACAACACATGTACTTAGACCTATGACTGAAACACAACACATGTACTTAGACCTATGACTGAAACACAACACATGTACTTGGACCTATGACTGAAACACAACACATGTACTTAGACCTATGACTGAAACACAACACATGTACTTGGACCTATGACTGAAACACAACACATGTACTTAGACCTATGACTGAAACACAAACATGTACTTAGACCTATGACTTACACAACACATGTACTTAGACCTATGACTTACACAACACATGTACTTAGACCTATGACTGAAACACAAACATGTACTTAGACCTATGACTGAAACACAAACATGTACTTAGACCTATGACTGAAACACAACACATGTACTTAGACCTATGACTGAAACACAAACATGTACTTGGACCTATGACTGAAACACAACACATGTACTTAGACCTATGACTGAAACACAAACATGTACTTAGACCTATGACTTACACAACACATGTACTTAGACCTATGACTTACACAACACATGTACTTAGACCTATGACTGAAACACAAACATGTACTTAGACCTATGACTGAAACACAAACATGTACTTAGACCTATGACTGAAACACAACACATGTACTTAGACCTATGACTGAAACACAAACATGTACTTAGACCTGTGACTGAAACACAAACATGTACTTAGACCTATGACTGAAACACAAACAACTTAGACCTATGACTGAAACACAACACATGTACTTAGACCTATGACTGAAACACAAACATGTACTTAGACCTGTGACTGAAACACAAACATGTACTTAGACCTATGACTGAAACACAAACATGTACTTAGACCTATGACTGAAACACAACACATGTACTTAGACCTGTGACTGAAACACAAACATGTACTTAGACCTATGACTGAAACACAAACATGTACTTAGACCTATGACTGAAACACAACACATGTACTTAGACCTGTGACTGAAACACAAACATGTACTTAGACCTATGACTGAAACACAAACATGTACTTAGACCTATGACTGAAACACAACACATGTACTTAGACCTATGACTGAAACACAAACATGTACTTAGACCTATGACTGAAACACAACACATGTACTTAGACCTATGACTGAAACACAAACATGTACTTACTTAGACCTATGACTGAAACACAAACATGTACTTAGACCTATGACTGAAACACAAACATGTACTTGGACCTATGACTGAAACACAACACATGTACTTAGACCTATGACTGAAACACAAACATGTACTTAGACCTATGACTTACACAAACATGTACTTAGACCTATGACTTACACAACACATGTACTTAGACCTATGACTGAAACACAAACATGTACTTAGACCTATGACTGAAACACAAACATGTACTTAGACCTATGACTGAAACACAAACAACTTAGACCTATGACTGAAACACAACACATGTACTTAGACCTATGACTGAAACACAAACATGTACTTAGACCTATGACTGAAACACAACACATGTACTTAGACCTATGCCTGAAACACAACACATGTACTTAGACCTATGACTGAAACACAAACATGTACTTAGACCTATGACTGAAACACAAACATGTACTTAGACCTATGACTGAAACACAAACATGTACTTAGACCTATGACTGAAACACAAACATGTACTTAGACCTATGACTGAAACACAACACATGTACTTAGACCTATGCCTGAAACACAACACATGTACTTAGACCTATGACTGAAACACAAACATGTACTTAGACCTATGACTGAAACACAAACATGTACTTCAAAACCAGCTGCTAGCTAGCTAACACTGCCAGACAACAAGGTAAAACAACAAAGCAAAGTAACCAAGAAGCCAGTAGCATTGTGCTACACAACTCAACTAAAGAGCGTCAAGACAAGGTCATTTCCATGAACAAGACAAGACGAGTTCATTTCCATGAACAGCTACACAAATATACTGCAAAGAACTAATGGAGAACATGAAGCTAGTTAGCTCAGTACCTTTCGGAATGCAGCTGCGTCTCGCTGTCTTGTTCGTGTCCGTAGATCCGCAGTGTAGAAATCCCACCTGACCTGCGCTCTGCTGCCACCTAGTGTAGCAGATCAAACATATATTGTGTAAAAAGAGCAGGTTAAACATTTTTTTAAGGACGATAAAAAGTCAGATATATAGTAGCAATTATAGTTTATAGATTTATTACATTTTACGTGTAATTAATGGGATAAAATCCACATTTGTTTCCACATCTAGAATATCTTTTCCTGATTCGTCGGCGGGCCGTTTAAAATATAAGAATCAGGATATGACGCCAAACGACGAGTTCAGAGCTTCTCGTTGGCAGGGACATTAATGGCCGTTGGCTGATAAACAACAGAAACACCAACTGAAGATCTGGAAGATGATTTTACTTCGTTTTAGGAACTTTCGGAACTTCCGTTGCTGTGTTTGTTTTCGCTGAATAAATGAATGAATGAATGAATGCATCTTGAGGTTCGCCTTCCTGCAACAGCAAAAAAAAGTGCAAGTACTATCAAACGTTGTAGATATGATGTTATGCTCTTGAAATCCAACTGCATTCACTAGCTGGCTGCACCACCTGCCTTCGCTTTGTTTGGGAAACACTAGAGGTAATGGTTATATACAAAGATGAAGAAACACTAGAGGTAATGGTTCTATACAAAGATGAAGAAACACTAGAGGTAATGGTTATATACAAAGATGAAGAAACACTAGAGGTAAAGGTTCTATACAAAGATGAAGAGAAAAGTGGCCAGATTGCGGTTAAGTCCAAATGAAGAGGCTCAACTCATACGAGAGGAACATGAGAGGAGAAGAAAGCTGCGAATACAACAGGTGGGGTAACCCAACGTTGTCTCCAACCAGCAGGATATGAATGCTGGTGTCTGATATACATTTGATAATTTAATTTAATAATCATTTTGCCATTTAGCAGATGCTTTTAATCCAAAGCGATTTACAATTATGAATTACAGGGACATTCCCCCTGGAGTAACTGAGGGCTAAGTGCCTTACTCAAGGGCACACTAGTAGTGGTGTGGTTTCAGGTGGGATTTGAACTCACAACCTTCCGATCACAAGTCCAACTCACTATCCACTAGACCACCACTACCCCTTTACTATTAGTTCACAATTTCCACAGGAATTGTCGCTGTCTAGGTCATATTACTCTGATAAATGAGTTTGCCATGATCGTTGTGTGTCGCACATTGCAATGTCGCTATCAGTCACAGTTGTTGTTCGTTGCCTTCCTCCTGTCCCTGGCAGGTCCGTGAACAGGAGCGGTACATCGCGCTGCAGATCCGCCAGGACGTCCAGCAGAGACGGGAACGTGAGCTTCACAACCTGGCCGAAGAGTTAAAAGACGAATGGGAGAGACAGCAAAGGGAGAAGGTGGAGACTCTGCAGAAGTTATACCAGGAGAGCCTACGTGTACTAGGAGAGGGACACAGAAATGCAAAAGAAAATGTAGGAATTCTTTCAAAATTACATTTTCCTTTAGATTGACCTAAATGTTACTAGCAAAAAATGTCCCCACCCAATTCCTCAAGTCAAAAAATACTTTTTTTTATATAAACATATTCTGTTCTACCACTGTTCTGTCGTGTTGTATGAGAGGCTTTTTATGTCTTCATTGTATTTTGCTTTCCACAGGAGCCTGACAGGGAGGCATTGGCACAGAGAAACGAGGCGAACCATGTTCGAGCAGCAGAGCGATATCGAGGCGCCCTGAAAGAGCTGAAATCACAGAGACAGAAAGAGCAAGAAGAACAAAACCGGTGAGCTCAATGAAAGAATTGTATTCACTTCGATCTAAGAGTGATGTTTACTGGTTGGCCTCAGAGAAACTTAGTAAGTGATCATGGGCTTCCATTTCTGTAGCTAAATCTCTAATATTCTTGTTCCCTTTCTAAAGTTTGATCCAGGCTAAGAGTAAAGCCATACAAGTGGAGAAGGAGAGAGCGGCAAAAGTGGCCAGTCTCCCACCCCCTCCACCCAACCCAATCGAAGTATGTGGAAAATGTAGCATTACTTTTAGTTCTTATTGTCTCCCACAATGAAATCAGAGAGGGGACTATGATTCGGTTTCTGTGTGTTCATATGTCACAAAGTCCTGTTCATTCTTATGTCACACTCTTGTCTCTGACACAACTGGATTTTTTTTTTAACAACGCCCCTCAGCTGTGACTTTATTCATGATAAAGCACTGCCTCTCGTGCCTTATTAATTAAATATAGAACTGTTCATTCCACCCAACATCCTACAAACATAACTTGATAGTTTTCTGTAAGTACACAACAGTATGCTTGGGGGCTATCAAAACTATATCAGAAATATTTTTCATTATCTGTTGGTCTGAAAGGTAATTTTTTGTTTTCCATTCAATAGAATATTGTGTCCAAGAAGTTACCAGCAGTGAAGAAATCGGATGTGGGTGCCTTCTCTGTGACTCACTATCACATGCCTGAGACCGCTGTGGACAGGGAGGTGAACACAACGCAGGTAATTTTTCTATACAGTGGGGTGCAAAAATTTGGACACCCCTAGTCAAAACGTTTTTTACAATTAATATCTAAGTGAAAAAAAGCAAACCTAACCTTTAAATGGTACAAAGTTAAACATGACACATTTTATCACATTTTAAACTTTATTTAGTTTATTTTTTACTTTTTACAGTTTCAAAATAATGAAACAAGGAAAAAGGCTGTGTGCAAAAGTTTGGGAACCCTGTCAGCTAGTACTACTTTGTAACTCCTCCATGGGAAACTATAACAGCTTGCAAACGCTTCCTCTAGTCAGCTAAGAGTCTTTCACAGTGGTGCAAACTTGTCACCTTTAGGTGAAATTCGCAGTTTTTACCTCAAAATAGGTGACCTACGTGAATCATGCAGATCTGCAAAAAAAATATTTGGGGAGGGGGGGGGGGGGTCTACATTAGGGCTGCCACAAACGATTATTTTCGTAGTCGACTAGTCACCGATTATTTTAACGATTAGTCGACTAATCGGATCATAAATTACAGCTTATCGCACAATTACTCAATCGCTCTTATTTAGCTATCATCTTCTAAATCAGCTTCTAAATTTAGCTTGAAGTTGTTAGGCATGTGCTAACTAAAAATAAAGACAATTAAAATGATTGTTCACTCAAAAATAGATATTTTAATGAACTTTGCAGATTTATTTCTGGCATCACTTGCATGTAATGTAATGTAAAGAGTAGTAGAGAGTGCAAACTGCTGAGTAAAATGAGGTAGGCTAGGCACTAGGCAACCAAAAGAATACAAAAACAAAAATAAATACTTGTACAGAGTACAAAAGTTTTGCTTTGCTTCACTCATCTCTGGCATCAAACATACATTTTAAATGTATTGAATAGTGCTGCAAAATAAAATGAGGTAGGCACTAAGGCAACTAAAAAAGAGCAATTATCCACAAAAAGAAATGTTTGTAGAGAAAAGGTTTGGTCTCAATCAAATAACATAACAAAGAAAAGTGCAGGAGACTGGGCAAAGAAATTGTTTCTCTCCTGTGTGGACTATTCATTCATAGCGAGGAAAGTCAGCATTTCCACATGTTCTGGAGAGAGGCTTGCTCTCTTTTGAGAGCAGATGTTCCCTGCTGCAGAGAAGATCCTCTCGGATGGGGTGGAGGTTGCAGGGATGCACAGAAAAGATGTTGCCATCTTAGATTAGCTTAGTTTAGATTATCTTAGCTTAGATTAGCCCCTAATCAATCCTGAACATGCTGGTTAAGGATATGAGACCCTTGTTAACCAGCATGTTCAGGATTGATCCAGTCAGGACGGTGGCTTGCTGGGGTGTACACGTTGGCATCTTGACAAGATAACTATCCATAGTAGAACGCGCCTTCTTAGCACTGTAACGTTAAGACAACATTTTTAGCTATTTGATAAGTATCGCTTTGATGACAACGTTACAGCACATAACGTAAAATAATGTAAGAAGGCTTTTAACGTAACAATATCGTTAGCCAATAACAAGCTAACTAGCTTACCGAGACGAGCCATCGTCTTCCTCGTCATCTGCCACAACGTGCTTCCTTTTTAGATGCTCGCGCATCATAGACGTGCTGCCATGATAAGCGAGTTCAGCTTTGCAAATTGTACATTTTACATTGTTTTTTTCAACGTTGTGGTTGAAATGCTCCCACACTTTAGAGGTACGAGGACGGGAAGACATTTCTCTGTTTGTGTTTCCGGGGACGTCACGTGTGCCCCGGATGACCGACACTGCGCATGTACATCAGACACTGGGAGACGCTAGCCAGTGGCAGCTTCAGGGAAGAAAAACAAATGCTTATCTTATTTCAGCTCCAAAAAAACATGCGACGACGTTGATTACCAAATATGTCGGCGACGATTTTGGTAATCGACGTCGTCGCGGCTAGTCGACTAATCGTGGCAGCCCTAGTCTACATCTCATCTCATCCAAGTCACATGATGCCCAAGCTAACATCTTCCTGTCTGCTAAACTCTGCTGCAGTTGAAATAAAAGGTCTTAAAAAGTTCTTAAGATGGAAGTAGAAACATAAGAAGTAATCAAATAAAATAACATAGAAGTTATGTCTATGTTGCGATAACTTCTCAACAGGAATTTACAGGGTTCGTTCAAACTATCGTAATTCTTGAACTATATGTGCAATCGAAAAAAATCCAACAGTTTCTGAAAGCACAGAAGTTGCACTCTCTAGCCATTTAGGGTTATTACGGTAGTTCACCAAAAAAAAAAAAGCACTGACCTCAAAGTGTCATGGAGTGATTTGAAGAGAAGCAGTATTTTAGCGGTGTTTTATACTTTAGTGAGTTTCTGTACATATATGTTTGTGATTGTGAAATGTCACAAAGACCATCTAGGCTAGGGTAACCAATCCACCTAAAAGTTTCATCGAGGACGACGATGTAAGTGACGAAGGACTGATTTCTTCTTCTGAACCAGGGTATGGAGGTTAGTTCTAGCGAATTTACCTGATAAAACAAAAAACATCGACATGCTAGAAACACATAACTACACATAATTAGATGATCATTATAAGTATTTAGTGATTGTTAAACTGTTGTTTATTATATCGAGTGGGTACTTTACAACTTCAAGTTTCGTGTTATGAAAAAAACGAGTCAGCGAGTGGTTTGCCCTAGGCTGCGTTCGTAAATTCGCTCTGGAAATCTGATCAACAGTCATGGAATGCCTCTTGTCCAATCAAATTACTTGGTCCCTTTATGACGTTGAGCCCAGTGCGCAGAGCGAATTTACGAACGCTGCCCGAGACTGTCTCGCGTCCCCCTTTACCTCGCTTTTAACCTGCGGCTACACTGCTTCTATAACATCAGGATCAGACACAGGGCGAGACTTTCAAAATATTTTTTTTAATGGCTTCTGTGTGCTTTAGACTTGCGTAGAATCGATTTTATTTTTATTTAAAAAGTCAGACCGGAAAATGTATTATTGTCGCCAGACCCACTGCGTGGGAATATGACGCGTGCAGATGAGAGACAACATATAAAACAAAACTTATCGCACACTTATTGCTCGTGTGACATTGGTTAAGCTGCGCCCAAAACCCCGATATTTTGCCACGTGAAATGATAAGACAAGAGGCCTCGATACGATAATCGCCGTAGGAGGCGATTCGACTGTAGGCATGTGAAGTTAGAATTTCTTCAAACTTGCAGTGGTAGCAACGGTATGTGTGGTTTAGTAAATATAGTGTGTGTGTGTGTGTGTGTGTGTGGACCTCCTGTGAGAGGTGTGTGTGTGCCATATCTCAGTATGTAGGCTATGCAGTGTAAGTGAGTGTGAGTAAGTGTGTGAGTTTATTCTGTTATTTATGCTATTATATCTAATGTGTTGAGAAGCAATGGAAATGAATCAAGAAATTGATAGAGTAGGCTAACTTACATTATCATTGTTCTATATGCAACAGAACAGATCACCCAGCATTGCTAATGAAAATAATCAACGAATGTGAGTCTAATACCAATACTTGCTCAATAGGTCTTAAAATCTATTAAAAGTGGTCTTATAAAGGTCTTAAATGTAACTTGTTGAAACCTGCAGGAACCCGCATAATTATTTTGAGAACAGGTTGCTTACATTAATTATGAGGGTGTTAAGGTCAGGGCCATCGCTACTTACACGTGCATCATTGTTAGACCACTGTTAATGATAGAGCTAACCATCTACGGGCAAAAAAAAGTGTCACCTTTTTGGACCATCGCCAGTTTGCACCCCTGCTTTCAATTCTACACTGTATAGAGGTTTTTATCTGATGTATTTTGGTCTATCCTCTGTTGACCGATCAGCTTAACGCACAGGATGTGGCAGAGGAAGAGGCACAGCGTCTGCAGGAGTTGGGGAAGGAGGAGGAGAGGGATAGACAGGAGCAGCTGGAGAAGGCGCGCCTCAGGGGCAACCATGCTCTGAGGAGGGAACAACTCACCCAGGTAATGTGCTGTCGCACAGGTACAGCCAGACACATAGTATGCTAGTGCACAATATCTATAAGACTGTTGGTCTTGGTTTGACATGATAGAAACCAATCTTTTAGGGATGGGACGAAATATCGTATGGCGATATATCGCGATACAAAAACGTGACGATACGCATCGTGTTGCAGAAAAATGGATCGCGAAATAAACTGTGTTTTATTTTCCATTAGCTACACTTCTTGGGGAGGCGTCCGTAATAAAGAGGAATTACCCAACCTGAATCTGGCGAGTGGCAAGCCCATAGGCTCGTTGGTAACGTTAGTCCGCCAGTAGTCTCGCATAGCCAGACCTATCTCAACACTTAGGTTCGCGCTGTGCCAGCGCTGGAGAATAATACAAGATTTTGCATGAGTGTGCGCACGCGACGCGACTCGAGAGAGTTTTTGCCGGGTGAGATGTCTGCAGATGGAAAGTAACAAAGTTGAAACGTTAGCAAATACAATTAAAAATAACGGAGAAAGTTGTTTAAAATTGGTCGTTATTATTGTGACTAGAAAGTGTCTGATTTTTTTTCCATGGTGTAAAAGAACTAGCAATAAGAACTAGCAAGCTAGCTAGCTCAGAGGTGATGAGATGAGCTAGTCTGCTTGCACACTTGCCAGCTAAAGAGCTAACTGGATGCACTTTATTATTTTACTTAAAGTAGATATACAATCTTTCTTATTATGCTAGAATTGGGATTTATGGTAATACCATAATGGCATATTTACAGTACATGGACAGTGGATTGAAGCATTGGAAATGTCTGTTTTTTATAGTTGCCCACAGCAATCCAATATTCAATTATAATTATGTTATAAATTGATATGGATCAATTTATGGATCAATTTATACCCCAATTTATACCTCTTATTAGATTAGAAATACTCTGGTTCTGTTTGCCTTTTGGTTGACAGCAAAAGAGGGAGAGAGGAGGATAGAGAGGGAGAGAAGGAGAGAGAGCAGGATGGTGTCGGCACACCAGAGAGAGAGAGAGCAAGAACCAGGTGAGAAAGTGGACAGATAGTCAAGACCACATAAGTAAGTAGCCTTGAGAACCAATGGTTCAGGAGCCTATCTCCTACACCCCCTGGACATGACGCTGGCCTCCGTCCCAAGGCAGCAAACCTTGGGGAAACACTGATCTTGTTTTATTTATGATTTCGTATCGTGACTGTATCGTATCGTGAACCCCTGTATCGAGAGGTGCATCGTATTGTGAGTTGAGTGTATCGTCCCATCCCTACAATCTTTGGTTAAAAAGAGCAGCAAATATGGTTAAGCTATGTGTTAAACTGTTCCATCTTAAAAGCAGTCAATTTTCAATACACATTTATAGAAAATACAGGTATATGACACATTACCATTTTATGAATGCTGCCATGTTAGTAACCATGGTGTTGTTGTTGCTGTGTTAGGACCGAGAGCGCCTCCTGGTGGAGCTAGAGCACATGCAGCAGACAGACCTGCTGAGGCGCAGGCAGGTGGTGGCTCAGATGCCTGCTCAGATCTTCCAGCCGCTCTACAAAAGGCAGGAGATGAGGGAGGACTGGCAGAGAGACATGGAGTTCGCCTTCGAGGACATGTACACAGGAGAGAGGAGTAAGGAGGGGGGTGGGCTTCCAAATCAGGATGCAACCAGGACAGCGTTTTTATTCCAACATGTTTATTACCTCAGGACCTGATATGAGTAGAATAGAGTATTTGTTGCTGTCATTGATGGAAGTTGATGTTGACGTCATGAGTGTGTAGTGAGTATCCAGTTATTTGTCATGAAGGCATATTAAAAGTAAAAGTAATGGTGGCTAACATGTTTTGTTGTACTCCTATGACTGCAGGGGTGAAAGGGGACTTGGTATTGCAGCTGGTCCCTGAGCCACTACCAGCCCTGTCCATGACCACAGGTAGCCAGGACGAGGAGCTGGACTTGACCTTGGAGGAGGTCACACCTGAGGAACAACATCATGATCTAACTGCCCAAACACAAGGTGAAGAGCTGAAGACTCTGATGTTGGAACTATGGAGCTGCTGAATAAATTGTTTAGCTAGTGTGTGTATGAAACTAATTCCTGAGACTAAACGATTTGGTGTCTGTTCTAGTAGAGCCACCCCAGCCTCTAGGGGGAGCTCCCAGACAGGCTTTGAGGAGACTGCTGAACCGAATTAGGACCCAAAGGGACCAGTGGAATACTCAGGGTGTGCATAACGGTGCATCAGATAGCCAGGCTGCAGAACGAGACATTACCACAGACGGTATGACCATAGAGACAGGCTCCCTGATCAGCCAAGAGAGGGATCCACCCCCCCAAGGTCAGTGATTACTTGAGTCTGTTACTGTTACGGTTACTGTTGAGTCTGTTAATTGATTGAATGCTACATGTTGAAGACAGAAGAACCATAACTGTATCTGAATAAATGTCAGATTTAAACAAATCCTCCCTAAAAATCTTTTATTTTCATCATCTGTTCAGCTTTGAGCACAACAGAGGAATCCATAGTGGCTGGGACCCTGCTCCCCCCAGATGAGCAAGCCAAGAAGATCTCTGCATCTGAATCAGAGCGAACGAGAAGGGTGTGTCTTACTATCTGTATGTTTATAGACACATATCCAGTGCTGCTTTAAAGTATGTGAACCCCTTGTGCAATTATAGAATTTTTTTGTTTTTACCATAAAATCTGTATTTAATCAGAACCACACTTTTTTTTTAATCTGACATAACAGGTTAGTTTTCCTACTAAATGCATGATTCCCTCTAACCAACATATGGAATTGGTAAACATAAACCTGTTATGTCAGATTAAAAAAATAAAAAAAAAAACTGATTAAATAAAGATTTCATGGTAAAACCAAAAAATATATATAATTGCACAAGGGGTTCACATACTTTCAAGCATAACTGTATAACTTGACTGCACTGTGTCTTAGGGTAAGGACATATGTTAAATGTGGTGTAGTGTGTTGAGTGTTTCAATGTGCTTTGCCTTACTTGTGTGTTGACTTTTAGAACTGTTGTTGCCATGTTGTCCAGGAGAATCAGCTGGAGAGGGAGAAGCAGGAGCAGATAGCTCTGCTAGAGGAGCTGGAGGAGCAGAAGCACAAGCTGGAGCTGTTGTTTCAGGATGCCCAGGAGGAGAGAGAGCTGTTGCAGGCTGCTGTAAACCAGGATACTGCAAGGACACAGGAAGTACCGGCCCAGGACCAGGAACTGACATCTGTGACCCCTCCTTTAGTCCCTGAGGTGTGTGTGTGGGGGGTGGAGGGCAATTAACAGTACTTGGGTATCTTTGTTAACCTTTTTTTCTTTTCTTTTTTTGAGTGTGGCAGTCCCACTCATTTTTTATTTTATTAAAGGCATGACTTTTATTTAAAAACCTGTCCATAACCATGTATGGTTTCCCATTGCATACCATTCCTATGAAAAGGTTTTAATGCATGTTCCTATGCAACACTTACTGTAGGTCCTCTCCATACAGCCAACATCTTCAGTCCATGAGGATGAACACTCCAGAAGAATTAGAGAATTCCAGCAGCATCTGCTGGAACAGAACAGGTGTGGTTAAAGTGATTTCTCCATGTTGAACAGCCGCCTGCATAAGTAATGATACTGAAGAATTTGTTTCGTAATTTGGGTCTGTATTCCAAAACTTTAGATTTAAAATTCAACAATTACTATGAGGTCAAAGTACATATTGTCAGCTTTTATTTAAGGGTATTTTTCTACCTGTTGGTTGCACTTAAACAAGTGAGTTGGAAATAATTATTTAATTTTTTAGTTGCCTAATAATTCTGCACACCTCAGGTTTGAGGTTCAATCATATTTTGGATTGACTCAGATCATAGTATTTGTCCAAAAATAAAATTAATCCTGAGGAATACAATTTGCCTAATAATTGTGCACTCAGTGTATGTTGATGTGTGTCTCTAGAGCAGTGGTCTTCAACCGGGGGTCCGCGACCCCTAGGGGGTCCGCAGAAGTACTGCAGGGGGTCCGCCAATTTCTGTCATAATAATTGACAACTTTCACCAAAATAATCAGTGAGAATTAAAAAATATAACAAAAATGATATTGAGTAAGGTACAAGCATTAATAGGCAATAATAAGCTACTTTTGACAAAAACAATTTACTAAATAAATGATGCCCATGATTCTAGAGTAGGGCTGGGACGACGAATCGACTACGTCAATACGTCGACTTGCGTAATGTGCGTCGGTGCGTCGTAAATAAACAACATGGCTGCGACCAGTGCAAACATGGAGGAGGCAGAGCAGCTAAAAGACTTCGCCCACGATCGTCCAAAGTGTGGGAGTACTTTACAAAAAAAGAAAACAATGTGGTAGTCTGTTAACTGTGCAGAAATTAAATGGCCTATCACAGCAGTACATCTGCAATGAACGAGCACCTCAAGCGAAAGCATCCTGGAGCTCTTTGTGAAGACAGCCGCAAGATAGCACCGTAAGTCACCGTTGTATTTCTGTTCACTTTTCCGGCCGTGTACGAGTGAAAAATGGATAGCTACTAGCTAATGTTACACAAGCAATGTAGCTCACCACAGTTTGTATGTCTTGTCTTCTGGTGTTAGTAACGTTAGCTATGTAGCTGGCTAGCTACGGTAGCCTATTGTCATTGTGGTGCTCGCACCTACTGTACGTTATCTAGCTCGTAGCTCGCATGCTACGTTAGCATCAATTTAGCTAATCATAACATAGCAGCGAGAGTAACGTTAGCTAGCTATGTAGCTACTAGCTAGCTATGTGTTGTGGTGATGGACAGACTTCTAAATGGCCATGTTGGCATTCAAGTTGGCTAAACATAGCAGTGAGGTGGAAATTAAGGGGCCTACACATGATAAGAATTTAGTTTAAAAATGTTTTATCGAACAGTAAAAAAATATATCGTTAGACTAATCGATAAATTAGTCGTTCGACTAATCGAAAAAAGAATCGCTAGATTAATCGTTAGAAAAATAGTCGTTTGGGACAGCCCTATTCTAGAGTCTAACATAACGTCAGCTGGAGAGAAAAAAACACACCTGTCTAGCAAGCTAGGTGTTGGCTAAAACGCTGCAGTTCGGTCTTCATTGCAAAATTAACGTTAATTAATAACTAGCATAACGTTACTAATTTAGTTACTAGTTTGATAATAACAAACCCGCCTCTTTGCTTCTCTATGCGCCGCTATAGGAGAGGAACACAACGCGCTCCTTTACCATTCCGAGGTCAGATGGCTTTCCTGTGGATCAGTATTGGTGCGCGTCTTTGAATTACGCACAGCTATCCTCGAGATTCTGGTTGGCCAAAACCGTGCGGAGCTGGCTCCGCATTTCAATGCGCCCTCGCCTGATGTGAAATGCGCAATTGTTGATCACTTGGAGGCACTCGAAAGTCAATTTGAGAAGTACTTTTCTGAGACTGAGTCTTGGAGAAAGCGCAAGACATGGATACGGTTATCATTCAAAGACAATGCATCCGACGGCTCAAACCTGACAGCCGCTGAGGAAGATCAGCTGACCGATCTAACCACAGACAGTACACACAAGAATGTGTACGAGTCACAGCCTCTCACCAAGTTCTGGATCCATTGCCAGAAATACTTCCCCCAACTGACAGCAAAGGCCATGGTGAGCCTCTTGCCTTTTGCAACAACTTATCTTTGTGAAAGAGGATTCTCCTCCCTCACCTACCTGAAGAGCAAATACAGTTTCAGACTGCAGCCTGAGGATGACATGATGCTCTGCCTGACAACCTCCACCCAGGAGGTAGGCATACCTTGCTTCCTGAAGCTAAAAGTTTCATTGTTGAAAAATAATAATAATAGAAAATATAAGCCTCATCAAGAACAACAACAACAACAACAAAAATAATAATAATAATAATAATAACCAATCATAATTATGCATGAACGTTTTATCAATCATAAACACATATAGGCTAATAACCCAGTATATAAATAGGTTAATATGGTGAAATAAAAGGTGAAGGAAGTAAATATAAAAGTTATTATAGGCTTTAAAATGTGAGACATTTAAAAATATATATTACATGTGGGGGTCCCTGTTCTGTTTGTCTCTCATCCAAGGGGTCCTTGGGTTGAAAAAGGTTGAAGACCCCTGCTCTAGAGTATTCATGTATAGTCATGGACAGAAATATTGGCACTTCTGTCAGATAATGCACCACTTCTCCCAGAAAATTGTTGCAATTACAAATGCTTTGGTATTCACATGTTTATTTCTTTTGTTTACATTGCAACAACACAAAAAAAGCAGAGATAAAAATCTGGTATCATTCCACACAGAACTCCACAAATGGACAGGACAAAATAATTATGAATACCAAAGCATTTGTAATTGCAACAATTTTCTCGGAGAAGTGCAGGGGTGCCAATATAATAATATTTGTCCATGACTGTATGTGTTTGATGTTTTGATTGTTCATGTGGTTTATTGTACTATTCTTCTGTGTCATAGACTTCATGAACAGTCAGTTGAGCAGGCTAGAAGACGTCTGGAAGAATACCAACGTGCGCTGAGAAGCCGCTACCCGGGCATGAACACAGCAGTGGGTCTTCCTCCTGGTACTAGAGGCCCCCTTCATCCTCTACCATCTGGCACTGAGGTGGTGAGGCCCCTGGCATCCCCTCTAAAACCTACCACTGGCCCTGTCATGCCACTATATAGAGGGCTCCCAGTGTCACTTAACGTCAATGCTCAATCTCCAACCCCTCTGGTTACCCAAGAGTCCTCCATCTTGGCCCAACCTCCCTTCCTTCATTGCTCTGGACCTTATAGCCAGCAGATAGACTCTACGACCTCAGCAATGCAAAGAGAACCTGCTGTGGAAAGCTCCAGAGACCAAAGACCAGATGCTACAGCTTTGCTGGTGGGAGATATATTTGAAAGAGTCCTAGAGCACCCATCTGAGAGGCTGCCACCCCTCTCTACCTCGCTGGACCCCCTGCCATACAGACTACACCCTACCTATCGCCCTGGTCCCCATATCCCACTCCCATCAAGCACTGACCACATTCAAAATATTAGGCCAAACCAGTCAAATGTGTCTGGGCCTCTGTCTGGTGGGGAGGAGATGGATAGGCAGCAGAGGGAGCTGCAGGAGTCCCAGCAGAGGGAGCAGGGCCAGAGTGAGGCCTTACTACAGGAGCAGAGGGGACAGAGGAGCAGGCAGAAAGAGGCCCTGCAAGCACTGATCACTCCACTGGTGAGGAAATGATGCCAAACCTCATCACTTCTTCTTCTATTGGCTTCAAGTTCATGTTTTTGCTGCTCTGACTGTTGCTTTGGAGGTATTTCCATTGCACAAAGAAATATCTTGAGGAAACATAGAATGTTAATAACCCAACACATACTAGAAGCAAGGGAGATACTGTAAGATAATTGTGTCAATTAAGTTGTTTTTAAGACATGCAAATCCTACCTGACTGATTTTTGTTCCTCCCTCTGTTGGACCTCCAAGCCTGATCCAGAAGCTGTTGATTGGATCCCAGGGTCAGAAGACATGGGGTTGGGGCCTGACCGCCTCAAACTGATGTCAACCCTTCTGAGAGCCATAGAGGAGTCCAACACCTCTTCCTCTGGAGAGGCTAACCAGAGCCTGAGCAACACACTCCACCTCCAGCCACTCTCCAGTGGTAAGTAAGACTGTCTATTGAAACCTTTTAGTTTATTCTAATTTCATCAGTGTTTTGGACATGGTAGACAGTGTTTCCTCCAGGAATTTTGACATTATTGGCGGTCAGGCCAGTCCTCGTGCGCTCTGCGTGCGATTTTTTTCCGCATGCACGCGCATGAAACGCGCACGCACGCTCAAAACAACGACGTAATTTCACCAAAAACTAGAGGGAGCGTGGCAAAAATAATAAAAATAAATAGCGGTTAAACCATTAAAGCCGAGCGGCGATGTTTTATATAGCAGGTGATCAAATACCAAGATATCCTGAAAATGGTCGGGCCGACAATCGTAAATGTTGTATGTGTTCAATATTTACGACCAAAAGTCCTTATGTGTGTGGGCAACTCCGCACTCCCAACAACTCCCGACTAGGGTTGCCAGATGGACTCAGGTTTTTTGGGTGGAATTCATGTCTGTCTCAGATCAAAAATCTGTTAAGATTTTGAAAATCCTTATGTGTGTACCGGGGCTTTATTGGACTGAATCAATTAGTGGCGGAGAAAATTCATTCGTGGCGGCCCACCACGAATCAATGCATATAGAGGAAACACTGGTAGAACTAATAGGGTATTGGCCTGTGTTTTATCTTGAACATGTGTCTGAGAAAATAAATATAGTTATATATAAGTGTCCAACGTCATAAAAATAGGGCTGGCTGTGGCGCAGGAGGTAGAGTCGCTGTCTAATGATCACAAGGTTGGCAGATCAGCGGTTCGAGCCCTGGCTGGCCACATGTCGAAGTGTCATTGGGCAAGACACTGAACCCCAAAATTGCTCCCAGTGAGCGGGCCAGCGCCGTGCATGGCAGCTTGCCGCCATTAGTTGTGAATGTGTGTGTGAATGGGTGAATGAGAGGTCGTTTGGAGCAGCAAAAAAGGCGCTATATAAGTGCAGTCCATTTACCATATATTTTTTTGTTTGTTTTCTTCCCTTTCTCTAGGACTGTTTGTGGCACTTATTCTCATTCTAAGTCTTGTTAAGCGATGACTGATTCACTTATTTTAAACTTATTTTACTTTTTAATTGTGGGTTTCTCTGGATAAGACTGTCTGCCAAATTACTAAAATGTAAATGTACAAATCGAAATTCTTTCCTCGTATTCTACAGACTCTGCTTCCCAGACTGAACTCTGGAGCAGACCTGCCCCTCACCCACCATCGCATACCCAACCCCGGGCTCCCAAACCCCCTGTGGCCCGCGCCAGGCTGGGGGTCTTGGAGATGATGATGACGGAGCAGCACGAGCTCAGCGCCATCCAGGAAGTAGAGACGCCCATCAATATCAGCCTGGTCACAGGTCAGCCATACCTACAAGGGGTGCCTTCACCTCACACAGATCTCATGCAGCCATGTCCTGTTCATCAGGGTAAAATACTATACAGATGATGCTCCAAAGTGCTTTACTACCAGGGGATCAAATCCTCATCTGATGGGAACGCCACAAACCTAGTGGTCACTCGTTATACTTTCTACAGTATACGTAACCGTCATCTAGTTATCGATATGCTTTGGATCTAGCTGTTAATTAATTTCTCAAATCCTTACCATTTGAGTCAACTTCGAAAGCAGTACTCAAGTTTCTCACACTACCTATCTCCTATGCTTTTTTGGATAGGCTACATCAAGCTGGTTCTCCTGTTGTTTTGGAACCTGTTCTTAAGCAGGTTTACAAATAAAATCTGGTATCAGCAGGTTATTTAGAAGACCTGCAGACAGGTTCCTTTTAATACATGCATATAACAGGTTCCTGTTATACCTGCAAATAACACGTTTTTGTTTTACTTGTACCCAAGCAGATTTACAAATAAAACAATGTAGCAACTGATAACGTCCCGTCAAAATGTTTAGACGCACACCCTTGTGTGCTGTTTACAGGGGTGCAAACCTTTCTGCTAAATTAGTGAGGGGGGGAGGTCTACGTCTATGTCTCATCCAAGTCACACGATGCGCTACTTGTATGCGCATCATTGTCAGACCACCGTTAGTGCTAGCGCTATCCCGCTCCCCCATCAACCAAAATGTTTTCCACGCATTGATAATTGAAACATTCAAGCATTGAAACATTGATTTAAAAAAATGTCGCCTTTTTGGGCCATCACTGGTTTGCACCCCTGTGTTTAAATCTGTGCCCTGCATCTGTCTAACCTACCTATGGCAACATCTTAAGGAATGCATCTAATGGCCTTATTCTGCATCTGTCTAACCTACCTATGGCAACATCTTAAGGAATGCATCCAGTGTTTCCTCCAGGATTTTTCACATTAGTGGCGGAGCGGTAATTTTTCGCGTGCACAAGCGTGCACGTGCATAAAACGTGCACTGGCACTCAAAACAAAGACGTAATTTCACCAAAAACTAGAGGGTGGCAACATTTTTTTTATTTTTATAGCGGTTAAGTCATTAAAGCCGAGCAGGTGATTTTATATAGAAGGTGATCAAATACCAATATATCCTACAGCTGCAGCGGAACATGCGGAACACGCATGACACACACACACAGAAAGATCATCAGCTCATTGAATATGAAGTACACGAGAGATAATCAGCTCATCGAATATGAAGTACACATGATTTTATATAGAAGGTGATCAAATACCAATATATCTTACAGCTGCAGCGGAACATGCGGAACACGCATGACACACACACAGAAAGATCATCAGCTCATTGAATATGAAGTACACGAGAGATAATCAGCTCATCGAATATGAAGTACACACGAGTACACAAGTACACAAGAGTAGAGTACACACGGAGGACGCCGTGAACATGGCTCTGCACTACGCGCTAGAACACCTAGACACTGCAGGCAACTACGCCAGGATCCTGTTCGTGGACTTCAGCTCGGCCTTCAACACGATCCTCCCACACATCCTGGAGCACCAGCTATCCCTGCTGCAGGTGCCGGACTCCACCTGCAGGTGGATCACGGACTTCCTGACTGACAGGTCTCAGCGGGTGAAGCTGGGGAAGAGCATTTCCAGCTCCAGGTCCACCAGCACGGGCTCCCCGCAGGGCTGCGTCCTGTCTCCAGCACTGTTCTCCCTATACACCAACAGCTGTGTCTCCCGCCACCCCTCGGTCAAGCTCCTGAAGTTTGCAGACGACACCACCCTGGTGGGCCTCATCTCCAGGGGGGACGAATCTGCCTACAGGGGTGAGATCGAGGGGCTGCAGAGCTGGTGCAGTTTTAACAATCTGGAGCTCAATGCTCTAAAAACAGTGGAGATGGTGGTGGACTTCTGAAGGAATGCAGCCCTGCCCCCTCCCATCACGCTAGGAGGTACCCCGGTGGCCTCCGTGGAGTCATGCCGCTTTCTAGGCATGACCATCTCCCGGGACCTTAACTCTTTGACTGCCAGCCATGTTCAGAGCGGAGAGCTCCACACTGCCAGACTTTTGGGGCATTTTCGCTGAACTTTGAAGACCCACCAAATATTGACTTTTCGGACTACATAAACATTGAACGTATCTATCAAAACTTTAGACTCTCTTCTTTCATCAGAAAAAGAAAGCTTGTTTCTAGCCTCTTTGAGTGTTTAGAAATTGGCCGTAGAACATAGGGTGGTTTCAGCAAAAACACCTGATTTTGACCAATAAACAGAGAAAACGAGCTTTTTCTGCAGATCTTTTTTTTTTTTCACTTTTTCTGTATCATCCGACTCTGAACTGTTTGAAGAGTCGCGCGATGGCCGCGATGCTCCGCAATGCTCCGCGCCGCGTTTGGCACATACCCTGATCCGTTTCGCCATTACTACAACCCACAGCAAGCCACTTCCTTATCCAGGCTTTTATCGAACTACTGCCCCCATCTGGGACCGAAATACATTACACCCAAGTCTGAAATTCACTCGCTAGGTGTAGAACATGTCAATAACGCGATCCCCGCGAAAAAAAAAAAAAAAACAGTCAACGTTACTATTCTATAAGACGCCAATTGGCGTCTTTGGCAGTCAATGAGTTAAGTGGGAGCGGAACACCGAGGCCCTCACGAAGAAGGCCCAGAAGAGGATGTTCTTCCTCCGGCAGCTGAGGAAATTCAGGGTGCCGAGGTCCATGATGGTCCAGTTCTACACGGCCATCATAGAGTCCATCCTCACCCACTCCATCATCACCTGGTTCCCTGCTGCAATGACCAAGGACAAGGCCAAGTTGCAGCGGGTGATACGTTCAGCAGAGAGGGTGATCGACTGTCCCTTGCCATCCCTCAACTCCCTGCACGACACCAGGGCTCTGAGGAGGGCAAGGAAGATCTTGGCCGACCCCTCCCACCCCGGCCACGGCCTCCTCACCCTGCTTCCATCTGGGAGAAGGTTGCGGCTGCCTAAGACAGTAAAGGCCCGCCACAGGCTCAGTTTCTTCCCCTCAGCCGCCAGGCTGATAAATGACTCTGGCTTCCCCCTCCCCCCCGCCTCCAAGTCTGCCCAGGATTGAGATTGAGATTGAGATAACGTTTATTGCCACTATGCATTACACATATAGGAATTTGCTTCGTCACCACAGCGTTTATACTTTTTTCACGTCAAAAAACAGGACAACACAACAACAACAACACAGGACAGACAACAGTGCATTGGATAGTGCGGTATAAAGTAAAGTGCAGTGCAGAGTTTTTACAGTGAGGACTGAACATGCATCAGGACTGAACATGCACTGGACCTTGAATAACTCTGCACTGCACTTTATATATATATATATATTATATATATATATATATATATATATATATACAGCACTATCCATGCACTGTCTGTCCTGTGTTGTCCTGTTTTTGCATTTGCATTTGTATTTGTTTTTGGTCATGTGAAAAAAGCATAAATGCACCTACTGTAATGCCAAAACAAATTCCTATATGTGTCAAGCATAATGGCAATAAACGTTATCTGAATCTGAATCTGAACATGGAACCGGGAACGCGCATACAGCACTGAACAACATCCGTAGAATATAAACTTGTGACTGACAGTCACATACACACACACACACACACACACACACAATGAAAGATCATCAGCTCATCAATACGAAGTAGGCTTACATGAGAGTACACGCACAAAACCGGCTAACGTTACTCATTAACTGTTTACACAAGTAAAATCACATTGTGACAGTCAGATGGAGCATTCGGTAAACAACAACAGCAAGGTAATGCTATCAGTTGAGTTAAAGAAAACCAACTCTTACCTTTAGGACACCAACATGAGCCCTGCTTACCCGTACCTCCGCCGTTCTGTTCGTGGTGATTTTAGAGTCAATAGATTATTTTTGCCCCGCGCATATTGCTATGAATAGTTCGAAGCTAGCGTTAGGTGCGAGAATGCTCGGATAACCCATTAGCGGGAACATTATTTGTTTCACAAAATAGGCTGATTTAATTGACCATGAACATCAGAGACATGCATTGCGAATGTTCATTTAAAATACTCTATACTGAGCACTGGTATAAGAACATGAACCAGAGAACAGCAGTAAATGCAATAACCCACAGTCGTCGCTGATGATGTTGCATTTTTGATTAGGATACGTTTACGGGATTAAAGGGACCGGCGGCGGGTGAAGAGAGAGAGAGAGGAGAGTGATTTCCTGAAATCCAAATGTCCCGCTAAATTCGGACCAATCACAAAACTGTTTTGAAAGTGCGTCGCCTTGCGCACCTGTTGAGAGCGATTCAGTCTCGATTGCAGTGCGAACACAAACGACGAGGTTAATTGTAACATATTGTAACTAACTACGTCCTAAATCGTAACGAAATGTAGGTCTGGAAGCGGCTTAAATCTAGCTTCAATCTGCTTTTTTTCTGTTCTCCGGTCATAATAACTCGCTGCCTTTCTGTGCAGCCTGAATCAAAGTGGACTGTCTGAATCAATTAGTGGCGGAGGAAATTCATTCGTGGCGGCCCGCCACGAATAAATGCATATAGAGGAAACACTGTGCATCTAATGGCCTTATTCTGCTTCCCCAGCCCCAGAGGAATGTGTGAGGGGATCACACACAGAAGGGAGAGACACAGAGGAGCAGGAGCACTCAGTGACGGGTCACTCCAGCAACTCTATGTCCAGTGCAGGGCAGCACTCAGCTGGGACAGGGAGTAGCAGATCCAGAAAGCTATCCTGGAGAGAGAGACTGAGACTGGAGGCAGGAGCCTCTCCAGAACCTGGTGAAGAAGGGGACATGGATGTTATTTCAGCCATATGTGGGAATATTAGAGAGAACTCACATCTCAGTTATGTGAGATTTAGAATAATGAAATCAGCTCAGCTATTTACCATCACTCTGCTACCTGTCTTTGTAGATCCAGCCCCAGCTCTCCCAGATCGTTCTCAACACTCCTCACATTCTGGGAGAGGTGTTCGTGGATACCATGGTCCAGCAACCGCTAGCTTCAAATCCCCCAAAGTAAGTGTGTTAGCCATATAGGGTTGGGTGGTATCGAATTTTTGAAACCGTTAAACTACGGTTTACAGTGTCATGACTGTATCATTATTATTTTCACACAACGACAAGAATACAAGAAAATAAAAATAAAATAAAAGATACATGTTCCGGTGTTATTCTCTGAACAACATCAGAAACAAAATAGCAAACCTTAACATCATTATCAACATCTATAAAGCTACAAAAGTATTTGCTTGAGTGCAAATACAGCGGGTAAAAAAAATAGTCCAAGGACATGACATTAATCCGCAGGCGTCTGTCAACCAAACAGAATGAAATTAACAACATATGCAGGGCTTAAAGTTCTCCGGCACGGTGCCGGATTTCCGGCGCGGGGGAATTTTGAGCAAAAAAAAAAAAACAGTCATTTCTAACTGCAATTGCGGCATTGCGCCGACGTGGTGGCGGGGGCGCTGTTTCGCAAATAAGTTAGCTTTCGTGTTTGCTAGCGAAACAGCTGAAAGTTGATGTTGACTGCTCAAGGAGAATACATATTTGAAAGTACAGAATGCCTGAGAGCCTTATATTGCATTATATTACATTATATTTTGAATGGTCATCTGGTGCCTGAATATTGTTTTTTCCTTTACATATACAGTATAATGAAATTTCCACCATAAATTGATGGAGAAAGGGCACAAATTGGTGCATATCAATTCACCAGAATGCAAGAAATTAAGTGTTTGATGCTCGTTTAAGGACCCCCAGACAGCCCTGCTTCATGGGTCCCCCCCGATGTCAAACACCACTGGTACCACCTCCGCCTCATTTTGAGCCAGGAAAAACCCTGAGTAGTGACGGGAAGCCTTATGGGACGTGGTGCCAAGAAGGAGAATATAAGTGATAGTGGCTTAATAAGTAATCAGTTTGTTCTTTTAAAGACATGTATATATTTTATTCTGTATTGTTATAGTGATAGTGGCTTAATAAGTGATGCAATCAGTTTGGCCTTTTAAAGACATCTAAATATATTATTTTATTTTGTATTGAGTATAAAACAGTATTATGAATGAATGAATGAATGAATGGTCTTTATTGTCATTAATACAGTACAGGTACCATACAACGAAATTTAGGAGGGGGGGCTCCCCTGGTGCTTGGAAAAAGACTAAAAACACGAGGGCCAAGGGTAAAATAAAAAAGGGAAAAGAGCTGGTTTACATAAATAAAGGCTATGTACACTATCTACTATACTACTATACTATACAATAAAACACTGTGCTGTACTCTATGCTATGCTATAAATATCCTAACTTTTCCTATATCTGAACCTTATGTACACAAGGGTTGTCATATTGCACATAGTATTGTTGCACATTCATTTAAAGTATTAATGCATTTAAACATTGAGACATATATTTTGTATTGACTATAAAATAGTATTAATGTATTTAAACATTGAGACAAGAAGCTGTCTTCTGTACCCGCTCTCCCAATATCTCAAACTGTGACCCCCTCCCCAAGAAAAAGTTTCAGGCACAGGATTTTTTCCCACTTTAAGCCCTGCATATGGCCTTGCAATCCAGTACAAATAAATTAAATTAAAAGCACAGCCTATCGCATCCAGTAAGCTTATCAAATACGATAATAACGAAAGAACAATAAATAGCAAAAACGTCAGTAACGAAAATGGTCATAAAAGCGTATCCTACAACGTTAGGCTATTGCCTCGGTCATTATCATTAGAAAGTTCTCATAGCTGCGCTCCTGTTGCTTCAACAGCTCTTTATAGCTGTACATAACATTTTCTGCTGTTCTATCAGCTCACCCTAACCCTGTGTTATTATTATAATAATAATATCCTCGTTTCCATCACAGCATACAGAATGTAGCTAGAACGTTAAGTTCTAAAACTTTGTGGACTGCTATAAACAGGCACGCACGATACGGTCTGAGAGGAAGTCATGTGTGAATGGAAGTGGAGGGAAGACAAGTTATTTTGACAGGTTATGTCACATTGTTTAAGTACATTGTTTACAAAACGTTCTGTTATCACTTTCATAGCATCTTCAACAGCACAGACAGTGGTGCTGGACAAACACTCTTAAGGCGTTTATTATACATAGCAATTTATGACGGTTTTATGACTGTATTGACAAAAAACTTTGCCATTTTTGAAAACCGCGGTTTAACCGTAAAACTGCCCGACCCTATAGCCATAGCATAACAAGTGTTATACAACAGTTAGTTCCGACCAAGTAATTTGATTGGACAAGAGGCATTCCATGAGTTACGATATATAGTATAACAGCACTGGGACTTTTAACTATATGTATCACTCCCCCGCACAGTTCTACTAAATGACCGTTAATTAGACTACATGTTTGTGTTCAGGTTATTAGGCAACAGTCCATTTGAAGTTCAGTTGCGGAACTATTTTTTGTTTATTTTTATGATGAAATAAACAAACAAATCATAATCTGTTGTCGCTTATTACTGTTAACTAATAAATCGCGCTGTAGAACTGTTGTATAAAAGCAATATCACACTCGAGGTCGTGCTGTTATACTGAATATCAGCACGGCTGTGATCATCTTCGGTACTCGGCCTGCGGCCTCGTACCTACGACCGAATCACAGCCGTGCTGATATTCAGTATAACACACTCCCTCTCGTGTGATATTGCTTAATTACATTTGACTTGTGCAGTACTGATGTATTGACTCTCTCCAGGGCTTGACATTAAGCTTTTTCAGGTACTTGTCCTTCGGACAAGTGAACTTATGTTTTACTTGTCCGAGAGCTCAAGTTACTTGTCCAAATCCAAAGATTTTGAAAAAGCAATAATATGAATAATAATATATTATACTCTCACCGGCCACTTCATTAGGTACACCTTTTCAACTGCTTGTTAACGCAAATATCTAATCAGCCAATCATGTGGCAGCAACTCAATGCATTTAGGCATGTAGACATGGTCAAGACGATCTGCTGAAGTTCAAACCAGCATCAGAATGGGAAATAAAGGTGATTTAAGTGACTTTGAACCTGGTTGTTGGTGCCAGACGGGCTGTTGCGTGATATTATAATGTCAATATGGACCAAAATCTCTGAGGAATGTTTCCAGCACCTTGTTGAATCTATGCCACAAAGAATTAAGGCAGTTCTGAAGGCAAAAGAGGGGGTCCAACCCCAAGGTGTGCCTAATGAAGTGGCCAGTGAGTGTATGTGTATGCAAATAACACATTTGACTACTATTGATTTGATAATGATGTATCCTTAATTTTCAAATGTATTCAATATTTTGTAATTATTTAAAAACGTAACCCCTAACCCTAACCCTTTTAGATTAAGATTGGCCACAAAAGGGATGAATATCTAGGAATATTTACAAAAAATGTTTGTAACTATAGTCTCTCCCCAATGGAAGCAATCTTATTTGCTAGCTTTTGGATAGTAGCCTATCCTATATTCAAATTGAGAAATCTATAATTAGTGTCATTCTGAAGTTCGTATTGCGATGTGCTGGTCTTAAAACTTCAAACCTAAAATATATGATCGCATCGAACTACATGAAAATAAGCGGCATTGAGAAGAAGCGAATACGCGTTCACGTGAATGGCACTAGTGACAGGAGACCCACAACACTATGGCTGCGTTCGTAAACTCGCTCTGGAATCTGATCAGCACTCATGGAATGCCTTTTGTCCAATCACGTCTTTATGACGTTGAACGCAGTGTGCGCTCTGGCGCTCTGAGCGAATTTACGAACTATGACGATAACGAACTACGAGAGACTGAAATAGCGAGAATGAGGCGCGGCATCGCTTTGCTTGCTATTTTTTTTTACTATTCAGATTGGAAGGAGGAATTCATGTTTGCAGATATTAATACATATTGATTTCTTTTTTTGTTTTGACTTGTCCATCGGACAACTGCAGGAGGAAGTCCACTTGTCCGAACATAAAATGTACTTGTCCCGGACAAGCGGACAAGCCTTAATGTCGAGCCCTGCTCTCTTAGGGCTTTCACACCGGCAGTTCCGAACGCCGGTTCGCGTTCGCGTGCCGAAACCTCCGAACGTTGGCGCTGTCTGACGAACGAGCCCGCGTTCATACTAGGGGTGGGACGATTAGAAAATGTCATGTCACGATTATCGTGGGCAAAATAATCGCGATCCACGATATTATCGCGAGAATTAAAAAATAAAAAAATAAAAAACTTTTTTTTAGAATGCCAATAAAACACACTGTAATCACTTTAACTTAGATTTTGTTGTATTTTTATTGAATCATGTTAATAACATTAACATCATTTTAAAAACATCTTGACAAAAATTAAAATCTTTAATAAAATCTTAAATAAGGTAATGATAAATTATAAGGTATCACTGCATAAATAAAGGAAAAAAATACTGTCAAACAAAACTTGAACACTGACACTTTTCTGTCATCAAACTGAGTGCTAGCCTTGTGGCTTAGAGACTTGAAAGCTTCAAGATAGGTTAAAGTGCAAAAATGTCAACAAAATGTTCACTTTTTCTGCCTTTAGCTGTGCTCGGAGAGGTGTGAGTATGTGCCCACTGGCACTAAACACTCTCTCTGAAGGAACACTAGTTGCAGGTATGCATAGAAGCCTGCGTGCAACCCTGGAAAGGTGAGGCAATGGACACGGGGCCGATGCAGCCATGGTGAGAAGGCTAGCATACGTTAGTGACTGACTGACAAGGCTGACTTGACAGTCACGTTACCCATGCAGGCTGAACAATCGCGCGAGACAAATTTCTGTGAGGATATTCGCGCGTGGCTCATGTGAGAAATCTCAATTATATTACAATTTATTTATAACATACGATTATTACATCCTCCCTCTCGCCAGTTTGGGGCAACATAGACTTCTCCCCTGGTGCCACGGATAGGGGTTTCAAGCGGTGGGACAGCAAAGGGATGGTTACTATCGGACATTTATATGATACGGAAATACTACTTTCATTTGACCAATTATGTAAGAAATATGACCTACCACGAAATGAGTTTTTCAGATGCCTTCAGATACGACGTTTTTTAAATAGCCAAAAAGACACTGGCCTCTGTCACCAACCCTCTCCGCTGGAGGAGATAGTCTCTGCTGGAAAGACGAGAGGCATTCTGGGGCTTATAGAGCACTTTCGAAATATGATAAAGGCAAACCTGCATTTACGCCCAAAGACTGGAATAATGACCTGAACATTAATACTGATGCAGCAACTTGGTCACTAATATGGCAATCGGCAAACGGCATCTCAATCTGTAATAGGACGAAGGAAACGCAATTTAGACTACTACAACGTTTGCAGATTACTCCCCAACTTAGACATAAAATGGATCATAACAAATCGGAAATGTGTACAAAGTGTATTACCGAGGTTGGGAGCTTTGTTCATTGTGTTTGGACTTGTAGATATATAGATGATTACTGGAAAGGTATAGTGGATAAAATTCATCTAATTCTAGATGTTACATTGGATAAGGACCCCATGTGTCTATTGTTTGGGTTGCCAGACAAACAACTTAAAAGTATGCATTCCAAAAGACTTCTGTGTATCCTCACTTTTTGTGCAAGGAAAAATATATTGCTGAAATGGATAGACTGCAAACCGCCTACAATAGCTGGATGGCACAAGGTAATTTTTGATATGATTCCTATGGAATATCTGACATAAGTGTAAGATAAAGACATTCTATAAGATTTGGTCTCCGTTCTTAGATTATATTGGTACCAGACTGGCTGCCATTGTAATGAAAGGTTTGGTGGATTACACTCAAGAAAGTACAGTAACAGATCTACAATGTATGGGTCACAATATTATTTACTGTGCTGGTGTTGTGCTGCCGCTGTGTTTAGGACTGTAAGACATGGATGCTGTCTCCGATGGGGGTGATCCCCCCATATATTATGGCATTTGTTGTCATTTTCTTTTCTGTTTATTTCTGATATGTGACATGGCCTCCTCCCCCCCTGTTTTTTTGTTTTTGTTTTGTTTTGTTTGTCTTTGTTTTTTGTTTGTAAAAAAAAAGAGAAAGAACATTTTCTGTTATTGTTTATGGACAATGTACTGCATAACAAAGTGCAAAACTAGTTTTCTACTATTAATGGGACAATAACCTCCCCCACGGATACTAGTTGTTGTTGTTATGTCCTGTTGTGTACATGTCTCTGTGAAGCTCAATAAAAATATTAACAACAACAACAAAAACACACATAGGTCACATACATTAATACATACAATAAAAACAGACAGATCAAATCATGATACAGGTGATGGTACTCATGCTGGGCATTGCTGCCTGACGCACCTCCAACAGTGCCTTTAGAACAGGTGTGCTGTGACACCTCACTGAACACCTATGTGGGCCTAACTGGGTCATCAGCTGGGGGACCACCAGTCAGACAAAGCAGTGTTTATAAAATGTAGTGCCTATTTAAAAAGTCCAGTCATTTAAAAATAATAATAAAAAAAAGAAAAACGATTATGACGATTATTCAACTAATTAAAATTCTCCACGATAAAGTTATCGCGGGTGTTTTTATCGCGATTAACGATAAACACGATAATCGTCCCATCCCTAGTTCATATCAGTGTATCGTTCGCCAGACAGCGCCAACTTTCGGAGGTTTCGGCACGCGAACGCGAACCGGCGTTCGGAACTGCCGGTGTGAAAGCCCTATCTGAGGTCCATGTTGTGGATCAATGATGGAATCCAGCCAAATATGAGGTTCTGTGGACTCTGAATACCCCGATTATGCTTGAGAAGCGTGCGTGTGTGCGTGTGTGTGTGTGTAATATATACAGTTAGGTTCGGAAATATTTGGACAGTGACACAATTTCCATAATTTTGCCTCTGTACGCCACCACAATGGATTTGAAATGAAACAACGGAGATTCAATTTAAGTGCAGACTTTCAGCTTTAATTCAAGGGGTTGAACACCAATATTGTATGAAACGTTTAGGAATTGCAGTCATTTTTATACACAGTCACCTATTTTCAGGGGCTCAAATGTAATTGGACAAATGAACCTAATCATAAATGAATCCCTGATCTTTCTTCCCTGTGATGTCACTGTCCAGCTGGAGAGTCTGTCCCTCCAGTCAGCCCATAGACCCTCTGAGCCTGACTGTCTGTCCTCCACCACCCTCTCCTCTGGTAGTTACGCTACTACTGACCCAGACCTCAACTCTGAAGTACTACCTACTGACATAGGTGAGGCAGGTGCATTTTGAAGACCTGGTGAGGTGTGTGTGCATGTGCATGCACGCCTGTTTTCTAGGCCTAAACCATTTAAATGTCCATGATTTTCACTCGTATGTGTTTGGTTGAAGATACTTCCCTGCTCCTTGCTGGGTTTGGACCAGGAGGAGGAGGAGGAGCCTTGCTGCACGGTTCCTCTTTCTCCAGACACAGCTCTTGTAGGAACGTGTCTCATCCTACCTCACCCAACCAAGAGTCGCTCCTACACAACAGCAGCATCCAACGCATCATCGATAAATACACCAGGGAGCTCAACATCTCCCTCAGCACGGCTGGGAACTCAACAGGTATTTACACACACACACACACACATTTTAAATGCTTTATTTATGTCCACATAAATGTACAATATCTAAAGGACATACTATCAGTGCATTTTGACATTATGGAAACAGTCAGTTACAGTAGTGCTGAGCCAACAACCAGTTATGCCTACACATAGGATGTTATTCACACTAAATGATGATTACACACACACACACACATACACTGAACAAAAATATAAACGCTACACTTTGTATTTGCTCCAATTTTTCACGATTTGAACTCAAAGACCTACAACTTTTTTTATGTACACAAAAGCCCTATTTCTCTCTAATTGTGTTCTCAAATTTGTTTAAATCTGTGTTAGTGAGGCATGATTATTGCACAGATTAGCCAGCCTTAGGCTGGTCACAATAAAACGCCACTCTAAAATATGCAGTTTTTAATGCACACACACACACACACACACACACACACACACACACACAGTATTTTCTCATAGATTTACTCTTTCTCCCCCTCTAAAGTGAGAGAGTTGTCAGTGTTTGAGGAGCTTGGTTCCTCTGTGTCCCAGCATCCCTGGTCTAAGGTACTGAAGAACAGGGGGAGAGACAGCTCTCACTCAACCCCCACTCTCAACCCCCACTCTCTCCCATCACATACAGAGTCAGGAGCTCAGAGGCATGACCAGGTGTGTGTTCATCCATCCATACATGCACACTTACACACTGTGTATCCCTTATGTCGTGCAATAGAAGGTAGATCTGATACTGCTGTAGCCTCAACATCGATTAACACAAATTACCCACTTTCACCATGTTTAGGAATGGGACAATACCATCAATCGGATCATAGCACGCCTCTCAGACCAGTCCTCATTGGGTCTAGACCAGGAAAGGGACTCATCAATCAGCCTGATGATTGGTCAGCTCTCAGATCAGTCATCCTGCTTAGGAATGGACAAGGGGAGGGACTCCCCTGGCAGCTGTATGATTGGTCGACGAACAGCTCAATCATCCTCTCTGGATGGGGACTCGGAGATGGACTCCACTCTTAATCGCATGATTGGCCGGCTCTTAAATGAGTCATCAAGCTCTCAACTGCTGGGCAGAGGGAGGGAGTCTTCTGCAAGTCAGTTGGTTGGCCAGATAGGATTGGATCAGTCGTCATTGTGGCTAGTTGATGGGCAGGACGAGATGAGGCCTCTGGTTGGTGAATTTGATGAGTCAGCTGCCCATCAGGGTGGGAGCTCAGGTAAAAGAAGTTATCAATGGTATGTTAAGTGTTATAAAGAAAACAGAACTGTAAAACATTACTTCACCAACATTACTTCACCCTGTCCATGTGAATATAAAACATATGCAAGAGCAAATTAGTTGCTAATTCTTAACTGACCCTTTTCCCTTTCAGCAGGAGCTGATGGTGCTACCTCCTCAGCGTGCGTGGATCTAGGGGGTTCAACCCAGACAGGCGTCTCTTCTGGCCCAGAGGGAGCACCTGAAATCCAGTCACTGAGCTCCTCTCCCCCTGGCCTGGATCCACACTGTCACACCCTGCAGCTCTCTGACAGTTCCCTGGAACCAGACAGAACCGTGGGCATGGACCCAGCCTCCGACTCCTTCCACCCTCTTCTGGCTGAGGTCACTCACAATGAGACCACAGAGCCCTCCATGACCTTTCACCTCCCTGAAGAAGAGGACGAGGAGCTGGGATCCCCTAATGGAGGCGACCGTGCACCTGTGGAGGAGCTCAATCTCTCGCTGCACTCAGAGGAGCCCCCTAGTGGAGATTTGGAGGAGCACACAGACCCCTTCCTCAACTCTGACCCCGATCCTGAATGCCTGAGAACAGAGGAGCCATCTCAGTCCCAGTCTGCCTTGCAGGACTCACTGTACCAGTTAACCACATCTCAGTGCCTCCCCCATGATTCGAACTTGGTGGTGTCTCCGGTGGCAGAGGAGGTGAGGCTTGCTGCACACAACCTCTCTGGTCTCTCTCTGCAAGATGTTCCCACTCTGGACCTACCACCTGAGGGAGGGGATGCTGAGATAGAAAGTACATCTCAGATTGTTCCCAAGGAACATGGATATGGTATGATTATTGAAGACCTGGGCCAACAAGAGCTCAATGTCCAGCTACCGTCACACTCAAAGGCCAACTTACCACTCTGGGAGCGGATAATGGTATGTATGTTTAAATTAACTTAACTTAACTTTTACTCATCCATCAAACTCGGAGGGGGGAAAATGTGTGTCTTTTATCTTTAGAGATGGGCTTTGAGAGGAGCATTTTGTGGTGTTATTGGTTGAGAGCTGTGTGATTTTAATGTCTCTCTCCCTCAGGAGGTGGGTAGTGAGAAGGGGATCCTTGAGGAGTCCCAGTTGACCCTTGTACACCTGACAGACACCATGCTACAGGACCAGGAGGGAGGGGGGAGTCTGGATGAACTGGACAAAGAAGACACTGAGAAAGATGAAGTGGTGGAAAAGGTGATTGTCCAAATTATCACAAGTGTCTGAGACTAAACTGAAAACTGAATCTGAAAGTTTGGGACCAAGTCATTGGGATGTATGACATTGGTTTTCTATTTTGTTAGGAGTTGGAGCATACATTGTTGCCAGAGGAGGACACCAACCTAAAGCAGGTGCCAACACCCACATATGCAGGTGAGTCTCTTTACATTCTGTCACTCTCTGATGTTGTCTCTCTCTCTCTCTCTCTCTCTCTCTCTCTCTCTCTCTCTCTCTCTCTCTCTCTCTCTCTCTCTCTCTCTCTCTCTCTCTCTCTCTCTCTCTCTCTCACCCACACACACACATATGCAGGTGAGTCTCTTTACATTCTGTCACTCTCTGATGTTGTCTCTCTCTCTCTCTCACCCACACACACACATATGCAGGTGAGTCTCTTTACATTCTGTCACTCTGACCTTGTGTGTCTCTCTCTCTCACCCACACACACCCACACCCACACCCACACACACACACAGACACACACACCCCCACTCCCCCTCATGCTCTGATGTTCCTCATCTCCCATGACCAGTGATGTCGCTGGAGTTCCAGTCGTCTCCCGGCGTTCCCCTGCAGGACGCCTTCCAGCAGAAACGGAGAGCGCTCCTCCACAGGTCCGCCCACAGGGTGGAAGAAATGAAGGCCAAGAGGGCAGAGACCAAGTCTGACACCGGGATCCACTCTACCACTATGGCCAAGAGAGAAGGGGAGGGCTCAGAGGTGAGCCACGCTGCAGGGGACTCCAAACAGAGAAAGCCCAAGCTGCAGCCTGCCCTTCCAGGTAACAACCAAACACCCTCAGAGGAGCGATTATGTTTTCTACTCACAGACAACAATGTCCTACTTAGTCGGAGAGTAGCTACAACTACTGAGGAGTCAGAGTAACTACATTCTCTCTCTCTCTCCCTCCCCCCTCAGTGAGTAAGGCCAAGCTAAAGAAGGTGGGGGAGGTGAGGATCAGTACACCTGAGGACAGGAAACTGGATGTGGCTGCCATGCACCAGCGAACGGAGAGGTAGCTGGATCATCATCAATCTACACATTTCCATTGATATGTCGCCTAGTTACGGTTGTCGCCTAGTTACGGTACAGTTACGGTCTTTACGGTCCTCTTTACTGACCTCTCTTGTGATTGTCCCGACAGGTTATACAACCAACTGGAGGAAGTGAAGCGTCTTAAGGAGATCAGGAGCAGACAGGAGTCTTATGTCAAAAACAGAGAGAAGGCCAAGGAGTTCCATAAGGTAACATGCAAATACCCAATGAAAAATTAATTATATACATTATATGTGGCCAAATAGTGAAGTAATTTGAATGTTGGTCAATTTGATTTGAAATGCATAATGAATAGCTTGTCTTCTCTCTGCACAGAAAACCTTACAGAAGCTTCGAGCAAAGCAGACTCCATGAGGATTATTGAATTTAAATGTTATAGTTTGTGTATTTATACGTAGACAACTTTTTTTAATGTTACAGTTTGTAATCTGTAATAATAATTGAAAAAATAATATATCATATGTATATTTGTAATAAAGTGTGTTATGTCTACTTATCGAGTTTATTCATTTTCACACAAACAAATGCTATCTTGAACTTAGGCTACACATCAATGATCATGGACAATAACAATAAAGATTATTATTCGTTTTTAAAACGGGTTCAAAGTAATTTGCTACCTTTGCTAGAAACATTTCCACGATATTCACATTTTTGGAGATGCACCTGTATGTCAATAATAACGTATTCGTATTCGGCTACATCCCTCCCATCCATCCATTCCAAATGGAGGGCGGATCGTGCCACATTCAAATGCAATACACACATCGGAATGCAATACATGTGTAACACTAAATACAATGCAAAAATACGGCATATTTGTGCCAAAATTAAATCAATGCGTGTATTACATTTGGTCATGAGTGCATTTCATTCGAGTGTGCATTGTATTACAAATGCAACCATGTTGGCTGACTTGCGGCAAATCCTGGTTGAGTAATGGGATGCCGTCCCACAGCAGTGTGCTGACCGTGTGGTGACAGTGTGATGACCAGCATGAGGAGGAGGTGCCAAGCTGTTGTGACTGCGTATGGATCTTCCACACGCTACTGAGGTCCCTGACAGTGTAAAATTAATAAAGTGTAAAAATGGCCAATATGTGTTGTTTTTTCCTTATTACTGTGGGAGAGTGCAATCATCCAATCCACCAAGCAACTCAAAACGAGAGTGAATACCAACAGAAGATTATAGGGGATTTTGGCAAATATTTTTGGGCCGCTACCCACACGTTTAGCTGTGTTGCTCATCCCACGAATGCATGATCCTTACAAGTTGTACCTCGTTGTAAAGGTGACTAATCAGGCTTTCCAACAATATAAAATAAAATACCAATTGGTATTATTAAAGGGGAGGAATAATCAACCAAAATAACTTTTCCAAACTTTTTTTGAGGGGTTTATATATATATATATACGTATATATATACTGTACAGTATATAGAGAGAGAGCAGGAACTTCTGGTAGAACATACAGCATTGACAACACTGCATTGCAGTCATATGGAAATGCTTTTATAGTTCATATCAGTTTTATGTAGCATTTGCTGTTAGGAATGAGGTTCACGACAACAATTCATCACAAATTATTTATTTCCATTCACAGGAGAGGTGGAGTCCACAGTCAGTGCAGGGTGGAGAGCAGTGCAGTAAGGTAGATTTTGGATGAGATGAGGGAGCAAATAGTTGTCAAAAGACTGACTATGATGTGATTTACAGTAAATGTAAGCACCAACCATACACATTACTGTAAGTTGTTAGGGTTATGGGGTTAGAGTTAGGGTTAGGGTTGGGTAATATTAAGGAGGCCCCCTAGGAGGGAGGGCCAGTAAGGCTCTGGCGCCTGCTCCCTATGTTCCCCTGCCCAAGTGTTCCTAGTGGGCTTGAGGTGCGGCCTGGGAAGGAAAGAGGGGGAGGCCGGGTTAGGGTTAGGCTTAGGAAAGGGCTTAGGGTTAAGGTTAGGAAAGGGCTTAGGGTTCGGGGTTAGGAGTTAGTGTTGGGCAGTGGCGGCTGGTGCTAAACATTTTGGGTGGGGCACAGGTTATGGGGGCATGCTCCACGGGGAAGAATATCAACTTTAAAATCTGGATTTACAGTCGATTTTAGCATGAGAATAACAGTGTTTCCCCTAGGTTTGCTGCCTTGGGGGGGTGGCATGGACCCCCCCCCCCCCCAGGGGGTAAGACCCTGCGACATACCAGCGTCATGTCCAGGGGGTGTACTAACTTGTACATTAAGCCGCCTCACGCTACGGAAACAGGAGATAGGCTCCTTCCCTATGGGCCATTAGGCTCGAGAACTATCGGTTCTCAAGGCTACTTACTTATGTGGTCTTGACTACCTGTCCACTTTCTCACCTGGTTCTTGCTGTCTCTCTCTGGTGTGCCGACACCATCCTGCTCTCTCTCCTTCTCTCCCTCTCTATCCTCCTCTCTCCCTTTTGCTGTCAACCAAAAGGCAAACATAACAACCAGAGTATTTATAATCTAATAAGAGGTATAAATTGATCCATATCAATTTATAACATAATTATAATTGAATTTTGGATTGCTGTGGGCAATGCAGTCAGATAATGTCATTTTGACATTACTCTCTCACCTGGAAAAAAAAACATGTCCAACTATACTATACAAAACAGACATTTCAAATGCTTCAATCCACTGTCCATGTACTGTAAATATGCCATTATGGTATTACCAATGAAGCCCAATTCTAGCAGAATAAGAAAGTTCTGTTCGATTTAAAAAAATAAAAATAATCTTATCATGTGTAGGCCCCTTAATTTCCACCTCACTGCTATGTTTAGCCAACTTGAATGCCAACATGGCCATTTAGAAGTCTGTCCATCACCACAACACATAGCTAGCTAGTAGCTACATAGCTAGCTAACGTTACTCTCGCTGCTATGTTATGATCAGTGTTGCCACAGTTACTTTGAAAAAGTATTCTGATTACTGATTACTGATTACTCCTTTAAAAAGTAATCTAGTTACTTTACTGATTACTTGATTTAAAAAGTAACTAAGTTAGATTACTAGTTACTTTTTTAGTTACTATTGGCAGCTGCCTAGGCACCCGACCCCCCCCCCCCCCCCCCGCAACATAAAAATGAAAACTGGTTTTGCCAAAACTCACTTTATTTTAACAGTAACTTAAATTACATAATTAAACTTTAAACAATAACTTAAAACAACAAAATAAAGAGTCTTTCTTTGCCTCACCCAACATAAATACTTGTTTTTAAACAATAAAATAAATATAATCTTTATTTAACACAGTAACTAGCAAGGAGTGGTTTCACAAAACCTAAAACCTACCCTGACCATTCAGATATGATCCTAATATAATCCTAATCCTAAACTGGGTGAGTCTGAGTTTATCAATGAAGAGTGAACTCAGCTGTCAAGACTGGAAGGAGGCTATGAACACGCTATGGAGGCCATGAACACGCTATGGAGGCCATGAACACGCTATGGAGGCCATGAACACACTATGAGTGAAACAGTGGAAAGGGGCGAGTAAACCAGTGGTTGTATCTCATTAACAGAAGCTTCTCAAACCTCTTGTCAGAAAGTCTGTTCCTTCTAGGCGTGAGCACCAAACCTCCCAGACTAAAGAGCCGCTCTACAGGAGCGCTAGATGGGGTTGGAGTGTTATACTTCAAGAAAATGTTCTTAATGTTTGGATACTGATTCAGAATCTGAAGCTCATGCCCTGACCTCAAGTAGTCCATGACTTCCTTTTCTGCCGAGTAGGTCTCCTCTGGCTCCGCCTCAAAAGCAAAAAAGTCCATCTCGCCTTGGTTGGCAGTCGTGGTGGGTACACTGGCAGGGCTCTGTGCTGCAGGAGCAGTTTTGCGACATTCTGCTGTGAGAAGCTCCTTTACTTGCTCCCTCCTACCTTCATCTCTCAGCCATCGGAGTTTGAATTTTGGACAACTAGCAGCTGCGAGAAGGGCATCTTTGTTGTCCAGCACACTGGCAAAACGAGTCTGGATAGCCTGAAAGATATAATTTGATATGTTTATTATTATCTAGTTGTAGCCTATAAGGTCTATTATTTATACCTTTATTTACTAATTATGTATGCAATTAGTTTGTGCAACTGACAACCTACATACTGCAGTATGGTGTGACTCTGCTCCATGTTCATGAATAGTGCAATGAAAATGTATTTATTTATCTTTAAGATGGAACAACATAGCATACCTGCACTATGGCATCTGGAAGGCCTGCAGTCATCTTGGATAGGGTGTCTTTCACAGCAAGGGTCTTCTGCATCAGGACTTCAAGTGTGGGCAGTAAAGTCCCATACGGACAGTCACCTTGTAGGATATCCAGTGCTATAGTTAGAGGCTTCATGACGGTACAGTACTCATGCAGGTACTGGTACTCCTGGTCTTTGAAGCACTTCACTCCCAGCTTGTTGCACAGAGTAGTCAGCTCATTCATGGGGATTTCTGCGATTCTCTTTATGGCTTCGTAAAAGGAATTCCACCTTGTGGATGTCGGTACCAGGAGCTTTCTTTTGTTAACCTCCTCCACCGTTTCTGACGCAACGGTAGATCGGCTTGCTTTCGTCCAGAGAGCTGTGCATTTTGCTGTGCTGCTCCTATACACAGCCTTGCTCTCTGGTTTGGAAGTGATGTACTTCTCCACATCACTTGTAGAAATAAGGTTGAGGGTATGTGAAGCACACCTTTGGTGCGGGGGAAGAATCAGCTGGCCATCACTATCATCCTCAGCTGATAGGATTTCTGACACATCTAAAAAAGTGACATCATCCGTGGCCTCCTCCACCGTCTCATCATCGGACTCTGTGACAGCAGGCTGATAGACTTGAAATGCCTTGACAAAGTTAGATCCATTATCTGTCACTGTTGCTACTACTTTGTTGATTAGTCCATATGAAGAGTGAATGTTTTCGATTTCTGCACCAATAACATCATACGTGTGTCTACCGCGGATTCTCCTACACGCCAATGCAGCCTTGTTGCGGTCTAATGTGGATCTACTAATCCAGTGGAGCGTTACTCCCATATAGCTCCTATTGTTAGCTGTCCAAATGTCCGCTGTAGTTGACACATAGTCGACCTCGTTCAGCGCAGCCTTCAGATGTTTTTCCATCTCTGCATACTCCTTCTCCAAGTACGAAGAAAAAGATGTTCTGTGAGGTAGCTCGGCATTGGTAGTAGTGGGGATCTTGTTAATGATGGCACGGAAAGAGGGCGAGTCAACTGTGTTTATGGGCAGCATTTCCTCTACAACATACCGCCCGACCAATTTATTCAACTCTCCCACACTTACAGGTTGTGATTTTGTAGGCCTACTGAAGTCCAGCTTTTGTTGCTTGAGCGGTGTGGGACCTCCCGCAGAAGTCGAGGCCGCGGTCTCTGGGACTTTCTCCGCGAGCTTGACTGTGCTGTGCAGAGATTCCAAATGTTTCTTTAAATTTGATGTTGTGGTTTTACCACAGGACAATATTTTCTTTCCAGCACAGAGTGTACAACGAACATTTATGTTCTTGTCATCCTTTGCTGACACAAACTAGCTACAAAAAAAGCTATTTAACGCATATCTCTGTTCTCGCTCCATTATACGCTTCTGTTTACACTGTGCAATCAGCGTGGTGATACACGTGAGCGATTCTGCTGCACCTCGTGTTGAAAACGTGATCACTGACGTCACTCCCCAAGACGCGAGAAAAGCAATAAATGTTTGTTTACTATCGAACATTACAAAGAAATACTGCATTTAGCCTAAGTTATGAGGTAGTAACGCAATAGTAACGCACAGTCACTCGAATAAGTAACTTTAATCAGATTACTGATTTGGAAATAGTATCGCGATAGAATACTCGTTACTGGGAAAAGTAATCAGATTAGAGTATCGCGATACTTAGTATCGCGTTACCGGCATCACTGGTTATGATTAGCTAAATTGATGCTAACGTAGCATGCGAGCTACGAGCTACATAACGTACAGTAGGTGCGAGCACCACAATGACAATAGGCTACCGTAGCTAGCCAGCTACATAGCTAACGTTACTAGACGACACCACCGTGGTGGGATGCATCTCGGGGGGGGACGAGGCGGCGTACAGGGATGAGGTAGAGCAACTGAGCAAGCTGTGCAAGGTTAACAACCTGCTGCTGAACAAGTCAAAGACCCAGGAAATCATCGTAGACTTCAGGAGGAAAAAGTCTGAGATCCAGCCCCTGCTCATCGACGGAGAGAGCGTGGAGAGAGTCTCGACCCTCCGATTCCTGGGGATGCACATGCGGGATGACCTGACCTGAAAGGACAACACAAAAGACACCATCAAGAGGGCACAACAGCGGCTATACACCCTGAGAGTCCTCAGGAAGGAACACAGCAAGCAGGAGATACTGGTGACCTTCTACCGCGGCGCAGTGGAGAGCATCCTCACCTACGGCATCTGCAACTGGTTCTCCAGCTGCACAACAGCGGAGAGAAATGCGCTACAGAGAGTCGTGAGAACAGCACAGAAGATCACCGGCGCCCCCCTCCCCTCTCTGGTAGAGCTGTACAACACACGCTGTCTCAGGAAGGCCTCCAAGATCTCCAGGGACCCGACCCACCCTGGGTACGAACACTTTACCAGGCTGCCCTCGAAAAGGCGGTTCAGGACCTTGGGCGCAAGGACAAACAGACTGAAGAACAGCTTCTACCACACAGCAAAGACACAGCTTCTTCTGAACACAGCAAAGACCTAGGTTCAGGGCCCTGGACAGTCTGGACGGATTGATGGCAGCTGCTGGACTGAAGAAATCAGGTGTAGTGCTGAGGCACAAACATGTACATTTCAAGCCTGCAAACTGCGACACTTTAAATAAATGTGGAATAATACTATTGTGCAATATGACAACCCTAGTCGTCTGTCTGTACAGTATAGTACAGTGGATAGTGTACATAGCCTTTATTTATGTAAACCAGCTCCTTCCCTTCTTGTGATTTTTTTTTCTAAAAGTGTTTTTTTCCCCCTTTCCTAATGTAACGATGGTCAAACAGCCAAACTTCTTTCATTCAATTCTTTTATTTGACCTGCAGAGAAGACATATAGAACACAATTCTTCTCTGGTCTGCTTGTGAATCCATCAAGATGGCGGCCATGTTCTCGCACCACCGTCTATGTACATTTCACATCAGGACAATTTGTTCACAGAAAGAACACAAACTTCCCTCAAACATTACAAATAACAATTACAAACAACATGTGAAGCAACATACCTGCAGAGAAGACATATAGAACACAATTCTTCTCTGGTCTGCTTGTGAATCTGCACGTTCAAAACAACATACAATAAATGTTCTGTTTCACATCATCACAATACATGTAAAACAAACAGCACAGTACTACACCAACATTTTCACCCTACATTACAAGATTCTCCATACAAACAACAAAACACGAGGAGCATTTTACATAGCGCACATACCCATCAAGATGGCGGCCATGTTCTGGTTCCACCGTAAGTACGGCAACAAGAGAAGGACAAAAGAACACGCAGACCTGCAGTACACCCAAACTCCAAAGGGGGGCTCCAACAACAACCAGGGCTGCTCAAGCACGGCGAAACTCATCTACATTCACCACAACTAAACATACATTCCCAACTCTGTTACACCCACCTCCCCTGAATTTCGCCAACCTTGAGCAGCAACTATACATTTAAACACTACTTTTTTACTTTTTACACTATTACATAGGGCCGCCAAAGGACAGGACAGCCAACTTGAAAAGTATCCTATAAGGATGAAGTGGAAAGAGAGGTAACCTATCTCTCCAACCAACTACTGGCGGTAGGATGCGTTCTACACCCCACAAGACCCTTTTTTTTTTTCACTGTGTATTACTAGCCTTCAAGAGGCCACAACCTCTTATGAAACAATCAGAATAACGAACAAACCTATATGTCATAGGATGTCAGTGTGCACAGTGTATACATGCACTGAACTGAGCTTCGGCTTATCTAACTGTGGGAAGCCTGAAACACTGACCTACAAACAGCTCGAATGTTTGACTTAGTGTCTTGGATAATGTCTTGTCCTGACATAGTATAAATCAATCTGTCAACTGGTTTGATAAGGCGACCAAACTTGGACTTGACCTGTGTGACTGTACTAGGATGTTCACACTGTGTGACAGAAGCTAAAGTGTCAGTACGCTGTGTGTCACTAGCATCATCTGTCTGATTTGTGTTACCAGAAACATCAGTACAATCATCAGCGCTAACCACAAATCTAGAATCAGAGTTAATGGACTGATCTACCATTTGCTCCTCAGCCATCTGCTCGGGGACCCTCTGAGGGGCAAACGAGACTGAAGACACTACAGTGTTAGTAGCCTCTGTCCGTGAGTGGTCAGGGAATGGTAACTGGGTGACCCACTCCAGGGTTCTTCCCTTGGGATCCTTGGGCTCTGGAACAGTCAAGGGAACATCCCTCTCCCGAACAGCTCTTCCCCCATACTCCATGTCTTCAACCTCCCCTCCCTCACTCCCAGGACAGGAATCCACTCTCTCCGACTCGAACGCGGTTCCTCTACTCACTTCCCCAGGCAAGGAATCCTGTTCCACTTCCGACACGGACATGTCACTTGGCTCATTTGATGTATGAACAGCAGACAGGGATGAAACTGGGTCAGAGATCACACTCGTATCATACACCGGCAGAAAGTTCACCAACAACAATAGATTACGGTGGACTACCTTCTCTCGTCCAGTGACAGTGTCTTGTATCCTATATGTGTGAGTCTCAGAGTTCCTATCCACCACAGTGTATACAGTAGACTCCCAACGATCAGCCACCTTTCTCTTTCCTCTCTCTCTCTTGTTTGCCAACAGCACACGGTCTCCGACGTCAATGGTGGGCCCTTTCACTCGTCTGTTGTAGAGCTCTGTGTGACGGTGCTGTTCTTTTATGACATGTTCCTGGGCTATGACCATAGCTTCTCTCAGATCCTTCGTGAGAGACATCACATACTTGTCGTAGCTGACCACAGCTGGATCATTCAGGACTGTCCGGAAGAGTATATCGACAGGGAGACGAGGAGTACGCCCAAACATCAGATAGAAAGGTGCATAGCCAGTTGACTCATGCGCTGTGCTATTGTACATGAACGTCAGAGTTTGCAAACGCCTCGGCCAGTTGATTTTTGCCTCTGGTTCAAGCGCTCGGATCATGTTACCGAGAGTTCTATTGAAACGTTCCACACTACCGTTACCCATCGGGTGATACGGGGTTGTGTGCGACTTTCTGACACCGGAGACTCTGAGCAGCTCACTCACTAGTTGACTCTCGAAGCTAGCTCCCTGGTCGCTGTGGATACGTTCTGGGAACCCAAAGACGCAGAAGAACTTGTCCCATAGAACTCTCGCCACCTGTTTGGCTGACTGATCTTTGCAGGGGAATGCCTGGGCCATTCTTGTAAAATGGTCAGTAACAACTAACACATCAACTGACTTGTTCCTTGAGTCCTCCGCTGACCAGAAATCAATGCAAACCAGCTGAAGTGGCCTGGTTGATGTGATACTCTGCAAAGGCGCCCTCGCAGCAGGTTCAACAGTCTTACTGACAATACACCGCTGGCAGTTACGGACGTAGTCTCTTACGTCTCTGTCGAGGTTGAGCCAGAAGAACCTCTGTCTGGCCAAGCCAAGACTCCTGAACTGACCTTGATGGCCGGCATGGTCATGTACACCTCTCAGAACTTCAACTTTCTTAGACTCAGGAACCACATACTGGCGGCGTTTTGACTTCACGACTTGATCCCTCGAGACTCTGTAGAGTATCCCATTGCTCACAACAAGTTTCTCCCAGTGCTTCAGGTACCTCATGACTGTGACTGATTCCTTATCTCTCTCTCTCCTGGAGGGTCTCCGATGTCTCTCCACATAGTACAAGACTCGAGAGAGAGTTCTGTCTCTGAGCTGTTCATCCCGGAGTTCCTTCTCACTGTAAGCAGGAAGTGAGTCCTGACCACCTGGGACTAACTGAGGCAAATGGTGCAAGACTGCTACAGCACGCGTTCTTGCTCCGACCTCCCACAGATCGTCATATGACTGTAGAACAACAGACACTTCATCCATCTCCATAGACTGAGCGTGGACATGCAGAGGTGATGGGACACTTTGAGCGTAACTCTCTGCCTGGCGTGGAGTGTCACCACTATCATTGGACGACCGGAAGGCGTCCTGTACAGAAGCACTCGACACATCCTGGACTTCGGAGAGGAGATTCTTGTAGGGCTCTTCAAGTAATCTGTGACTGACTCTCTGCTTGACGAAAGGCACACGACTCAAGGCATCAGCGACAACATTCTGTGGGCCTGGCACGTACTTGATGTCGAAGTTATAGCTCGCTAACTTAGCCACCCATCGTTGCTCGCAGCAGTCCAGCTTGGGCTTCGTCATGATATGAGTCAATGGATTATTGTCCGTCCAAACAGTGAAATCATGCCCCTTCAACCAATGGCTAAACTTGTCACAGACACTCCACTTCAAGGCTAGGAATTCCAACCGATGGGCTGGGTAGTTTCTCTGAGACTGAGAGAGGGACTTGCTGGCGAATGCGATTGGCCTCGCTCGGTCTTCACCCTCTTGGATCTGCGACAGGACAGCACCGATGCCATCAAGGGACGCGTCCGTTGACAGCATGAAGGGACGGCTGAAATCAGGGTGAGCCAGGACAGCCGTCTCAACCAGCGCCGTTTTCAGCTTCTGGAAAGCCTGCTCCGTTTCGGGGGTCCAGTCAGTAACCTTCAACTTCCTGCTTTGTGACCTTTGTTTGGACTGTTTCACCTTCCCTTTTCTCTTCTGGCCCGTCAACAGAGAGAAGAGAGGCTTTGCAATAGCGGAGAAGCTAGGCACAAAGTGCTGGTAATAATTGATCATCCCCAAGAAAGATCTGATTCGTTTCTGTGAGGGGGTTACACCGTCCGCTTCCATCAGGTCAGCACTTGTCATCTTTGCGATGCTCTCAACTTTGCTGGGATCAGTCAACACACCGTTGTCATTAATTATGTGGCCGAGGAATTTGACGGATTTCCGGAGAAAAAAACACTTCTTGGGGGCCAATTTCAGGTTATGACCACGCAGTCTACTGAACACCATCTCCAAGCGTTCCAGAGCTGTCCTCTCATCAGGGGCGTACACCAATAAATCATCCAGATAAACCAGTAAGCTCAGATAGTTCTGGTCTCCGAAAATGCTAGTCATCATACGCATGAAGCTCCCAGGACTATTACAGAGGCCCTGCGGGAGGCGATTATACTCATACAAGCCCATAGGTGTTGTAAAGGCAGAGTACTTTCTGTCATCCTCGTGTAGTGGCATGTTATAAAACCCTGAGGTTAGATCCATAGTACTAAACAAGGAGTTACCTCCAAGTGCAGCTAGGCAGTCGGCCTGGTGAGGGAGAGGGTGAGCATCCTTCAGGGTCCTCTTGTTCAGCCAGCGAAAGTCTGTACAGATACGGAGATCTCCGTTCTTTTTCCATACAAGAACCAACGGAGATGCATATTCACTGGTTGACTTCCTGATTATATCTTTCTCCTCCATCTCACTCAGTACTTGGCGCAACTTCTGATACTGACTGGGGGGCACTCGTCTGAATGGGAGCCGGAATGGCCTGTGATCTGAGAGGTGAATGCGATGTATGAAGCCCTTTGCCTCTCCACAATCCAGGTGATGGCGTGAGAAGATGTCCTTGTAGCGTACAACCAGGTCAGCCATCTTGCTTCTACACTGTTCAGACACGTCACAGGAGTGTATGTCGAGCCCACTCAATCCCATGTACTTCAGTTCCTCATCAACAGTGCGGGCCGCATTTTCACTGGACGGGGTTACTTGACAGCAACTGAGTAGTGGGACCTCAGCAGGTCCGGTCTCATCCATGTCCTCGAGCGCAATGCAGGAGAAGACGTCGGCCAATTTAGCATTGCGTCTTACCAAGACGGGCCTGTCGGACGAGTTGATCAGCTTCAATGGAACCCATCCGTCTCCCCACAAAGGAGTAACAACTCTGGCCACCAGAACCCCTCTTGGAGCTGAGCGACACGATGTGGGCTCTGTCATCACAGCGCTACCAGGAGACACAATAGTGGACTTGGGTAGCTTGCCCCACATCAGGTACTCCCGACCAGGCTCAAGACACACGGCTGAGTTGCACCTGACTGTGCCTATCTTGTCAGGTATGACGTCACCTCGCCAACGGTTCAGACCAGCGAGCATCGAGAGAAACTGTTCAGATTCTGGATCGCCAGCAGGACAGGGCGTAGACACAGCCTTCCAGTAGCCATCACATTGCTTATACTGCCGGAGGATATATTTAATAACATTGGTGCCTAGTATCAACTCATCATGCTGGCCTTCAACTACCAGAGTGGGAACCATAATCCTACAGCCATACACCTCCATTTCCACGTTGAAAGCTGACTCAGGCTTGACACGGCGACCACCACAGCCAACAAGCACCACATTTGAACTGAACTGGTTATGCTCTGTAGCAACTCCAACCTCTCTAAGCTTTCCCTCTGCCGTCTTACTCATTGTACAAGCCATAGACCCACTGTCTAGCATAGCATTTAGAGTCACTGTATTACCAACTGTCACAGGTGTGTAGAAAAGGCTGTCACTACCACTAATTGTATGCGTATTCTGATAAACAATATCTTCAGAGTTATCACTTGAGCTTTTGAGAGCTATATACACTGTCTCAGCACTAGATTCGTCCTCACAATGGGAGTTTACTTGGCGACCTATACTTTCTCCCTCTGAATACAGGCCACCTAGTTTCCCTGAGGCTGAGGTGCTCGGGACGACCTGGTGGGACACTCAACTTTTGTGTGACCTGGGGCTAAACAGACAAAGCACAGCCTCTCTGACATGCAGTGTGAGATGGTAGTGTGTCTACTGTCATCACAGACTCGGCAGGCCTTCTCACGGGCGCCACCCTGGTATCTTCCACCACGAGGAGCACTGTCACGCTGCTGCACTTTCCCCATCATCTGCTCCAGCCTCTCCATAATGCGAGCAAGAATCCTGTCTTCAGATTGCTGAGTGTTCTGGGCCACAGCAGTCGCGGAGGAGGGGCACGGAAGCTGGCCTAAAGCATGGTCCTGGGAAGGAATGAGGGTAGAAGGCAGACACTGTGTGTGGTCCACTGGACTATGGGCAGTAGCAGGGGGGTACTGGGTGGAACACTGCTCAGACACAGACTGAATCGAAGGCTCTGGATGAGACTGCACAGTGTGGAGGGCGGTGGCATGGCTCTTCAATGGCACAGAACTACCGGTCCTGCCAGAGGCTCTCAGCTCTCTCTGGTAATTATCAATCTTCAACTGTATGTCTCGTGAGCTCCACTCCTCAATAGCCTTGCATTCCAGAATACGGGATAGTCCAGAGTCCGGGCAATGCCTGACAAACATCCGTGCTACCTCTTCACCTATGTTCTCCATCCTCCTACCTTGTCTGCGAAGGCCCTCACCAGCTACATCAGCTGCTTTGTTGATCCTCAACCAGTAGTCTACAGGGTTCTCATTGGGTCTGGGTAGAGTGGCATAGAAATCTGACAACGGGAGGCATGATGACACATCACTGAAGTACTTGAGAAGGATATCATAGATGAGATCAGGGTTCTGCTTCACATCAAGTGTCTGATCGCTACGCAAACCAACCCTCACGACATCCTTTGCCTTACCCATCAGTCTTGCCAGTATCTCCTCAGCCTGTTCATGCATTGGACATTTCTGCTTTCTCAGATAAGCTTTAGACATGTCAATCCAATCCTGGACTGAACACTTATCAGAACTATCACCTCGGAACATTGGTGGTTCCCTGTCTGATTTTACATTCACAGTAACGCGCGGAACCTCCTGTCTAACAACATTAGGATCAGTTACAGGATCTGGAGGCGATGTGCAGTTGAGGTGTGCACTGCTCATACTACTTGAGTGAACTACACCAGCTGAAATTAACTTGGTTACAATGGACTCGCCAATCTGAGCACCTAGCTGACCCATCATGTCTGAAAGGTGATGAAGAGCTTCAGTGTCATTAACACTGGGTGTGGATGTGGGAGGAGCCTCCCCTGTAAACTGTCCGACAGCAGCACAACCTGGGTCCTGACCTGACCCTGTGCCTCTACCACTGTCAGTAAACAACTGGGAACACCCCACCTCCCTACTATTGACAGCACTGTCAATGTCAATGTCACTGTCACTGTCAATGTCTATGACAGCACTGTCTGCTCTGCTCTGACATGCCCCCCATGCACCCCTCCCCATAGGCAACACTGGACTGGCAAAAATCTCATCATTAAAACCTGGCCTCTGAGCCATAGTGGTACAGACTTGCGTTGTGTAATATTACTGAATGAAAAAAATAATAATAATAATAATGTTTAAAAAAATATATAAAGTTACAGCAGGACATAAAAACCAAAACAATCAAAGCACTTTTTAAACTGATATAATCACAGACCTCAGACTGAATGACCATTTACTATAATACTCTGACCACACTTGATCTATCACACTAAGACCTGGCATCCACGCAGCATCCACGGAGATCGGCGTTCAGCTGATCTTGAGATCGACGTGTCACGGCACCAGTGTAACGATGGTCAAACAGCCAAACTTCTTTCATTCAATTCTTTTATTTGACCTGCAGAGAAGACATATAGAACACAATTCTTCTCTGGTCTGCTTGTGAATCCATCAAGATGGCGGCCATGTTCTCGCACCACCGTCTATGTACATTTCACATCAGGACAATTTGTTCACAGAAAGAACACAAACTTCCCTCAAACATTACAAATAACAATTACAAACAACATGTGAAGCAACATACCTGCAGAGAAGACATATAGAACACAATTCTTCTCTGGTCTGCTTGTGAATCTGCACGTTCAAAACAACATACAATAAATGTTCTGTTTCACATCATCACAATTACATGTAAAACAAACAGCACAGTACTACACCAACATTTTCACCCTACATTACAAGATTCTCCATACAAACAACAAAACACGAGGAGCATTTTACATAGCGCACATACCCATCAAGATGGCGGCCATGTTCTGGTTCCACCGTAAGTACGGCAACAAGAGAAGGACAAAAGAACACGCAGACCTGCAGTACACCCAAACTCCAAAGGGGGGCTCCAACAACAACCAGGGCTGCTCAAGCACGGCGAAACTCATCTACATTCACCACAACTAAACATACATTCCCAACTCTGTTACACCAACACCAGGGGAGCCACCCCTCCTAAATTTCGTTGTTTGGTACCTGTACTGTAGCAATGACAATAAAGTCCATTCATAACACTAGAAGACAAGACTACACAAGCTACATTGCTTGTGTAACATTAGCTAGTAGCTATCCATTTTTCACTCATACACGGCCGGAAAAGTGAACAGAAATACAACGCTGACTTACAATGGTATCTTGCGGCTGTCTTCACAAAGAGCTCCAGGATGCTTTCGCTTGAGGTGCTCGTTCATTGCAGATGTACTGCTGTGATAGGCCATTTCATTTCTGCACAGTTTACAGACCACCACATTGTTTGGAGCCGGTTTGGAGCCGGAAATTGCAAAACGTCACGTTTGACGTCAGACTTAACAACCGGATATTCAGGACGCAAATTTTTGCGCCCCGGCCGAGAAATAGGAGACAGCCAATTGGAGCGCTGCTACAGCTCACGTGTAAGGCAAAAGTATTTGGCCTGCTATAGACTTGCATTCGACCCGCGTCCCGACTCCTCCCCTATGTATTTTAACAGTGAATTTTACACACACACACAGATAAAATGTTTATTGTATTGGAGGATTTTTAATGAGAGTCCTCAGGAATGAATGATAGGCGCCGACAAAATATCAGCCGCATTTTGTGAATAAACAATGTTTATTTAAAAAAAAAACTTTTACAAATCGCAACTAGGAAGTGAAGGTGGGGGCGGCGCCCCAGCGCCCTCTATCGGCCAGCCGCCACTGGTGTTGGGGTTCGGGTTAGGGCTAGGGTCAGGGTTGGGGTTAGGGGTTTGGGTTAGGGCTAGGGGGGTTAGGGCTAGGGTTAGAGGTAGGGTTAGAGGTAGGGTTAGGCTTAGGAAAGGGGTTAGGGTTAAGGTTAGGGTTAGGGTTAGGGGTTAGGGTTATGTGGCATCCTGAGACCGAGACCGAGGGTGAGACTCAGCACCGTGGACAGCGCCCATTCTGACCTCAGGGCGAGAAGCTGCAGGTGAAACACAGCACCATGGACAGCGCCCATTTCAGCCCCTGGGGAGATGCAGGGAAACCCCACAGCTATGCACAGCTGCCCTGCATTCCCCAACGGAGCTGGAGTGAGAAACCAAGGGTGAATCCCAATTCACCACTCCGGCTCCGTTTTCACCCCTCCGGCTCCGTTTTGCGCGTTCACGTGTAGCCGTAGTGGCGTCCCAATTCATTACTCATTTAGGGTTAGGGTTAGGGTTTTCCATGGCTCCGTTTGGAGAAAATCTTGACCCTCGTTCGATTCGGAGCCATGAGACTCCCTTCCGGCATGCATTGCGAAACATCTACAGAAATGTTCTTTTCGCTCTCGTAATAATATCGGAAGCGAGCCTGAAATGTCATTTACTTTTTCTGGAATTACTTGTAATTAAAGACTTGAAAAATTATGTACATTCCTGTTTAGAAATAAAAGATTACCTTTGGCGTTTGACAGCGGATGATGATAGACATATTTAATGTGAAGTTATCTATCTAACGTTAGGCTGATGTGTGCATGATAGACGCGCATGACATATTTCCATGTTTTATTTACAGCTATGGCACGTATTAAACCAAAACAACCCGCAATCCTATCCGAGCAGTTGTTATTATGTAATATTGTTGATGGGTTATATAATTTAATGTTATTTCAATGCATTATAGACCCTTTCTTTATAACAAGCATAACAAAAGAAATCGCTTTTATGTCGAGGTGCTGTGCCTATGCTTAACATAGAAAGTTCCACAGTCCAGCACGCTCAGGACAGCGGCCAGGACACCGGAGCCAGCAGGACAGACCGGAGCACTCATATCTGCGCGTTTGTCACAGGCTGACAGTCACCGTGTTCCATTTCAGAGATGTACAATCATGTTTATTTAGAAATAAATTATTACCTGTGGTGTTTGCAGCATGATAGGCGCGAATTCCCCCCCCCTTGGTGGTATATGACGCTATAGTTGTTATTATACCAAAACAACTGGCAATCTAATCCGAGCAGTTGTTATTATGTACTATTATATGTATTAGTACTATATACTGTATGTGCCATTTTTGATGGAGGGCAGTGAGCGGGAGACTCATCAAGGACAGTAGTTAACTAATGCAGTGGACAGCGGCTGTTTCTCCAGCGTTCCTGTCACATCGGATTTCGTAACGTCATAAAATTAAATCTGTAAGTCATGCATTTTTCCATGTTTTATCATGCCAGAGGTGTTTGAACTTTGTATAAATAATTGTTCATGGGATATGCCCATTATTTGTGACATTGTCAAATCCGATTTTTAGAAAAAATATAATACATAGTGATAAAAATAGCAGTGAGCATCTCATTCACTTGTGGCACCACCTGCCTGTTGCTGCTACCTGGGTCCAGTCCTCCTCAAATCCATCAAGAATGGTATGCATCGTGGCAGTTTCTGTCCACAATCACACACAGGGGCACCTTGTATGCTTTGCACCAGAAGGGAGTGCTTTTTTTGCAACGGAAACATTTCCTGCGCCCTGCAGTTGCCTTCTGGGATGGGCCCTCTGGCGCAGAAATGGCAACAGGTGTGTGTCTGTACTGCCTCACATCTGGGGAAAAGTTTGTGCCCCTGGGGGATTTCTTGGTAAGAGCATTTTCTTTTGTGGTTGGGGTCCCCACTCTTCCATCACGGTAGGTGCCGCACGCTCCGAAGCCCAGGTCACTGAGGTGTGTGAAGAGAGCTGGGCTCGTGTAGAAGTTATCACAGTAGATGTGATCACCTGTACCCAAGTGGTTTTTGTCGACCAGTGACATGACAGCATCAAAGGAGAGTCCCTTTCCACTAATACACTTGGACTTTCCAGTGTATATTGTGAAATCCACAGTGTAGCCATTAGTGTCAGCTAAGACAAAGAGCTTGATGCCCCACTTGGATGGCTTGGGTTTTAAGTATTGTTTCAGTCCAATTCTGGCCTTTGTTGCAACCATTCGTTCATCCACTGACACATTTTGATAAGGTTGGTACACTGATTTACAAGCTACTCTGATTGAATTATACAGTGGCTTCACTCTGTGCAGACGATCATAGTCCTCTGTGCCTTTTTTACTCATTGTTTATGTCCTCTTCTGGGTCACTCATGTGCAAATTAGATACAATTGCCAGGAATCTGTTCCTTGACATGATTGTACGTGGAAATGCTACATGAACATTTTTTTATCCTCCAGAAGTCTCTCAGTTTTGGGAGGCTGAGGATTTACATATAAATCAAAAGTCCTAGGAATTTGAAAAATTCCACTGGTGTTAGGACAGTCCATTCAAATTGTTTCCCACTTGCCTGGTTTTTTTCAACATTCTTGGTTGTGTTGTCACATGGTCTTCACTGCCCTGTCATCAAAAAAGCTTTTGAAAATCTCTTGGGGTGTTGGTTTGTTCGCTGGAAGTAGTGGTGGCTGCACACCAGGCGTGCGCTTGGGAGTGAATCGAGGGATGTTGGGAGTAATGTCAGCGTCAGCATCCGTCTTCCAACCTGACTGGTCTGGCGGGCTTGAAGTGGCATGGCCTTGACGACGTCCAATTCCTCCACGTCCTCCACGTCTTCCACTCCCCCTTTCACGTCCTCCACGCTCCCGTCCTCCACTCCCCCGTTCCCTGCTACGGCTGCGGCCACCAGTTCCTGGCTGCAACACTTCACTCTCATCTGAGTGCAACACTTCACTCTCATCATCTCTTGTTGCAGGTGATGAGCTCCCATTCGGTTGGCCGCTCACCTCGTCGGCAGCATCCACTCTATAATATATGAAAATAAATAAATAAAACTCATTTTTCACTGGGTAAAAATATTTACTCAAATCCTTGTTCAAAACACACATTCCGTACAATAGTTAGTTTCAATGATGAGGAGCTAGGTGGCTCTACCTCCTGCGCCACAGCCGCCCCAAGGGTGGCTTGCCAAACTCTGTTCTGGCCTTGTCTGGCTCCAGGGCCTTTCCCATTGGTTAGAAAGCCCATTCCTTAACTGCTCCTATCACTTCAGTCTCAAACAGCATTGGAGGAGAATACCACCTGAGAGGAAGGATGCTACAGGAGATATTCTGCTCTGGTGCATTAGAGTAGGAAGGGAGCAGAGGACGGAGGATTGGTCAGAAGTGGATCTCTAACATGCCAACAGCCTGTACAGACACCTCATACCTGTACAGACACCTCATACCTGTACAGACACCTCATACCTGTACAGACACCTCATACCTGTTTGAGATTCTCGTTGACAGGCTAGGAGGATTTCGGTCTGCAATGCTTCAGTCTCACGCCATGATGGCTAGGATCATTTAAACAGTGTTAGGTCATCAACAACAACAACAAGAACAAAAAGCACACACACTGATGGGACAAACGGTACTAATGCACTCTGAGTGTTATTGTCATGTGATTGATTCAAAACTTGTTTTAAACTTTTTTTTTAAAAATCTTTACATATTTTCTAGGGGTTGTTTTTAGAGAAGATGAGGTTAATTTTGTTGGTTATGAATCAAAGAACAGTTATTGAGTTTAAGACGATTTAATCAAAGTACAAAACATACATACATATACCAATAGCTGGAGCCTGATGTCTGCTCTCCTCTGCTGGCCTGGCTGGGGTGGTAAAGAGACCCTCTCTCCCCCTGTCTTCTCTTTTTGTATCCCTTTTCTTATGCAAATATCTACCAGTGAACCTATCACAGTCACCTAGATGCCTGCCCCAACACCTTCCTGGTCAAGGGGGGGAGAGGCCAGAGTGTGTGTGTGTGTGTGTGTGTGTGTGTGTGTGTGTGTGTGTGTGTGTGTGTGTGTGTGTGTGTGTGTGCGTGCGTGCGTGCTTACAAGCGGTCCCAACCCCCAGAGGTCTCTGTTGGTCATCTGGTTGCCATAGAACCCCCATTGTTAGAGGGCATCATGCCCTTGCATGCCCTGGTATGTGTGTGTGTTTAAAATATACCACATATTCCCCCCTGGGTGTTCCGAAACTAAACGACCACATAAAACAAAACAAAAACACAAACCCCACATACTGCAGCTAAGAAACCAAAGAAGATTTTTTTTTTTTTAAATAACAACAACAGACAGAAAGACTACACCAACACACAACACAAGAAACATAATAACACAGACTAACCCAGCACCAGTACCAGCAACCAAAAATATCATATAAACCAAATACAAAACAATCAACAATAAAAAAGAATCCTAAAAATAACAATACAAATTAATCTAAACCAGTACATCACACATATTTCAACACAAAAACTTCCAACGACCAACGTCTTCTTGTTACTTGCATCTTCAGAACAACCTTTACCGCTGTCTCAGATTGATAACCTTTCCTAGTCAGGAGCTTTTTCTTCGTTGCGCTAGGAACAGAACTTCTTTCCTATCTTTGTATAACCACCACATCACTTCTCAACTGACCTCAATCACATACGATGTAGAAACAAACAAACAATACACAAATAATGACATTCAGTTATCATAACACATAATTTCCAACAGTAAGCACAGGACAAAGGGAATGCATTAATGCATAGATCTTCACCTCAGGTGAGGACTAGTCTTCTGAAAGTGTGTTATGGTGTCCCCAGAAAGATGGTAACATCTGAAAGTGTGTTATGGTGTCCCCGGAAAGATAGTAATATCTGAAAGTGTGTTATGGTGTCCCCAGAAAGATAGTAATATCTGAAAGTGTGTTATGGTGTCCCCAGAAAGATAGCAACCTGAGACTCCCCACATGGGTGGAAGAAGTCATGTCTTGAAAAAAGTATTGAATATTGCTAATTTGAAGTGAGATTCTGGTTCCTGAATTTTTTCTGATCATGCCTGATTTTTCTCAGTGCTGTACGGTGTCTAGAAAGGGGTGTCCCCACACGGGAGGTCCTAGTCATATTGTCCCACAATGTAGCATAAACAAGTATGTGTGTGTGTGTGTGTGTGTGTGTGTGTGTGTGTGTGTGTGTGTGTGTGTGTGTGTGCGTGCGTGCGTGCTTACAAGCGGTCCCAACCCCCAGAGGTCTCTGTTGGTCATCTGGTTGCCATAGAACCCCCATTGTTAGAGGGCATCATGCCCTTGCATGCCCTGGTATGTGTGTGTGTTTAAAATATACCACATATTCCCCCCTGGGTGTTCCGAAACTAAACGACCACATAAAACAAAACAAAAACACAAACCCCACATACTGCAGCTAAGAAACCAAAGAAGATTTTTTTTTTTTTAAATAACAACAACAGACAGAAAGACTACACCAACACACAACACAAGAAACATAATAACACAGACTAACCCAGCACCAGTACCAGCAACCAAAAATATCATATAAACCAAATACAAAACAATCAACAATAAAAAAGAATCCTAAAAATAACAATACAAATTAATCTAAACCAGTACATCACACATATTTCAACACAAAAACTTCCAACGACCAACGTCTTCTTGTTACTTGCATCTTCAGAACAACCTTTACCGCTGTCTCAGATTGATAACCTTTCCTAGTCAGGAGCTTTTTCTTCGTTGCGCTAGGAACAGAACTTCTTTCCTATCTTTGTATAACCACCACATCACTTCTCAACTGACCTCAATCACATACGATGTAGAAACAAACAAACAATACACAAATAATGACATTCAGTTATCATAACACATAATTTCCAACAGTAAGCACAGGACAAAGGGAATGCATTAATGCATAGATCTTCACCTCAGGTGAGGACTAGTCTTCTGAAAAGTTCATCAACGTGGACTGAGTGACTGATTTTCCAAAAACAGTCAATGAGGCCCTGTCTCCTGAGAAAGTCAAAAATCATGTCTGCTATAATAGGTGCTCCTATCTTAGCAAAATAAGTTTCCCAGACCGTTTCCAGCCATGCTATCGTCTGCTGTCCATTCCCGTCATTCCCTTTGATCTGCTGCTTCACTACCCTATTCATAGTCTTTAATCTTTTCCTAACTGGTCGTCGTCCGTCAGTGTCATTGAGGTTCAGGCAGTCGTCTGGTCCCCTCCCACGCTGATCAAGGTCTGGGGAGTCGCCCTCAGCATCATCTGAAGCATGATGCAGGCACTCGCCAGCATCCCCAGTAGCACAGGTGTCCAGGCTTTGGACACTCCGAGGCTGGGCCTCCAGACTGTCAACACTCTCTGCTTCGTTGGTTTCTGGTTCATTGGCATCTGGACAGCTTTCCACTGTCCCCTCGGCTTCAGGCATTGCCGGTAATGTCACTGGCTGTAACACTGGCATTGCCACTGGCTCTGGCAACACCACAGCATCTCGTCGTAGCTCCTCCTTCTCAGGTTCTCTGGGGACCTCGGCACCTGTTGGCACAACATCCTGCCTACTCTGTACATCCACCCCCCTGTCCACCACCCGTGGCCCTATTGGGGTAGGGATATGCCCAGACACCACTGGTGTACCCACTCTGATGTTGTTTCTCCAACAGACCCCACACTGACCTAAAGCATGGTCAATCTGTTCCATCAAATATGGACTCCAAAACCCATATTCCTTGTTGATCTTGCGTCTTACCTCCCCCCTAGCCACATGTGCTAATCCATGAGCTTCCCGTATTAACATGCCTAATAAATCTGAGGGTGCTACAACCAACCCCTCATGATTCCTCCATAGACCTGTGTCATCCTGACTTGCCCCCCTTGCTAGCCAAACGTTCTTGTCTAACGTAGTTGCTCTACTCTGTAACATCAATAAATCCTCAAGTGTGACCATGCCCTGTAATTGCATTTCATGTGCGACCAGAAGACCTTTACCTGCCTTGTCTGCTCCTGTAATGGCTTTGGCTGCATCCTCACATGTGATGAGTCAGAGCTGTGTGCGGCACACTTCACTATGGCTAATTCCTTTGGCTTCATCATGGCTTGTAACAGCTTCATGATCTGTGCGTGGTGCTGTATAGGCGTACCATCAGTTCTCTTAAAACCCCGCCCCCTCCATACAGCTCCATTAAAATGACAAACATTATGTGCATAGGCAGAGTCGGTGTACACTGTCACTCTCCGTCCGGTTCCCAAGTTGCATGCTTCTGTGAGGGCAATCAACTCAGCCAACTGAGCTGAGCAAGGCTGAGGAACTGCCTCAGCCTGTTCCACAATAAACTTTTAATTCTGTGCTTTAACTAAGGAATACCCAGCGCACAAAGTTTCTCCTACCCGGTAACAAGACCCATCAACCCAATATTCTATATCAGCTCCCTTTAAAGGCAAAGCTTGTAGGTCTGTTCTATGCTTAATCACTCTGGCTGTCGATGGAATCTGAGCACCGGATGGCACCGTCACCTGACAGCCGTCAGGTGTGCATTTTACTGTACAGTTCAATTGGCATTGAGCATCACTCCCTAGCAGCCCTGTTGGCGTGTGTTCTGACACAAGTATTGGCAGAGTTGCTCTCTGTCCCTTGTACTCTAAGTCTACAAGCTCAGTTGTAGGAATCAGCTGTTTAATTCCCTCAAATCCGATTGTCTTCACATATTCTCCAGACATAGGAAGGTGCGTGGCGTCTTCAGGCTTCTTTGTCACCACCAGCTGGCACCTCCCACTCGGATCTTCCGGGCACCCCTATAGGCCAGCTGCTGGGCCTCCGTAAGGGTTCATCACTCCTGGAGCAGGTGTAGCAGGATGCCAATATCCTCCTCCTTGGCTCCCCCCTGCGCCCCCCTGGGGCCTGTTGTAGCAGGTACAGGCTAGATGTCCATTCTGGCCGCATTGGTAACATGGTCCTAGCATCTTCTTCCCTGCTGCTGTCCATCCCCCTGGTGGTGGTCCTTGGCCAGGCTGGTTGTATGGCTGGTATGGAACCGCTTGCACCCCTGGTGGCCCCTGTGGGTATGGCTGGTAAGTAGCAGGATACCCCCCTTGTGGCCCCTGTGAGTAGGACTGGTAAGTAGCAGTCTGCACCCCAGGTGGCTGTTGCTGTGGAGCTAAAGCCTGCACTCCCTCTATGTTCCTCTTGCTTTCAGTCAATTGCACATGAGTCAATATTCTGAGTGACTCTTCGTCTTGTGTCTTCTGTATCTGAATATTCTTTCGATATAACTCAACTTGATGAGCTACGTGGTCTATATAAACAGCTTTGTTCATGTGTCGTAGCCCCACCACTTCTGCTAGCTTATCCTTAACTGGGGTAGGAAGACCTTCGTGTATTTTTTCCCTGATTATGGATTTTTCTAAGGGGTTATCTTCAGCATCCTTCCCTGTCACACTTCTCCATTGAGAGTGCACACGGGCAACAAAACCCCTGGGATTCTCATCTCCCCCCAGTGGCTTCACAATGATATTGTCTGGGTGAATGTGAGTAGGGTAAGTCTCTCTGATTGCCTTCCACAGCCTGCCTCTGTTTGCTGCGAAGAGCTCTGGATCATAAACTGATGTATTGATATATCTATGAAGTCCTGCCTTCATCAATATTTCCTGCATTGTATCCAATCCTGCAATAAAAGCTAAGAGTCTTTTCAGGTCTCCCATTGCTGCTTGCGTTCCTGTCAGTCTCACGTCGACTTCTCTCGTCCACGCGTGTCCACCATCTTCCAGGACTGGGAGCTTTTCTATCACCTCAGACAGATCTGTATGATTCCAAGGATGATATTCCATCTTGTTACCCCGAATCAGCACTGGACAGTTCTTTAATGTATTTGATGACATTTGATGACAATCTTCCTCTTCCTCCCTTTCTCGTTGCTCCTTCAGCCGTCTGTGGTGTCTTCCTTCCTCTCTTTCCGCTTTCTCCCGGCGTCTTCTCCCACCTTTCTTTTCGGCTGTGGCTATAATCTTCCTGACCTGAGCGTTGTAGCCTTCATCTGCATTGTCGTCATCACTTGAGTCTTCACTGCCATCTTCGCTGTCATCTTCCTCGTCACTCCTGTCGTCCCCTTTTCCCCTTGGCTCCTTCTTCTTCTTCTTCTGGGAATGGTCCTCCAGTGCCTTAGCATATGGAGGGGGACTGGAGACTGGACACATGTTTGTGAATGGAATGTTCAATTTCTGTTCCAGTGTTCTGGCCAATTCATTTTTCTTTTCCGTTCCCATTTTTGCTGAAAACTGAAAATATTCTATATGAGATAAGGTGTACTTTTCTTATAACCCACCTTCTTTTGCCGTATCTGCTAAACAGATGCTAGTCTAACTTTTAACTGTGTCAACTGTCCACACAGAACACTACAATTCAGAACAACGGATTGTTTCAGTGGTATTGTGTATTATTGACTTAAATGTAATCTATGTGTGTGTGTTTTAATCTAAATGTAATTTATGTGTGTGTTTTTTCACTTAAATGTTTTTTCCTTATTGTGTATGAATATGTGTCACTTAATTGCTCATTCAATACTAATTATATTTCAGGTCAACTTAATTATTAAACTACAAAGGCTGGTCAACACACTTATCAAATCACAAAGGCTGGTCACACCCTAAGCATTCACTGATCTACAAAAACCTTCTACTGCTTAATTATCAATACAAACTATTCTGCTATTCCTAATCAAAAGCTGTGGACATGACCCAACTAAAATAAGAGATGTAAACTACAAATATTAATTACAACTTGTAAATAAATCAACTGTTAAGTGAAAGGAATGAATGATTAGTTAGAATTATTCATTATATAATCATATACATTGATTTAATACCTGTGGCGTCAATTAGCTGTTATCAAAATATCAAACAAAAGGAATGGTTATTCAGAATGGTTTTCATTAGACAGTCACAGACATTTGACCAAACCTGTGGAATCAATCAATTGTTTTGTGAAACAGACAATGAATTATCTGAATTATTATTTTACCCAATTAGTAATTAAACAAGTAATGTAATATTCAACAGTCATTTACAAACATCATTCTATGAATGTTCTCTACAGATCTCTCGTCAACATTCTATGCAAGCAGGCAGGGCCGTTTTATTGGGGTCATAAATATCTGTGCTGTGACCCTGCTGTGATTCTGCTCAGGGAAAGCAGCCCTGTCTAGGCTCACGCACAAGTTGCCTCATATGCTTTGAATCTAACCTAAAGTCACAATCTATTCTTTTACTTTTAACAAACTATGCTTAACTTTCGTGATTCAACGATCACAACCTTATCACAAAAATGAAAATGAAAGGAAGGATTTGAAAGTGAGCTCCGCGCTCACTGCTGTGTGTGTGGAATGCGCCTGCAATGCGCATGCGCGAGTCTTCGTGCGTGTAATGTTTGCACATGCGCGCGTTCCCCGTGTAAACTCCTCTGTTTTACCTTTAAACTATTTAAAATACCCCGATGATCAATTCAGTTTATCTCTATCTTTAAAATACTACAATCTATGTGAATGGATTTAACTTTATCTGTAATGCAACAATCACACGCAGCCCCCTAGGGCGTTTCTGCCGCGTGAATGAAGGAATGTATTTGTGTACGAGCGCGGACGCTCGTGCATGTGTGAGCGCGCGTCTATTTGAAAACCAACAGGAGAGAAAGGGAGGGGGAGGGGTATTACAAGCCTTTGTCCTTTCTTCTCGGGAAAAACCGCTCCTGTGGAATTAGTCTCACAACATATACTTTGCTTTCCACAATAATGTTATTTTCTACGACACAACAATTTCAAGATTATCTTTTAATGCAATTTAACTATTAGTTACCAAACTAATTCTCATTCAACAATGTATATGCTTTTCACACGGTCTCTTCACAGAGATATCTAGGCCTGTGTGTGTCCGCGCGTGCCTGAGCGTGCGTGTTTTTGCTCCGCTGACAATGGCGTCTAAGACACACTTCTGGCCACAGTTCTGAAGAGTCTGCTACAATAATGCTCTTTCTTACAAAATAGACTTCACAGTCCAATTACACTTTATCAAATTAGGAATACTCATTCCCTAACACAATTTTACACACACACTCACGATATTCCGTAATACCATACAAACACTCAAATCCCTTACCATCAAACACTATATTTATAAAAAGCGATTTTCCAAATTCGGCCCTCACCAACCCCAGTTTAAAGACTATGAAAGGTTTGTTTCTATTCCAACAAGATTAACTTTACACAAGATTATTTTGACTATAACTTATCTGAGCTCCACAGTCAACTTTGCACACACCAATCGACGGGGGAGGGGTCTCTGCAGAAACCTACCTTTGTTGAATTGAAGAGTTGCAAAAGACTGTGAATCAAAGGCTATTTTTCATCTCCCATTAGGCTCGCCACTTATGAGGTTAATTTTGTTGGTTATGAATCAAAGAACAGTTATTGAGTTTAAGACGATTTAATCAAAGTACAAAACATACATGTATATTATACCAATAGCTGGAGCCTGATGTCTGCTCTCCTCTGCTGGCCTGGCTGGGGTGGTAAAGAGACCCTCTCTCCCCCTGTCTTCTCTTTTTGTATCCCTTTTCTTATGCAAATATCTACCAGTGAACCTATCACAGTCACCTAGATGCCTGCCCCAACACCTTCCTGGTCAAGGGGGGGAGAGGCCAGAGTGTGTGTGTGTGTGTGTGTGTGTGTGTGTGTGTGTGTGTGTGTGCTTACAAGCGGTCCCAACCCCCAGAGGTCTCTGTTGGTCATCTGGTTGCCATAGAACCCCCATTGTTAGAGGGCATCATGCCCTTGCATGCCCTGGTATGTGTGTGTGTTTCAAATATACCACAAAGACACCATAAGTGTGTGCAGAGAGAAGCAGGTTGGTACCTTCTCATGTTGTTCATCTTGGTTGTGTAGATGAGTCCGATGATTCTGCTGTCCATCTGCAACTCCTCCACCCCTCCCTCTGGGAGAGGAGACTCCACCTGCACACACACCATGGGTCTTAAATACTCTCTTTGACAGCAGTGTATTTAGGGTTTTTCCTGCATAGAGAACTATGGGGCGGCCGCCTCCGTCATATTTCTAGCCGCCTCCAGCTCTCGACAAAACTCTGACGGTCGTATTTTCTACAAGCACTGCACTCGGTGGATTTCTGTCATTTCTAACTGCAAATGCGGCACTGCGCCGACGTGGTGGCGGGGGCACTGTTTCGCAAATAAGTTAGCTTTCGTTTTTGCTAGGGAAATAGCTGATAGTTGATGTTGACTGCTCAAGGAGAATACATTTGAAAGTACAGAATGCCTGAGAGCCTCTGCTTTCTTAACTCTCTCCTCGACTCTTTCTGCTGTTTCTTCCATGGCAACATGTTGTTGAGCTTCATGGACAACTTTCTCTCGAAGCTCTTTTATTTGGCTGTCTCTCTTCTTAAGCTTTTTATTTAGATTACGCACCTTGCTTGTATTATGTTTGACTTGTTGCTTTTCTTTTTCCTCTTGGATGAACAGTTTTGATTTAAATGATTCACAGATTTCTGAATTGTGACACAGGCCAATGAAAAGGGCTACCTGTAGGCGAAGTCATTTTTCTGTTTTTTACATGTGCTTAAACTACAGATTGTAAGCTTTCAAATGATGCATCATACATTGAAATCGGAAACAAATTGAAGACGACATGAGTATTTGAAAGTTGCTACACCTGAAATCACTAAGCACAGAAAATCCCCATCAAAGATAATGAATCCCCATCAAACAACAAGAAAAGAAGTCATTGTGTTATAGATTACACTTATTTAATGAACGTAAAACTGTTCGGAAAAATAACGAGTGGGTACTTCACATCTTCGAGTTGAATGTTAGCTAAAAAAACGAAAATCTTAAAATAAAAAAAAATAACTTTCAAGACGAATTTCATGTCTTTCTCATTTCCGAGAGGTGTCCATTTACATCAGGATCAGTCACAATTGTGTTCCATTTCCTTCTTCAATTTGTTCTCCACATTATCCAACTGGACATGTAATGTAGGGGGGAGGAGGACTAACACTACAGTAGCTAACACTACAGTGGGCTAACTGTACAGTGGGCTAACTGTGGGCTAACACTACAGTAACTGCGAAAGGACAACATCTAGTTAAAGTTCCAGAATGGAACATTCAATCTAACTGAATTTCCCCACGATGGCCAAAAGTGGCAGATTTCCGACAAATGTACGATCCTTTAAGTCTTTGTTTGTATGAACAAGCTTTGTTTGGATGAACATACTATGTACAGTGCATTATTCAATTCTTTTGCGATTATTTAAGTGGTGGTTGTTTGTTTTCCTTTTGTTCTGTGACAGTGACGGTTATCCACCCTACTCAAGGAGCAGCTTGTATACGCTGCATCTCCGTAGCTAAAAGTGTTTACTCAGTTGAGCACACGTACTTTTTTTTGCTTGCATTATTTATGTAAAGGAAAACACAATATTCAGGCACCAGATGACCAATCAAAATATAATGTAATATAATTTATGATGTACCACCTCTGCCTCATTTTGAGCCAGGAAAAACCCTGGTATTGACTCCTGGGGAGGCTGGTGGAGGTAGAAATTGGATGTCAAGCTCATTATAATGGAAGGAATGGAAAATGAAGAATGGTATCAAAACATGTGATTGACACCATTCCTCAATCCACTCATTACAACGAGCCAGCCTCCACTGATCTACTCACACTGCCCATGTGGACGGTGTCCCGGCTCTCCAACTTTTACCCAGAAAATGGACCATGAACTGGTAGGTCCATGATTGTTTCATCCTTGACACTGTAGTTAGTGACTTTAACCATTCATTCACACACTGAAATATCTGTGCTTTATATAAATTGCAGGACCACGGAGCCACACATATTTTAAATAGGACTTCCTTTTTAACCCTTTTAATGTATTTATGTTTTAATATATCATATGAATTGCCTATTACCTGTTTATGACACAACACAGTGGCTTTAAATGCAAATACCAAAGGGTATATATTTATTTACTAAATGCTCAAATTAAAGTGTTGGTAGTCAATTATAATGTTATACATATTCAATAGACAATATTCACAATGCAATGTCAACAGACAATATCACAATATCCCATAAAACAACATATAGGCTCAAAGCCTATTCCAATTCCTTTCAAGGAAATAAATGTAATGTTTCCAATAAACTCAGTTGTCAACTCAAAGGATTCACAATTGTACAATATATCATTAAGTAAAATAAAAAGGTGGGCCCACACTCACACACACACGCACTCTGTAACTCAGTCCATTAACCAGTGTTACCGTTGCAGCTGACGTTGCTTGTGAGCGGGGGGGGCTTGAAACAGTTATGGCCACTTCACTCGTTTACACGAGCCTAAAATAAAAGCATGTGCGTGGTTCAGTACTCACGTAACCTTGTGGGGACTCGTAGGTAAACGAGGGGTTTGAAAGATCCGGAAAAAGAAGCAGAGATGAGGGGGGATGGGGTCCAGCGTTCTCCCACGAGCGCAGGAGAATGATTGAAGGACACTGGCGCGAAGATTCACTGGACGTCTGAAGTTACACCAGGCGATAGGAAACGGTCTCTGTGTCCACCGGAGAGCTTTCCTTTTGCTTGGTCTCTCGACTTCCAATTCTGATTTAACAGAATACACTGAGCTACAAAATCCAATAGCTATTTCGTTTTGATGTAGCTAGAAACAATTTATCACTCAGCAAGTGCTAGCAACATGCTAACGTAATTATGCTAAGCTAACCGCTTGCCGCGATTATACAGTATTTAGTGATCGTTAAACTGTTGTTTATTATATCGAGTGGGTACTTTAAAACGTAAAGTTTAGTGTTAAAAAAAAAAAGTCTGCGAGTGGTTTAGCCCTAGGCTGCGTTCGTAAAATAGCAACGGTGTGGTGTGTGTTTTAGTGAATATAGCGTGTGTGTGTGTGTGTGTGTGTACCTGTGAGGTGTGTGTGTGTGTGTGTGTGTGTGGCTCACCTGTGAGAGGTGTGTGTGTGTCTCATATCTCAGTATGGAGGCTGTGCAAATAAACTAATGTCGAGCCCTGCCTGTTATCACCTCATATTGTGTGTGTGTGTGTGTGTGTGTGTGTGTGTGTGTGTGTGTGTGTGTGTGTGTGTGTGTGTGTGTGCGTGCGTGCGTGCGTGCGCCACCTCCAGGCTCCATGTTTGTGAGGTGGAAGGAGGAGGTGTTTGATTGATTGATTGAAAACTTTATTAGAAGATTTGCAGAAGTAGGTACATGAGAGTACATATTACATACAAGGTCATCTAAAAGGATAAAAACCCAAGAAAGCCACTGGCTTATTTCAATTGGGGTCCTTGATTCTCAATTCATCGTTACATGTAAGACAGACAAAAAAGTACTATCTACAAGATAATACAGACAAATAACTATTACTATCTACAAGATAAACATACATCCATCATGGGAAGAACACTACAACAAAACATTAGGTATGTACAGCGGGTAGGACAGGTGGGGACATACACCACAGGTGGGGGCGGGGGACAAAACACAAAGTATGTACAGTGGGTAGTTGGGGTCTTTTAATCTGATTTTTGATTTAGAGGGTCCAGTTACGGTTTGCAGCCTCCTGTAAATGTTTTTTGAGAGTGGTTTTGAAGGTGGGCAGTGTTTTGCACTCCTTTAAGATTATAGGAAGGGCGTTCCACATTTTTACTGCATAGTTCGCAAACGAGTTTAACCCCTTGTTTGTGGTGCAACGCGGTTGAACGTGGTTCGTGGAGCTTCCTCTGGTGTTGTATGTGTGGACGTTGTTCACTTTTTGGAAGTATGTTGACAGGTACTTGGGTGTCTTTGTGGTGTAGCGTATCTTGAAGACCAGGCCCAGTGCAAGCTGCTGCACTCTGTCAACTACTCGTAGCCAATCCAGGCTCAAAAAATGAGCAGCGGTTAGATGTGTCCTAGGGTTGAGGCCTAGCAGAAGCCTAACCAGTTTATTTTGGGCTGTCTGGAGTCTTGTTTTATGGGCCTTTGTGGTTCTATAGTACCATGATGTTACGGCATAGTCGAAGTGACATTGAATGAGAGCTCCTGATAGGGTCCTCAGTGTGTTTTTACTGACAAGTGAGGATATCCTGTACAAGAATCTAGTTCTATGGTTCACTTTTTTGATTACTTTTGCTGCCATTTTATCTCCGGAAAGATTTGCCTCTAAGATGGAGCCCAGGTATGTAATATCCTCTTTTCTTGTGATATTAATGTTACCCACTTTTATTTTAAAATGTTCAGCCTTTCTGAGTTTAGATGGGGATCCGTATAGGATGGTTTCAGTTTTACCTAGGTGTATTGATAGTTTATTGTCAGCTAGCCAGATGCAGATTCTACTCAGTTCAGTGCTTAGCGCTTTTTCCACCTGCAATATGTCCCTGTCAGAGACCAGCAGAGCCGAGTCATCCGCGAACAGGAACAAATTGCAATCACATGCTGATGACATGTCATTCACATATATTAGGAACAGTAAAGGTCCCAATATGCTTCCTTGTGGAACGCCGCAGGTCACTGGGAGGGGGGGGGACAGTGTTCCTAATCACCTGTTCCCTCCCCTCTAAGTAGGATTGCATCCAGCTCACCGATGTTCTATCGAACCCAATTGCTTTCAGTTTATCTAACAATATGTGGTGATCTACTGTGTCGAAGGCCTTCTGGAGGTCCAGCATGACCATGCCGCAGTACTTGCCCGAGTCCACCTCATGGTTGATGTGGTCGTTCAAATAGAGAAGGCATGTGTCAGTGGAATGGGATGTTCTGAATCCTGATTGAAATTCATACATCAGATTTTTTTCGGTAAGGTACCTATCAACCTGTTCATAAACTATTTTTTCCATAAGTTTCGAGATGGAATTAAGAATAGAAACAGGTTGGTAGTTGCCTGGGTCTAATTTGCTTCCTTTTTTATACAGTGGGGTTACCCTTGCTATTTTAAAGTCAAGGGGGACGTGTCCCTGTTTGATGGAGAGGTTTATTATGTGGGTGATGATTGGGGTAATGGAGGCAGCTGAGTCTTTTAGAAATCTGGCTGGAATATTGTCATGGCCCGTGGCCTTTTCTGAGTGTAGAGCGCCCAGCTTTTTAAACACCTCATCGTTTGACACCATGGAGAGTTTAAAATCATCTTTGCGTACACCCAGTTTATTGTAGAACGCACGGATGTGCTCTACACCATAACGCCCTGAGTGGGGTGGTAGATTGTTAACTAATTTAGTGGCTATGGTTGTAAAGAAAGTGTTTAAGCACTTAGCCACATCCAGCTTGTCTGTAATTATGTGTGGTGTCGGGCCACGCTGACGGAGGTGTTCCATCGGGGTCACCTGACCAGATGCCCCGCCTCCCAGCTCACACGCATCAGGGTCGTCTTCCCCGACTACGGCTTCACCAAGGGGGTCACCCTGCTCAGGTACACACGCACACACACGGACATAATTGTGACTGCTCCTGGTGTTTCTGGACACCTCTCGGAAATGAGAAAGACGTCAAATTCGTCTTGAAAGCTTTTTATTTATTTTTTCAGATTTTCGTTTTTTTAGCTAACATTCAACTCGAAGATGTGAAGTACCCACTCGTTATTTTTCCGAACAGTTTTACGTTAATTAAATAAGTGTAATCTATAACACAATGACTTCGTTTCTTGTTGTTTGATGGGGATTCATTATCTTTGATGGGGATTTTCTGTGCTTAGTGATTTCAGGTGTAGCAACTTTCAAATACTCATGTCGTCTTCAATTTGTTTCCGATTTCAATGTATGATGCATCATTTGAAAGCTTACAATCTGTAGTTTAAGCACATGTAAAAAACAGAAAAATGACTTCGCCTACAGTAGCCCTTTTCATTGGCCTGTGTCACAATATGGAGACACACACACACGCACACACACGGACATATGGAGACACACACACACGCACACACACGGACATATGGAGACACACACACGCACACACACACAGACATATGGAGACACACACAGGGACACAGAGACACACACGGACACACAGAGACATGCACATGGCACACAAAGACACACACGGACACAGGCAAACATTGTGGATAGCGAAACACGGTTGCGTATTATACTTTCGTGTGTGTATTTATGATATAAATCTATCTCCATAAATTCAAGCTTAACGTTGCATGTCTCGCACGCAGCTGAAATGCTGCCAATGAATACATTAATGATGTTAACTCATTCCCAAAAGCGAGAGACAGCTACATAGATTCCCCCCCCCCCCCACCTTTTAATTACAATAAAATATTGTAACCATTTGTGAGTGCGCATGCGTCGCACAGCAGATAATAAGAAGCACAAGAGAATTATTATTTTCTATCCAATTGATGAATCTATTACACACACATGGCACTCCGAATTGTTTCAGCAGCTGTATGAAAGAATAAAATATATATTTGATGTTGTCCAATGTATAACACTTAGTCCTTAGCAACAGCTGTTGACAACAAGCCTTGTACGCCCGCAAATGCGTCCCCCTTGCTCCAACACTGACTGCTATGATTCCTGCTGCCCACCACCAAACTAAAAGTGGTCAAGACTTGTCGTGTTATTCTATTACAAATACACGTGAGTCCTTCTGTATTTAAATGTAAGTGTCTTTATTGTAACTCGCTCCGTGAGCTCTGACAATACCGGTCTCCTGTTGTCTTGTTGTCCCCCGCCCCCCTGACCTGATGTCACTACGGTGGCCTGTACACAATTACAATAATACCACATCTCTCTTTCTAGAATCAATGGGTAGACTGCCATTGATTCATCAGACCTAGAGGATTATTCTGCCTCTATAACTAAAAGGTCTGATCTGAACCTGATCAAATAAACAATTCTACTAACAACCCTATATATATATATATATATATATATATATATATATATATGAACATAAAAAGAGCATGAACACATCTCTTCTCCTAAACATAGAAACATAAAACATAAAACATAAAACTTTTTTTTTTACAAGTCCAACCTAGTTGGTTTCACCACCTCTCTCCCAGATCTGGTTCTAGGAGTAGCTGGTGGTTCTGGGACATTCTGGTCCCTTGGTTCTGCCGAACTCTGCTTTGGGACACATCCCAGAGGTTGCTCAGTAGCACCACCGCCACTCTGCGCCGGTGAGGGCTCCATGGGGATGAGATGGCGCCAGTTTCGCCGTACTGTCCCATGAGGTCCATCCACGATGTACGACCGCGGAGTAGGTCGTGCGGAGTCTCCTCCCCATCAGAAGTTGAGCTGGACTGTATCCGTTATGCAACGGGGTGGCTCTGTACGCCAGCAGAGCGCGGTGTGGGTCGGCTGCCTTCTTCAGGAGACCTTTTACTGTCTTGACAGCCCGTTCTGCTTCCCCATTACTTTGAGGATATTTCGGGCTGCTTGTGACATGACGAAATCCGTAGGACGCCGCAAATGCCGCAAAGGCCATTCCGGAGAACTGCGGCCCGTTGTCTGTCACCAGTTCCTCTGGGATGCCGTGCCGTGCGTAGATCGATTTGAGGTGGTGGATGACATCTGTTGATTTTGTGGGGGTCAGCAGAGCGATCTCTACGTATCTTGATGCGTAATCCACAACCAGCAGGTATGTCTTGCTCTCCAGCATGAACAGGTCTGCTCCTAATTTCTGCCATGGTCGCCCTGGGTATTGAGATGGCATCAGCGGCTCCTTTTGGTTCTGTCTCTCTTTGCTGCATGTTCGGCAGTTGAGGACTAATTCATTCAGCTGCTGGCTCAGCCCGGGCCACCATACAGACTGTCGTGCGCGCTCCCTGCACTTTACCACCCCCTGGTGGCCTTCATACAGCCTGGCAAGCACCTCATTTCTCATTGTTGAAGGGATGACGAGCCTGCTTCCCCTCAGCAAAAGTCCATCCTCTACTGTGAGTAGCGCCTGTTCCGCCCAGTACAGCCTGAGAGCCGGTTCACTGTTGAGTGCTGGCCATCCCTCTGCACTCAGCTGCATCACCCGTGCGCACACACTGTCCCTCTTCAGCTGCTCTCTCAGCTCATCCAGGTAGGCGGTGCTCGCTGGCAGGTTCTCCATTATCATGTCCACGTAGATGTTAGTATTCTCGAAGAACTCCTTCTCATCCGGTGTCTCTCTCCTCTTCACAGGAGCACGTGAGAGTGTATCCGCAGTCCACAGGCACTTTCCTGGCACATGAGCAATGGAGTAGGAATAGCGCATCAGGCGCATCCGGAAGCGCAGAATCCGTGGAGGGAGAGCGTCCAACGGCTGAGACCCCAGGAGACTCAGGAGCGGCTTGTGGTCTGTCTCTAGCTGGAAGTGTCTGCCGATGAGAAAGTTGCGGAACCTCTCACAAGCCCAGGTCAGGCCTAAGGCCTCCTTCTCAACCTGCACGTATCTCTGTTCAGTTTGTGTGAGAGACCGCGACACGTAGGCTACAGGTCTCCACACTCCATCCCATTTTTGGAGAAGCACACTCCCTAAGCCGTAAGACGACGCGTCCGCTGAGACTTTGCACTCCCTGTTGGTGTCGTACATGGCCAACACTGGTGGGGATATTAGTGCATCCTTCAAATCTTGAAAGGCCCTGGCCTGCTCGAAGCCCCACAGCCAGAAGTTCTTCTTTGACAGAAGGTCTCGCAGAGGCTTGTCTCTCTCCGCCAGCTGTGGGATAAACTTCCCCAGCTGGTTTACCATGCCGAGAAAGCTTCTCAGCTCACTCACATTCGTCGGCTCCTCCATCCTCCTCACAGCCTCTGTCTTACTCGGGTCGGGGCTAATGCCACTGGTGGAGATTATATGGCCTAGAAAGGTCACCTCTTCTTTCGACAGGTCGCACTTATCGATGTTCAGGGTGATTCTGGCCTTCTCGATCCTCCCCAGCACGACGTGCAGACGAGCATCATGCTCCTCTTGTGATCGGCCCCACACCAGCACATCGTCCATGTGGCAGACGACACCCTCCAGCCCTTCCGTGACCTCCGTCACCAATCTGTTTTGGAAGTGTTCGGGGGCAGAGGCGATGCCGAAAGGTAGACGATTGAAGTAATATCGGCCAAAGGGCGTGATGAAGGTGGTGTACTTTGATGAATCTTCAGTCAGAGGTATTTGCCAAAATCCCATGTTTGCATCCAACTTGCTGAATATTCTGGCTCCAGCCAGCATTCCCAGTGTTTCCTCCACTGTTGGCAGGGTATACTTTTCCCGGCACACTGACTCATTGAGGTTCGTGAGATCAACACAGATGCGAACAGCACCTGTCTTCTTGGGAACCACCACGATGCCGGCACACCAGTCAGTTGGCTCCTCGATTCGGCTGATCACTCCAAGGCTTTCCATGCGGGACAGTTCTTGCTTGACCTTGTCCATCAGTGGCAACGGAATCCTTCTGGGTGTCTTCAGTGAGAATGGTTGGGCCCCAGGTTTCAGCCTGATTGCATGCGGCTGTCTCATCTCACCGAGACCACTACATATCTTTGGGTAGGTTGTCTTGAGCGTCTCCATCGTGATACTGTCAAGACGTGCCACAAGCTCCATCTTACTAATAGCAGGTCTCCCCAGCAATGCAGTGTGCAGGTGTCGAGTGACATACACATCCTCCCACACCTCTTTCTCTCCTCTCCTCAGCAACAGCCCGGCGACGCCCACAACATCTAGTGGACTCCTCCCAGGTCCCATCAGTGGCTTAGTTGACTTCCGGAGGGTAGGTGGATCCTTGTCTCTGTAGATCTCTTGAAAAACAGTGTGAGGCATCACTGTAACATCAGCACCGGTGTCTATTTTGAATGGCACACGTCTGTCATCGATGTTTATGTTGACCATCCATGGCTCACCGTCAGCTGTGACGCTGCCTAAGAACACACAGTCCTCATCCTCTTCACAGGAGCAGGAATAGTCCTCTTCAACCTCATGTACAGATTTGGATGACTTACACACACGCTTGTAATGCCCCATCTTCCCACATGAATGACATTTCACCTCATTAGCAGGGCAATCGCGCTGTGAATGGGACAGAGAGCTGCCGCATTTATGGCACTGGACATTTTTCCCCTTTGAGTATTGGGCACTGTGTGGCTTGGCTGGGTAGCTGTTAGCCTGTTGAGGTTTGTTTTTAGCATATGTCTTGCTACTGCTCTTAAACACTCTGTCTACACATTTAGCATCACTTGCCTCTGTCCTGGTGTCCCCTCGCAGAGAAGATTGCTGTCTTTTCACCTCTTCACTCTGCCTCGCCATGTTTATTGCCTTTTCCAGGGTCAAGTCCGGGTCCAGCTGCATGCGTTCGGACAGCCGCTTATCCATCAGTCCAACGACAAGCCTGTCACGAATCAGCTCGTCATGTAGCACTCCATATGTACAATGCTCCGCCAGCGCATATAGTGTCGTCACAAATGAGTCCACCGTCTCGCATTCTCCCTGCTTGCGCATGTTAAATTTGGCACGCTCGTAGATAACGTTCTTCTTGACTACGAAGAAACCCTGTAATCCATCACGCACCCCTTGGTAAGTACGTCTTAGAGCATCAGTCAGATTTAGTCCACGTAAAATATCATCCGCCTCATCTCCCATACAATATATTAGCGTGTTGACTTGATTCTCTTCAGTGCTAACCGTCAGGTTACTTGCCAGACGAAATCTTTCACACCTGCGTATCCATTTGGCCCACTCTTGCGGCTTTGAAAAGTCGAAGGACTCCGGAGGCTGGATGCTGAACGTAGCATTTGAAACTGGCGCCGCTCTCTGGACTGCAGCTGCTCCCGCGTTAGCATTATCAACCATCTTTTCTTCCTCCCTTCTCACCGTCACGAGCTCAAATGACACTGTCGGCCGACCTAACTCTTTACACTCACTTACAGGACTGCTGACACCATGTCGTGTTATTCTATTACAAATACACGTGAGTCCTTCTGTATTTAAATGTAAGTGTCTTTATTGTAACTCGCTCCGTGAGCTCTGACAATACCGGTCTCCTGTTGTCTTGTTGTCCCCCGCCCCCCTGACCTGATGTCACTACGGTGGCCTGTACACAATTACAATAATACCACAAGACTAACTTCAGTGAGATATCTATCTAAATGGCTAGCTAGAAAAGCAACTGTGTGGGATGTACACATTATTTAGATATCGAGGACTGCGTGTCAACACTTTTCATTGTTTTAATTCAGTCGAGTACGAAGGCATGCTATATGGCCGTGATGATGGCGCCCTCATGCGTTCATTAGTTAGTATTGCAGTGCATTTCTGTACATGAATAGGCTAGGTGCACGATCTCCACTACTTCCTGAAAGGCACCTTGCATGAACATATCCTGTCTCATCTATTGGTTTAATTGATTAATCAGCTGTGCACTGTGTGTTCCAACAGTTTATCGCACAGCTGATTAATCAATTAAACCAATAGATGAGACAGGATATGTTCATGCAAAGTGCCTTTCAGGAAGTAGTGGAGATCGTGCACCTAGCAGGTGTAAGTACCGGATTTTCCGACCCTGGAGGTTTTTCCGACCCTACCAGATCCGGTCATAGGTTCTGCCCTTTCCGGCCATAGGTAGCGCTATGATTCGCTGACGACGATGACTTACGATCACATGATGACCGCCATTTTTACCCATCAGTAATTTTGGCTGTTTATAGATCTAATCTCTCTAGCTACCTTAAGATACATGGATGTTGCGCGCGACAGAGAGAGACAGGATTCGAAAGGCGTCCAAGAATTACTTGATGAAAGGTAAGTCAGTGTGAATAACTATGTTATATCCACTCTTGAAGCCACTGCTTGAAATGGCGAAAATGCATAGGCCTATATCAAAATTGAGTGTCTCATTAAGCATCTGCTAACTATTGTGTGCATAAAACCTGTTTCCAGTGGCTTTATATTTGCACTTCTAAATGAATGCTGTATTTTCCTGCTGCATCAGGTGAGGAGTTGTACTGTACGGTGGCCGACAAGGGCAAACGCGCTGCAAAGACCAAAACAAATACATTAACAGCAAACGCGCTGCAAATACAGAAACGCGCTGCAAATACAGAAACGATACAAAGTCAAAAACACATACAACCCCCGACAACACATGCAACAAGAAAACGCTACAATACGGTGGCCGACAAGGGCAAACGCGCTGCAAATACCGGAAACGCGCTGCATACCGGAAACGCGCTGCAAATAGAGAAACGCGCTGCATATAGCTCACAACACAACGGAAGTGTAGAAAAACGCTGCAAATAGAGAAACGCGCTGCATATAGCTCACAACACAACGGAAGTGTAGAAAAACGCTGCAATTCAGTTCACAACACAACGGAACTGTTCTCACAACGGAAGTGTTCTGGGGGGGAACGATAAGTGGAACGGACCGGAGACGTGTTTTTGAAGTTCCGAAAAGCAGTTCTGAAGAGGTTGTGGAGTGAAGAGGCGACATAAAAGGTACATATTATATTTCTTATTTATGTCTGCAGATAACATGTGCTGTATTTCAAACCGAAGGGCTCATTCTATGCCCTACACCCTATGAAGGGTTCGTAGAAGCTTGTGCAGTGGAGGGATTCTTTATAAGGTACATATTATATTTCTTATTTATGTCTGCAGATAACATGTGCTGTATTTCAAACCGAAGGGCTCATTCCATGCCCTACACCCTATGAAGGGTTCGTAGAAGCTTGTGCAGTGGAGGGATTCTTTATAAGGTACATATTATATTTCTTATTTATGTCTGCAGATAACATGTGCTGTATTTCAAACCGAAGGGCTCATTCTATGCCCTACACCCTATGAAGGGTTCGTAGAAGCTTGTGCAGTGGAGGGATTCTTTATTGGGAATTAGCCGTTGGATCGTATTCAGACATAAGTTAGGCTGGTTCTGTCAAGATATTTGTTGGCATTATGAGGAGGACAGGTGACTTCCTTAAACCTGTGAAAGGGGAAGTCACTTCCCCTTGATGTTCAACCACAATGGTCATCTGACCAACTGTTGGATGCTGCTTTAAAGAAGCTGAAAGATTTTAACCAGGACATGAAAGATGTTTCCTATGTCTTGCTGTACCCCGATGGTCAGGAAGTTCGAAACATTCCAGGAACAGACACCGCTTTCACAGTGGAGAAATACAAGGAGGCCATTGGAAAGGCCTACCAAAGAATAACACTGTACATTTGCCCTGGTGAACAATTCACAAACAGTTGTAAGTGCAAGTTTCCACCTTGTTTTAAGCTCCACTCTGTAAAACTGAGGCAATGAGTGAAATTCATCTTTATACCCACATCAATTATGCCAATTATTCTTTTTCAAAGGTTACAGTGGACAGTCTTCAAGTGAAGATGATGACGGTGTGGTTCAAATGGTTAATTTGGCATCTGGAGACAGTCCACTTTCAGACACTGTGGTCAGTTTGCATCATGGCATTTCTCCTTAAATGAAGTGAATTGACAATATTTTGATAATATTTTCATTTGATCTAATCTGTCATTTGTGTGTTGTATGCAGGTGTGGGACGGTCCAAATGAAGTGAGCACTCCAAATGAAGTGAGCACTCCAAGAATGGAGAACATTTTGCAAGGGTAAAACACAGCACAGTCAACATGAACTTTTCTTGCACAAGCAGCACAATACAGTACAGCAGTTTAAATTGTTGTTTTTTTCCAGACCTGCCAGACGCTTACAGACAGCATCTCATCAAGTAAGAAAATCCATATCCTCTAGTGTTGAATGTGTGAACCTGAAATTATGAAATGCCTGTAAATAATTTCATTAATTCACCAAGCCAAACTACATGTAATGTGTGCTGTTTTAGTTACTAAGCCAATAACACTGTCATTAAATTAACTGCTAATTTTTGGGGTAAAACTAGGATGGAGGACAAACCGCAGTCCAGGAACAAGACAAATGTGCCCGGGGTCAGAATAACTTCTACAGGTAAGCTGTGTTGACAGATGCAACCTTTACACATTTGCTAGTTTACTCAGAATTGTGTGGATTTTCAATGTATTTCTTGCATCTTTGTCAAATGTTTACAGGCAGTGTGCACCAATATGCCAAATGTGCTGGTATTGTATGTTTTAAACCTAATGTTTTTCAAAGAAACCAGACGAGGATTGACATCTGAATTTAAGCCGTAGGTATTTTTATTTTTCAGCTCAGTGAAGCAGGGTGCACAAGGCGACAGGAAGAAACCTGTGTACTCGGATTCTGGAGAGACTATCTTCTTGACACAGAAGGTTTATTTTAATTATCTCATCATAAACACACTCCCTACCCTGCAGAAGACCTGAACAGTCCCCAGATCTTTTAATTATGTCATCTTGATATCATCTTCTATTGCTGGCAGTTCCATTGAAATATTATATTTTACAACTAAACTAAATCTACTTTTTTCAGAGAAACAAACAGGAATCTTCCTCCAGGACATCCTCATGTTCGCCACAGGACTCGACGCACTGCCTCCCTCTGGGATCCAGCCACCACCCAAAACAGCTTTTTCTGCGGACATCACGCTTCCCAATGAGCAGAACCTGCGCCAACACAATAGAGATACCGATGGCCATGAATTACAATGAGTTTCAGAACAACATGGACTTTGGGATACAACATTCCCCAGGGTTTGGACTACAGTAAACTAAACTGGCTTAACTAGATTTCAGTAGTTAAAGGGTTAACTTTGTTCTTTGAAATGTGTACTCACATATCATGACATATCAGCCATGTTCTTCAGTCTGATATAGTTCTGTACACCAGACTGCCAGGCCAAGGCCTGCATCAGACCAAGCCTTCTCTGCAGGTTCTCAAAGTGTCCCTGGAGATGCTGATCTCCACATGGACTGTAGGTAGACTCCGAAACAAACTGGCCTAGTTCGTGTGGTGGGACTTTGAACCCACAGTCAGTTCTGCCAAACCTGTGGGTAACAGTTAACTGGCACACTAACTGTACTGTTTTCATTAAAACATTTTGTTATAAATGTATCATTGTATCAAATAATCATTTTTTAGAGAAAAGTATTTCAATTGAAAGCTACTCAACAGGCAACTACAGTTGATTGCATTTTAGACAATTAGAAGTACATGTGAATTGTGAATGTAGAAGTACAAGAATGAAACAATTATTGTAATTGATAGAACCAAACCTGTGAGGCAGGTTGTACATGACATCTGGTTTCCCAGATGGACAACGAGACTGGTGAACAGGTCTGATGGTGTGTGTGTTCCACTTTTCCCTGCATTCATCAAGGTCCCGCTGTAGCACACCCATGATTGAGATTGAGATTGAGATAACGTTTATTGCCACTATGCATTACACATATAGGAATTTGCTTCGTCACCACAGCAAGTGCGTTTATACTTTTTTCACATATCAAAAAACAGGACAACACAACAACAACACAGGACAGACAACAGTGCATTGGATAGTGCGGTATAAAGTAAAGTGCAGTGCAGAGTTTTTTACAGTGAGTCCAGTTCAGTCCTGGGCAGACTTGGGGGCGGGGGGGGGGGGGGGAAGCCAGAGTCATTTAACAGCCTGGCGGCTGAGGGGTAGAAGCTGAGCCTGTGGCGGGCCTTAAGTGCCTTAGGCAGCCGCAACCTTCTTCCAGAGGGAAGCAGGGTGAGGAGGCCGTGGCCGGGGTGGAAGGGGTCAGCCATGATCTTCCTTGCCCTCCTCAGAGCCCTGGTGTCATGCAGGGAGTTGAGGGAGGGCAAGGGACAGCCGATCACCCTCTCTGCTGAACGTCGCACCCGCTGCAACTTGGACTTGTCCTTGGTCGTTGCAGCAGGGAACCAGGTGATGATGGAGTGGGTGAGGATGGATTCTATGATGGCCGTGTAGAACTGGACCATCATGGACCTCGGCAGCCTGAGTTTCCTCAGCTGCCGGAGGAAGAACATCCTCTTCTGGGCCTTCTTTGTGAGGACCTCGGTGTTCTGCTCCCATCAGTCATGAACACAAACCGCACTAGGCATGTGTGCTCATGACTGCCACTGAACAAATCTCTCTCCCTCAGGTCATTCATGAGGTCCATCCAGAATTGAGATCTGAAAAAACACTCAAATTAGAGATGTAGTTCGTTGTAGGTGATGCATTTCCATGTAATGGATTTAGAATTAGCATAATGATCATCAAACAACAGAAAACCTGCAGTGCCACAAAAGGTATTTACTAAATAGAAGGGGTCCCTCTGTGTTTTAAGGTGTTTCTGATCAGTTCAGTGGAATGGAAATCAATGCTCCAACAACTAGATGTACCACCAAGTAATCAGAACGAATGAAATTCCATGGGTATTTTAAGATATACTGTGTTCCCTACTAGGGGTGTAAGAAATATTTTAAAAGTTGAGGACACCTCTGTTTGCGGAAGTATGACCACCAGCTTTCGATTCGTTGGTTTGCTGTTGAGGAGCCATACATATGACTGGCAGCCCCAGCAAAGTCATCGGTGTGTGAAGATCTTAAGCTGTTTCCATTTTGTGCAATTTGTGTAAGTCGTGGTGTAAACATCATAGACGGCAGAAAAACTCCTGCTGCTCCAGAATATAAATCTAGAGATGAGATTCTAGGTTTTGAGGAAAATAAACCTATTCCTTCTTCATCCCCATATCCCTTCCTTTAAAACTCATCAATAAAACATCACAGGGTGTGTGTGTGTGTGTGTGTGTGTGTGTGTGTGTGTTCCCTCATCCATATTCCTATTACGGTAGAGATGGGGAAAATACAGTACCAGAACACACACACACACACAAACACACACACAATTATAGTATGGAACCCCAGCCAGGCTGAAGAATCCCTCCACTGCACAAGCTTCTACGAACCCTTCATAGGGTGTAGGGCATAGAATGAACCCTTCGGTTTGAAATACAGCACATGTTATCTGCAGACATAAATAAGAAATATAATATGTACCTTTTATGTCGCCTCTTCACTCCACAACCTCTTCAGAACTGTGTCGGAACTTCAAAAACACGTCTCCGGTCCGTTCCACTTATCGTTCCCCCCCAGAACACTTCCGTTGTGAGAACAGTTCCGTTGTGTTGTGAACTGAATTGCAGCGTTTTTCTACACTTCCGTTGTGTTGTGAGCTATATGCAGCGCGTTTCTCTATTTGCAACGTTTTTCTACACTTCCGTTGTGTTGTGAGCTATATGCAGCGCGTTTCTCTATTTGCAGCGCGTTTCCGGTATGCAGCGCGTTTCCGGTATTTGCAGCGCGTTTGCCCTTGTCGGCCACCGTATGTAGCGTTTTCTTGTTGCATGTGTTGTCGGGGGTTGTATGTGTTTTTGACTTTGTATCGTTTCTGTATTTGCAGCGCGTTTCTGTATTTGCAGCGCGTTTGCTGTTAATGTATTTGTTTTGGTCTTTGCAGCGCGTTTGCCCTTGTCGGCCACCGTAGTACTATAAGTGCAAGGACAAACTTTGCTTGGTGGTTGTAATGTTTAGACCACCTACTGCCACCTGGTGGTAGACTAGATACACAGTCAAGACCCGGTCATGCGCAGTCTGGAGTCAGTCAATGCATATGCTGTAATGCGAGCACGTCGACTAACTAAATAGTCCAGATGATATCCAGTGTGTGTCTCATCATTCATACATATATTCTTGCTACACGTCAGAATATCACAATGGCGACGAGGATTCAAAGTGGAAACACCACCAGTGTCGATTTTTGAAGGAGGAAGAAGAAGAATCCGTCCGGAAAAGTCGAAGTGAGTAGTTAGCTAGCAAGAACACTAGCTGGCTAAGCTACCCAGGCTAAAAATTGAAAATTACACCGTAGCCACAAACATTACTCAAGAAATTAGGAAGAGGGCACTGCTGCTTCACTTAGCTGGAGAGAGAGTCCATGATATCTACGACACGCTGGCTGACGACAGTGACGACTACGAAAACACAAAGACGAAGCTCCACGGATATTTCTCACCGAAAAGAACACACAATACCTTGTGTACAAGTTCAGACAAGCCATACAGCTTTCCGGTGAGTCTTTAGACACATTTCATACCAGACTGAGGATGCTAGCTAAAGATTGTGAATTTGCAGATGCAGACAGAGAAATAGTCACGCAAATAATACAGAGCTGTACCTCATCCCGGCTGCGCAGGAGAGCGCTCAGAGAGAAGGCTGTCACCGCAATTAATGCACTGCATCTCAAGGGCGCCAAACAGCAACATGCAGCATACAGGCGCAAAGAGAAGAGCTTGCAATGTAGAAACTGTGGAGGAAATTATCCACACGAGGGTGACTGTCCAGCCAGAGGGAAGGACTGCAGGGCCTGTGGAAAGCCTAACCACTATGCCAAACTCTGCCGTGGTGGTCAGAAAACAGCACATCAAAGCCAAGAGGAAGACACAGCTCACTACAAGCAGAGGAGCACTAAGAAAGTGAACCAGGTGACAGCATGCTCCGAGACCAAATCAAGAGACTCATCAAGTGGAGACGAAAGGTATGTGTATGTAATCAACAGCACAAGTATACAGCAACCCCAGACCAACATCAAGCTGAATGGAGTCAGTGTTAAAATACTGATTGATTCAGGAGCAGCTGTCAACATAATTAATGAAGATGTGTTAAACACACTTGACCCAAAGCCTATGCTCAGCACAGCCATGATCAAAATCTTTCCATATGGGTCCAACAACGCTCTACCTATCATTGGTAAATGTGCATGCAAAGTACAGGCTACTAACAAGCGGACAGAGAGTGTGTTCTACGTTCTCAGAGGCGACGCCGGACAATCTCTGCTCAGCTACGCAACTGCCAGTGAACTAGGGCTGATCCAGATCATCAATATGGTGAACACGCCGCCAGTGATGCCACCCAGTGGGCGTACTGTCGCAGATGAACTCGTGCAGAGCTACCCAGAGCTTTTCACCGGAATCGGAAAGCTGAAAGACTTCCAAGTGAAACTGCATATTGACCCCGACATCCAACCGACGTGCCAGCCGCACAGACGGGTCCCTTTCCACGTCCGTCAGAAGGTCGAGGCGGAGCTTCAGAAGCTGGAGAACGACGGTATCATTGAAACTATATCTGGACCAACACCCTGGGTTTCCCCGATCGTCACACCACCGAAGCCAAAAGACCCTGATAAAGTCCGAATCTGCGTTGATATGCGTCAGGCGAACACAGCAATTCAGCGAGAACGACATATCACCCCAACAATGGACGATGTAATACACGAGCTGAACGGTGCCAAGGTATTCTCGAAGTTGGACCTCACAGCAGGCTACCACCAGCTCGAGCTGCATCCAGAGAGTCGTTACATCACAACGTTCATAACACACCTCGGGCTAAGAAGATACAAACGCCTGAACTTCGGTATATCGTCCGCCGCTGAAGTGTTCCAGAACGCCATCTGCCAGACGCTGCAAGGTATACCAGGCGTGAAGAACCTCAGCGATGACATCATCATCTATGGCGTCTCTCAGGAAGCACACGACGACACTCTGAGAGCAGTGTTTAAAAGACTGAAAGACAGTGGTTTGACACTCAATCGCAACAAATGCGAATTCAACAAGCAGCGCCTTGAATTTTTTGGGTTCATTTTTTCTGCCGACGGGATTTCTGCAGATCCAAAGAAGGTGTCAGCCATTCACGATGCCAGCGACCCCAAAGATCCAGGTGAGATCAGAAGTCTTCTGGGCATGGCCAACTACTGCGCCAGGTTCATAAAGGACTACTCAACCATCACTGCACCGCTCCGTGAGCTCACGAAGAAGGACGCTCCGTGGCAGTGGGGCAGTGATCAAGTTACGGCACTCCAGACGCTCAAGGACAGCCTGACGAGCGACACAACAATGTAATATTTCGATCCCAGGAAGGAGACGGAGCACATTGTTGATGGAAGTCCGGTGGGGCTAGGCGCCATTCTCTGTCAGAAAGGAGGAGGGGGTGAGAAGCGCATCATAGCCTACGCCAGCCGCGCACTCAGTGATGTAGAAAGGAGATACTCGCAAACAGAACGTGAGGCCCTAGCCATCATCTTGAGCTGCGAACATTTTCACCTGTATCTGTATGGACATCCATTCACCATGGTAACCGGCCACAAACCATTGGAGATGATATGGAATAACCCGAGATCAAAACAACCTGCACGGATCGAGAGATGGGGCCTCAGACTACAGCCGTACAACTTCAGAGTGGAATATAGAAAAGGAGCTGACAATCCAGCTGACTACATGTCTAGACACCCTCTCCCGGTACAGTCGTCACAGAACACAAGAGCATCCAAGGTTGCAGAGGAGTACGTTAACTTCGTAGCACTTCAAGCAACACCCAAGGCGATGACACTACAAGAGATACAGCGAGACACATTGAAAGACACAATCCTGCAACAGGTCAGTGCACACATCATAAATAACTCATGGCGTCACAGACCGCTCACCAGGTGCTGCTGCACTGAAACCATACAAGCTCGTCAGTGATGAACTCACAGTGTCCACAGGTAACGACATCATACTGCGAGGCACCAGGATTGTCATACCTGCAGCTCTACAGCAGAGGGCGCTGCAGATTGCTCATGAAAGCCACCAGGGCGTGGCTAAGACAAAAGCCCTACTCAGAGAAAAGGTATGGTTCCCTACCATAGACCAACACCATCACCAAGACCTGCCTCCCATGTCAAGTGAACACTCCAGTCACCCAGACCGAACCACTCAAAATGTCTGAGCTGCCAGACGCACCATGGCACAGTGTTAGTGCTGACTTTTATGGCCCACTCCCATCGGGAGAATATCTGTTAATTATAGTCGATGACTACACACGATACCCAATTGTTGAGGCTATTCGATCTACCTCAGCAAACACAGTCATACCAGTCGTGGACAAAGTCTTCTCCATGTTTGGAATCCCAAGAGTTGTTAAGACTGACAACGGACCTCCTTTCAACAGCAACCAGTTCGCTGAGTTTGCCAACTACCTAGGGTTCAAGCACAGGAAGATAACACCTCTATGGCCACAAGCTAATGCCACAGCTGAGAGATTCATGCGCACCGTCGGGAAAGTCATCAGAATCGCCCAGATGCAGATGATGCCATGGAAACAACAGCTGCACGTCTTCCTGCGTGAGTACAGGTCCACTCCCCACAGCACGACGAACACGTCACCTGCCGAGTTATTATTCCAACGGAAGATGACCACCAAGCTACCCTCAGCAGACACAATCACCATCCCTGCTGACGAAGAGATACGCAGAATCGACAGAGAGGCCAAGGCAAAGATGAAAGCTCTTTCAGATGCTCGACGACACGCTACGCCTTCTAACATCAAGCCAGGAGACACCGTCCTGTGTCGTCAACCAAAACAGAACAAGCTTACTACGCCTTACAACGCAGAGCCGCTCACAGTCATCGATGTCAAAGGTTCCATGATAACAGCTGGAAGAAGTGGTTACACCACCACTAGGAACAGTTCATTCTTTAAGAAGATTGTCCGAGACAACCCAGACACTCTAATGGACTTAAGTTCAGAGGTCAGTGAGGAAGTAGGCCCAGCTACGCCTCCACCCGCACCTCCGCCGAGGTATCCAGTTAGGGAGAACAGACAACCTCCCGCATACCTGCGTGACTTCGATTAAAGAGCAGGAGTACCAAAGGACTGTTAACATGTTCTTCTGAGTTAACAATGTTCCAAGTTAATGGACTGTTTGAATGTTATACATCTATATAAATCTGAGAACAATAGACTGATTAAAATAGCACAAAGACTGTATTTTGATTTGCTACTTTGTTGAGAGCCATGTTTTAGTTCAGGAACCAGTGTATGTGCTAAATGTTATGCACTTAATCATTTATAAAAAAAAGGAGTGATGTAATGTTTAGACCACCTACTGCCACCTGGTGGTAGACTAGATACACAGTCAAGACCCGGTCATGCGCAGTCTGGAGTCAGTCAATGCATATGCTGTAATGCGAGCACGTCGACTAACTAAAGAGTCCAGATGATATCCAGTGTGTGTCTCATCATTCATACATATATTCTTGCTACACGTCAGAATATCACAGTGGTGTGCAACAAAGATGGAGTTCGTGATGTCCTGATGGTAACTTTCATATCTGACTTGAGTTCTTGTCCATCATCTTTCCCAATTATGACAAGATTATCATTGTTGGAGACCTCAAAACCTACTTATTCAATCTCGCCTTTTAAATGTCTGTCTTTATTGTTGTTTCATCTGTTCTATTGTTGTTTTATCTTCTTTGCTCTCTGTGAAGCACATTGTGTCACATTTTTGTGAGAAATGGGCTACACAAATGAAGTTTGATTTGATCTGAAGGAGTGCCACGACAACCATGGGACTGGGGGTCATCCAGGGAGACGCCGAACGCTGGAGAAGGTGATGGCGTCCTACCACTGGTCCACCTTGCGGGAGGATGTCACAAAATGGGTGAGTTTTTGATGTTATTAGTGCATGGTGTGTGTGAACATTGTAATTTATACACTGCCCGTTAGCAATGATCTTTTACTCAAAGATCTCCAACTCTTGTGTAATTCTCATACTGACCACAATCTGATTCTGCACTGGAACACCCAGACCATCATACAGGCCGCGGCCCCTCAACCACAGCGGTTCTGCACCTAAGGCACTAAGCCCAGCAGCTGACCACCACCACCAACATGACGCCTCAACCACATCAAGAATTCTCTGACTCTAGATAATTTCCTCTGAAATGTCACTGTTTTAAAGGTTGATGAGTGCCCCCGCTGTCAACATCATGAGAAAATAAAGACAGTTGCACCTGTACTCCATCCCATCCAAGTGAAAGAGGCATGGAGTGTCCTGGGGATTGATCTCATTGGTCCACTTCCCACCACTGCAAAGGGCAAAAGGTAGCTACTGAATGTTGGGCAGAAGTATGTGTAACCCCTTTTGGTTAAAGCTAGTGAGATAAGCTGACATCATGTATTGGATAAGTCAATAAAAGTTATGAAGCAAGTTTTTGGTGGACCCCATGAGGAATAGCTGCTGCAATGCTGTAGCTAATGGAGAACAATCTGCATTTTTCATTGCAGATACATTATGACTGCAACCGACCTCTTCACAAAGTGGGTTGTGGCAAAACCCCTCTACACCAAAACAGCCATTGAGGTGTCCAGGAAGATAGTCAACATTCTTCTTGACTTTAGACTGGTAGAGAGGATCATTAACGACCAAGGACGGGAATTTGTGAATGAGGTACAGTTATGTATATAAGACACAGTGTATGTGATGTGTGACATTTGATAATTGTAATTTAATCTAATTTAATTGCATACACTAGTGCATCTGCAGGTCAACCGTGGTGTTTTTGAGGCTCTGGGTGTCAAACACTGCATCACGTCAGCCTACCACCCCCAGGCCAATGGACAGGACGAGCGCACAAACCGCAACGTGAAGACTGCGCTTGCCAAGTACTGTGGGGAGGGACAGAACGACTGGGATGCCCATTTGAGGGGCCTACTATTGTGTAACAACTGCATATGTAAACAATTCAAATAAGATATATATGTATATGTACACATGCTATATTTCGGTTAACCTACACAATGTTTTTACTTGATTCCAGCTAATTTGTGAATGAATACGTTTTTGTTTGTGTATGGTCAATCCATTTTTATGTAAATATGGTTTCATGCTGTATTGATTTACAATAAATTCATTGCATTTCATTAAATCGTGTTGCTTTACTACAAAAAACACATCTGATTGAGGAAGACTACAAAACATTGAGAAAGGATTTGGTAAACCAAGTATTACATGCGTCATATGGTAAGAAGAGGGGTGTGGCCATAGTAATGAATACATCTCTACCATTCTCTGAAGAGAAAGTGATAAAAGATAATAGGAGAAGATATGTAATGGTTGACCCTATTACATTAACCATAGCTAAAGGTAATGAATCTTTTTTTCATTTCATACCTATTAGTTTACTCTAACGAATTAAAATGATTAACAAGCATAATGGCACAGAGAATGCAGAGATGTGTATATACGGTATACAAAGGGTTGAAATATATGTTATTATTATTATTACTTTATTATCACATCTATTTGAAGCAAACTATGGAAAATGTATAACTGAGTAGTGAAATACTCAGAAATAGTGAAATACATTCTTAGAAATGTCTACCGTGTCATGATTACAAAGATACCACTTGAACACACACACTGTGACACATTGGTCACACGCGCGGGCACACGCGCAATGCGCGCGAAACACACACACAACACACAGTTTCAGATCTACTAACGGGTCTTAGTTCGTTGTCATCGTTGGCATCGCGAATCATAGCGAATCATAGCGCTACCTATGGCCGGAAAGGGCAGAACCTATGACCGGATCTGGTAGGGTCGGAAAAACCTCCAGGGTCGGAAAATCCAAGTATATCCAGCTGCGGACATCGCGCATCACCCGGACGCGAATTTGCGAAACCTAGGATGGTAGGGGAAGGCAGGGCAATACCGCTACCTGATTGGTTGGCGAAACCAGAAACACTCATTCTGCAAAACGACGTGACATTGGGGTAGCTCGTTCTCTGTTATGTGCGCCTGTCGGGGCTTCTCTCGGGATTATTCCATTTTGAATTGCACTTGCATTAATTAGTTAGGCCACATTTCGGGGCTTCTCTCTGGATTATTCCATTTTGAATTGCACTTGCATTAATTAGTTAGGCCACATTTAGGGTTAGGTTAGGGGAATAAAAGGCCCTGCTTGCCCGAAGGCTCGCAGAATGCACGGGCACACTAATCTTTTAGTTTTTTTCTCTACTTTCAGATCTTTGTTCAGATTATGTCGTCGACCATCCACAATTCAAGACTCAAGGATCTCCGGCTTCAGAACCTCAGTACGTATCCAGGTAAGCACCCAATTTAACTGTATTTTTTATTTTATTTTTAAACTTTTTTCAGGTTCTATCAGATCACAGGTAAGTGTTTTTTTCCTTTACAGATTTTTTTCAGGGCTGGACTGTACATATTAAATGAGAGGTAAGTTTTTATATTTCATTTAAACCACTGGGTGAAATTGTGTTTAGTTCTTTAATCCAGTGTCTTTCCCTCATCATTCTCTGTCTTTTTGACCAACAGGTTCCAGATTCCAGGCCTACAATCAGGAGATTCTCCCTACCATGATCTCTAAAATGTTCGTACAGTAGGGTGGATTCCTCAATCCGATTTATCCTGTAAAGGTGCTGTTTTAAACGTTCACAAAGTTTGTTCTTAGTTTCACCAATGTACCATTTAGAACAGACCCCACATTTTATTCCATATACCAGGTTTGAGGACTCCAAACCCAGAACATTCCAGATTGGAGCCCCTTTGTCTGTATATATGTTCGTAATGTATTTTGGTGTTTTTAAATGTCTTTTTAGTTTATTTTGTTTATCGCTTTTTAATGCTGCATGTACTAGCAAATCTTTTATATTTTTATTCCTCCTAAAGGCTGCAATAATTTTAAAACCCACCAACGGTTCGACGATATCTTGAGTCCTTTTAAAATTACTTTTAATCATTTTATTAAGTTCCATCGAGGATGGGGAGAACATGGAAACAAAAGGAATTATCCTGCAATTGTCCCCTTCTTTTGCAGGTCTATCCCCCCTGCTGAAATTTTGCTGGACCTCAGCTTTGATGGTCCGGAGGAAAGTTCTCCCATAACCCCTCGATCTGAGGACCTTGAAGAGGGTCCTCGTGGCTGACTCCGCGTCCTCCTCTGCTGTGCAAATTCGCTTGAATCTGATAAGCTGCGATTTCACTATTCCCCTAAAAGTATGTTTGGGGTGATAGCTAGACTTGTGCAACAGCGCATGAGTATCTGTGGGTTTAAAATATACTCTTGTGCCCAGACTATAACTCCCCTCTCCTCTCTTAATAAACACCTCTGTATCCAAAAACTCGATTTTCTCAGGTTGAATATTGAATTTTACAGTGATTGCCTGATGATGCGTGTTCAGCACATTGATAAAAGACTGGAAGTCCTCCCTTGTGTGGCTCCAGATGCCAAAAATATCGTCCAAATAACGGACATACAGTGCTGGGAGTTTCGGGCATTTGGGGAAGACAGTCCGCTCCCAATCAGCCATATAAATATTGGCATACGCAGGGGCGAACTTCTTCCCCATAGCTGTCCCATGTACCTGAAGGAAACATCTGGAATCAAAGACAAAGTCGTTTCTAGTCAACCCTAACTCTAAGAGATGGAGAAGAGCCTCATCTGGTCTAGAAGGGTCTGGATGGTCGTTAAATAGCTCCCGCACCGCTTTGAGCCCCAATGGGGTCTCTATGTTTGTATACAGGGAGTCAATGTCGACCGAGAAAAGCATCGAACCAATAGGAACCTGGGTGTTTTTCAGTTTTTCCACAAATTCATATGTATCTTTAATGAAACTTTCATGAATTTGGGATAATGGATTTAAATAAAAATCTATGAATTCTGCTATTCGATAGGACTCGCTCCCACAATCGGACACAATCGGCCTTCCTGGGGGGACCTGATGTGGAACTGTCCAGGTCTCTGGATCCTTGTGGATCTTTGGCAAGAGATACAGTTGCCGTGGACGTGGCGGATCCTCCCCATACAGGTAAGTCATTTGTTTGGCCGATATAACTTTCTTTTCATACAGGTGAGACACCGTCGCTCTAATCTGTTTCTGGGTCTCCAGTTGCAGAGAGCCAGTTAAAGGTACGTAGTGTGTTCTATTTTCCAATTGTCTGTTAGCCTCTGTCAAATATTGATTTTTATCCATTATTACAATTTTAGAGCCCTTATCGGCAGGCTTAATAATTATATCCTGGTTCTTTTTTAATTTGTTCAATGCTTTTCTTTCCCCTTGTGACAGGTTACTTTCTTTTTCACAGGCCCAACGGATTCCCTCCAGGTGCCGCACATCTTCCCTGATCAATCCCTTAATAGGGTCCGAGATGGAATTCCAATCAGGTTCCCAATGAGAGGGATTGATGAACGGTTCCCTGGTGAAATCCGCGGTAAACCGGAAATGATCTAAGAGTTTCAAACGCCTGTGATACTTTGCTAAATCTCTTTGTAAATCTTCTCTGTCTGTTACAGATGGCGTAGGAATAAAGAAGAGGCCCCTCTCCAGCAGCATTTCCTCTTCTGTGGATAGTTCAAAGGTAAGTGAAAGATTTAAAATATTCGAAACATTTAAAATATTAGAATGGGGCTTGGTAAGTGTCCCAGGTCCCCCTCTTTTCAGTTTAACTGTAGCATCCATGCCTCTAACATTTTCTTGCCCGTAGCCGGGGTCCAATGTATCGGATCCCTCTCACAAACTTTGAAATCCCGGGCCTCTACCCCTCTCAGGGTCCTATATGTGGACTCCACATAGGTGTTTAATTCTTCCAGGAGGGCCCGTACTGGGGCCTGCAACCTGGGTGAGTATTGTGTCAAAGCAAAAAACACCTCTGCCTGAGGGAAAACCACTCTTGCCTTCGCCATCAGCTGTTGGAATTGCTTTTTCATGGTCGAGAGCAGGTTTCCCCCCAGACAGTTGTTTAATCCAACCACAAAGACCACTTTGTGAGTGGTAGGACTAGGGTTCAACTTGGTCAGAATATCCCTCAAGTGGAAAATTTTGGCCCCCGGGAAACTGTCAACTTGGATCAGTGGATAATTGAAGGGGGGGATTCTATTAAGATTCGAATCTATTGAGGATTGTGATCTTAAATGCGTTGTCATCTCAGGATAGATTAGGTGCACAGCATACACGATTTGACAAGGAAATAGGATGTTCAACACGGGTCGGAATCTCTACTTGATTTATTACTATCAGCATTAGTCAAATACATGCTCACATCAAGTCATCCGTTCACTGCTGTCCATCAAAAATGGCACATCCATCAATAATATTACATAATAACAACTGCTCTGATTAGATTGCTTAGATTGTTTAATACATCAACGGGGGGAAAAGCGAGATGAACTCGCGAGTATCAATGCTTCATTGAACGGAAAGTCCTATCTATCCCATTCAAAGTGTTTTAGCCTTCCCCCTTTCCACTGGTAATAAGGAATTGGCAAGAATATATCGATATAAATAGATCAACATAATGCAGCACTATCATGCACAGATCAGCCTTAAAACATGTAACGTTAGATATATAACGGAGCGATGTATTTCTAGGGAAAGGCTGACTGACGCGGGGCTCATTCAATCTCCGCGTTGGTTATAGATACGCTTGCAGCAGCGGGTGAACGGGACTTTCAACCAGCAGCAAGCGGTGCTGCGAGCAGCAGCGGCCAGGTGAACTCCCGGTTCATTTAGTTTACGGTTAAAAGCATAACTTCTCGGGGTGTCAGCGCGGTGGTTAGGGGCTCAAAATGACCGTAGACCGATGGTGAAGTTAGCAAAGGAGTATTGTGTTTCTACCACATTCACAGCCGGTGTTATTCAGGGCAAAGACGGTGCATAATAGCGATTTTTGTGTTATGCTTGTTGTAAATAAAAGTTCTATGATGCATTGAAATGACATTAAACTAAGATAATACGATGGTCAGCATAATTTTTCGAATCTTTATTAATAAGCTATTACAGAAACTGTAGTGACATTTTCCAAGAGCGAATGTGGTATTTCAAGATGGCGGTTAGCGAAGAAATCTATGAACATGGGATGACGATTTCTATTGACCAATCAACGGTGTGCAGCGTCACACGTCACACGCAGCCTGGCAAAAAGATCCGGGTCTAAAAATGTAGACCCTGGTATCGAAGGGGAGCTAAAGAAGCGACCCGGGCCGACATATGGAAAAGCGCCAAAGAAGCAGGCCAGCCCCGGCTGGCCCGGGCTGGCCCTGTAATGGAAAAGGGGCTTATGTGTACAGCTGTGAATGGTGGATAGTATGTTTGTATGCAATAAACTTCATTCACACAAACCAATTCTTTAGGAGGAAAGCTGTAAGGCCTCTTGAAGTACGCGTGGTCCTCGTCAGTGTCCAGTGGCATCTGTACAGAGTCCACCATTATTGCCAGAATGTTTTACATGAAAGGGTTAACTACTTCAAAAAGAGATCCAGGCTGGATTCAGAATGACACAGTACCACTAAACATATTGCATGTGCCATAAAGTTGCATGGAGTATGTGTTTTAGGAGCAGTAGCCCATTCAGAAACAGGCACACGGTCATAGATACTTAGTGAGAGATGCACTGACCATGGTGTTGCTTGCTTGCATGCCTCCTTTTAAGACTTGAATAGGTCCTGAATACAGGTGGGACACTGTCGTGAAGGGTCGCTCTGCCTTCCTCACTAAAGTGAGCAAACTTCCTTCCAAATCTGAAATTAACACACATTCTCTTCACCGGAAGGTTGAATTGTAGGGCCAGGTGTTACCCCAAAGTCCTCTTGATAATAAATGTACAAATACAATTATTATTTTTGTAGCACTGCAGCATACCCTTCCAGCCCAAGGTTTTCCACCAGGACAATACACCACCACCTTCTCAGGAGAGACATGTCATCCTAAAGAAAGAGCAGTTACTCAATTTGCATTCATTGTTTTCTTAATACTTACAATGCTGAAGTCAAAGGTAGCCTCCATGGCGAAATACCAGGCATACTGTAATGAGAAAAGACACAAAGACAAGATTACCATGTGACAGCTTATAACTCAGTGAGAAGGTAGTCACACACATCCAATGAAATGTACATGGCTGATAACTCCATAAGAAAGGGATATCTTGTGATATTTTTTTTCTAAAAGTTTTTTTTTCTTTTCTTTCCTAACACCAGGGGAGCCACCCCTCCTAAATTTCGTTGTTTGGTACCTGTACTGTAGCAATGACAATAAAGTCCATTCATTCATTCATCGATATGAGAGGTCTGCACACATTAATGTTCCTTAATACCTTTTATTGCACACCTTTTTATTTGCAAATGCACAAACAGAATGTTGGTCAGGTCTAAGTGGTGGTCAGTCATTGTTACATACATTTACACATTTTTTGATGGTTTTAAGGAACAATCAAGTGTGCCATATAACTTGGTGGCATTACCATAACTCACCATTATCATGAAGACACCACAGGCGTTTTTTAGCCCTGCCCTGTACATCATTATCTTTGTTTTGTCACTATTTGCACTTCTGATTATATGCATAACTGCATTTTGTTGTTGGTACTTGTACTCAGCAATGACAATAAAGTTGAATCTAATCTAATATCTGATAACGCTAAACCACATAGGATTACCCAATTAGCCAAGCCAGATGAACAAAACTATGTGCGAAACAGCCAAATGCGTAACACATGCAACAACCTAAATAATAAATACATATATGAAAACTATAACATGTTCATTAATCATATTTCGAAATTCTCACCTGAGCTGCATTTGCCGTTGTATTTGTAATTCTTCTTCTTCTTCTTCCTCTTCGTCTTCACGTGTTCAAATTCTGCTTCGTATTTAATCTTTAAAATCTCGCCGTGCTTTTAAGATCCTTCAAAATCTCGCGGTTTCTCGCGGTTACTTCTGTGATGACGCGCTCTCACCAAATACATCAAGCGTCCGGGTGATGCGTGTGATGTCCGCAGCTAGACCCTTCTCGGAAAATCCGGTACTTACACCGGACCTCAAATTATTTCAAGGTTTTTAAGAGATTGTCAAAAGAGACTCTGAAAACGAAACGTTGATAACTTTTGAGCAAAAGGCTGCACACACGCAATTCAAGTTGCTCTGATTGTCATTTAGAGTTACATTATAGGAGCATTCAGCAACAAGTCAAAATGTGCTCCAGAAAAGCAGAAAACAACACTGATAGAACTTGAGAACGAATGCAAAAAACAGTCCACTCTCAGAACAGGCCGCTTGGACACTTTCAGAACAGCTCTGTTAATGACTGAAAACAGCTCTCGAAGAGATTGTCAAAAGAGACTCTGAAAACGAAACGTTGATCACTTTTGAGCAAAAGGCTGCACTCACGCAATTCAAGTTGCTCTTGTCATGTACTTATACTACCACCTTGTGGGGCATCCGGGTACTGCCTAGTATATATGTATGACGTGTTATCCGTTTCCGTTGTTGACTAATAAAGTTACCACCATTATTGATTGATTGAAAACTTTATTAGAAGATTTGCAGAAGTAGGTACATGAAAGTACATATTACATACAAGGTCAACTAAAAGGATAAAAACCCAAGAAAGCCACTGGCTTATTTCAATTGGGGTCCTTGATTTTCAATTCATCGTTCTATTACAGTAACACGGTCTCCAGCTCCTGCTTGCTCTACTATATAGAAAGTATATTTAGTTATATCAACATACCTAGTTAGGATATAACAAGTGGCGACGAGGATGGGATAGACTTACGTGTGTTTTCGTCGGTTTAGTAGAGTTAGTAGAGTTAGGAGACGTTACGACGGAGCCAGGCTACCAAGGTATGCTAACAACATTAGCATTGCTAGCACCGGCAGTGAAAGCGACGCATGTCTGACGGCGAACAGCGGCAGCCAGCTGAACCAGCCCAGCCTATCCCAGCTGTTATTATGGCGGGGATATTGGGAAGCATCGGCCCCTTTGAGGAAGGTACGGAGCAGTGGAACTCCTACACTGAACGTTTTGAGTACTTTGCAGCAGCAAATGGCATTGAAGGGGTGAAGTTGGTGCCGACGTTTTTGAGTGTCATGGGACCTAAAGCATATAATTTGCTCCGTGCACTAGTCCAGCCTGACAAACCTGGGACTAAAAACTATGCTGCTATTGTGAAAACCCTGTCAGAGCACTTTTCACCAAAGCCCCTGGTGATTGCGGAGCGGTTTCGCTTCCATAAAAGGAACCAAGAGGAGGGGGAGTCAGTAGTGACATTTGTGGCTGCCCTTAGAAGGCTGACAGAGCATTGTGAATTTGGCAATGTACTGAACGACACCATACGGGACAGGCTCGTGTGCGGCCTCAGGAGTGAGGCTGCCCAGAAACGCCTCTTAACTGAAAGTGCACTTACCCTGGAAAGAGCTATTGAAGTGAGTGTGTCCATGGAATTAGCGACCAAGGACGCTCATCAGCTCAGGGAGAGCGGTAAGCTGCACAGAGTCTCCGCAGAGGACAGAGGTACCCAGAGCAAATGTTACAGATGCGACAAGAGTGGACATTTGGCTGCTGAGTGTTGGAGTAAGGATGTGGACTGCAGGAAGTGTGGAAAAAAAGGTCACATTGAACGGGCATGCAAAAGTAAGGGACTGATTAAAAATCCTAGTCTGGACAACAATAAGTCAAAATACAGATTCCAAAAGAGACAGCCTGTGCATAGTGTACTGAAAGCGAGACAAGTCCCATACGCCATAAAGCCAAAAGTGGAAGCTGAGCTGGAATCATTGGTCAAGAGTGGGGTGCTGGAGCCCATCAGTCGAAGTGAGTGGGCCACTCCCATCGTACCAGTCATTAAAAAAGATACTTCGGTGAGAATCTGCAGAGATTTTAAAGTCACCCTGAACCCTGTGCTAGAGGCTGAACACTATCCACTCCCTCGCATAGAGGACCTGTTCACAGGCTTGGCTGGAGGACAAAGATTCAGCAAAATCGACCTCAACCAAGCCTACTTACAGATGCAGGTCGACAAGAAATCTAGAGACCTGCTCACCATAGTCACTCACAAGGGCCTGTACCGATACTGCAGACTACCTTTCGGGATTACGTCTGCACCGGCTCTCTTCCAGCGTGCGATGGAGCAGATACTGAGCGGCTTAGACGGGGTCCAATGTTATTTGGATGACATACTCATCACTGGAAGGACAGAACAGGAACATCTGGGGAACCTGGAGGCCACTCTGCAGCGACTGGAAGAATATGGATTAAAAGTTCGCAAGTCAAAGTGTGAGTTTTTCCAGTCTTCCGTCGAGTATCTGGGTCACGTGATTGACGCGGAGGGCTTGCACAAGGCTCCATCCAAAACCAAGGCCATCGTGGAAGCACCAGCACCTCAAAATGTGAGTCAACTCCGCTCTTATCTGGGGCTCCTCAATTACTACGGGAAGTTTATCCAGAACCTGTCTTCTCTACTGCGACCCCTACATCAGCTGCTGTGCCACGGGCAAGCCTGGGTATGGACTCAACAATGTGAGGCTGCGTTTGAGATAACGAAACGGGCGCTGCTGGAATCTGACGCCCTGACACATTTTGACCCCGCACTGCCCCTACAACTGGCGTGTGATGCCTCCCCATATGGGGTGGGAGCAGTTGTTTCACACATCATGCCCAGCGGGGAGGAACGGCCAATTGCATTCGCCTCCCGTACACTCAGCAAGGCTGAGAGCGGCTATGCACAAATAGAACGTGAAGCACTGGGGATTGTGTTTGGAGTAAAAAAAATTCAACACTATCTCTTTGGGAGAAAGTTTGTTCTCCTGACAGACCATCAGCCCCTCACAACAATCTTCGGGCCCCACACCGGCATTCCATCCCTGGCGGCGGGAAGGATGCAAAGATGGGCCTTGTTGTTGTCTGCTCATGACTACGACATCAAATACCGCAAGTCGGAGATGCACGCCAATGCGGATGGCCTCTCGAGACTACCCCTGCCTGTGGTCCGTGCCGAGCCGACACGGACCGGCATTTTCTACTTCAGTCAAGTTGAGGAAGCGCCCATCACAGCAGCTCAAGTGAAGAGACACACCCGGAATGACCCTGTATTGTCAACGCTGATGGATGTACTGATCACCGGTAGGAGGGGAGACCTTCCCGAGCTCAAGCCCTACCTCACAAGAAGGAGTGAACTGTCTGTGCAGGCAGGATGTCTCCACTGGGGACGCCGGGTGATTATTCCGCCTGTGTTACGGAAAAGGCTACTACTGCAGCTACATGAAGGACATAGTGGGATCGTCCGCATGAAGGAGCTTGCGAGAAGCTACTTTTGGTGGCCTGGACTGGATGGTCAGATCGAGGAGACTGTGAAAACATGTACGCCATGCCAGCAGGTGCGCTGCATGCCGCAGCCAGCTCCCCTCCATCCGTGGGATTGGCCGGAGGCACCATGGCAGCGAGTTCATGTGGACTTCGCTGGCCCGATGGAGGAGAGGATGTTCCTGGTGGTGGTTGATGCCCACAGTAAGTGGCCGGAAGTGGCGATAATGAGATCGACCACAGCAGAGAAAACCATCGAGAAACTAGGAGAGATGTTCAGTCGATTCGGGTTTCCAGAACAGCTGGTGAGCGATAACGGGCCCCAATTCGTCTCACAAGAGTTTGAGAGATTCCTGGAGGCAAATGGAGTACAACACATCCGCTCTATCCCCTATCACCCATCCACAAATGGATTAGCAGAGAGATTTGTTCAGAGCATGAAAAACGGCCTGAAGGCCTCACAGGGACAAGGATCTCTCCACCAGCGGCTCAATAGGTTTCTGCTGTCATACAGAAATATACCGCACTCAACCACTCAAGTCGCGCCGGCAGCACTTCTCATGAAGAGACAACTCCGCACCAATCTCGACCTTCTGAAACCCCCAAAGACCAAAGAGACTGTGCACCTGAAACAACAGGCTCAGGTCAAGAGACGTGAGCAGAGAGCAAAAGAAAGGACCTTCCGCCCCGGTGACCGTGTACTGGCACGTAACTATAACAACCGAGCTAAGTGGACGCCTACTACAGTCCTGGAACAGACCGGGCCGGTGTCTTATACAGTGCGGACCAAGGATGACCTAGTCTGGAGGAGACACACCGACCAGCTTCTCGCGGGGTCTGCAACACCTGGGGAAAACACACCAGTGGTTGCTGCTGAGCCAAGCAACCGGGGAAGCCCAATCCAGAGCACACTCATCCAGGATACACCAGGTACAGTGGAGCCTGTTGACTCTGGATCCACTTTCACCGCTGTATCAGAGACAGAACTGTCGCCGTGTTCCACACCGAAACCTGTTCCGGATACAGACAGTGTAGTTCTGCCGGATGGCCGTACTACTCATCGCCAGTCACAGAGAGAGCGGCGACCGCCGAAACGCCTGGATCTGTAGTAGGGATGTGACAGACCCTCAAGAATGGGGCATAATAATGCCCTGGGTCATGTCAGGGTTTGAGTAGTCCGTAACTCATTCCCTTAGAATAAGATGAATGGTTTATAACAAGTTAACAAAGTGATCTTGTTGTTGTGATTGGAGTTCTGAGCGATTGTTAATTTCAAGGGCTATACCTATTTTCATCCGTGACAACTACATGTTGAATTGTCTGTTGCCAGGGGTGTAGGGGTTCAGGGTTTGTTAGTGAGCCTACTTGTTCATTAAGTGGGGAGGAGTTGTCATGTACTTATACTACCACCTTGTGGGGCATCCGGGTACTGCCTAGTATATATGTATGACGTGTTATGTGTTCCGTTTGTTGACTAATAAAGTTACCACCACTACAGTAACACGGTCTCCATCTCCTGCTTGCTCTACTGTATAGAAAGTATATTTAGTTATATCAACATACCTAGTTAGGATATAACACTCAGAACAGGCCGCTTGGACACTTTCAGAACAGCTCTGTTAATGACTGAAAACAGCTCTCGAAGAGATTGTCAAAAGAGACTCCGAAAACGAAACGTTGATCACTTTTGAGCAAAAGGCTGCACACACGCAATTCAAGTTGCTCTGATTGTCATTTAGAGTTACATTATAGGAGCATTCAGCAACAAGTCAAATTGTGCTCCAGAAAAGCAGAAAACAACACTGATAGAACTTGAGAACGAATGCAAAAAACAGTCCACTCTCAGAACAGGCCGCTTGGACACTTTCAGAACAGCTCTGTTAATGACTGAAAACAGCTCTCGAAGAGATTGTCAAAAGAGACTCTGAAAACGAAACGTTGATCACTTTTGAGCAAAAGGCTGCACACACGCAATTCAAGTTGCTCTGATTGTCATTTAGAGTTACATTATAGGAGCATTCAGCAACAAGTCAAAATGTGCTCCAGAAAGGCAGAAAACAACACTTTGATATAACTTGAGAACGAATGCAAAAAATAGTCTACTCTCAGAACAAGCTGCTTGGACACTATCAGAACAGCTCTGTTAATGACTGAAATCAGCTGTTTAAGAGATTGTCAAAAGAGACTCTGAAAACGAAACGTTGATAACTTTTGAGCAAAAGGCTGCACACACGTAATTCAAGTTGCTCTGATTGTCATTTAGAGTTACATTATAGGAGCATTCAACAACAAGTCAAAATGTGCTCCAGAAAGGCAGAAAACAACACTTTGATATAACTTGAGAACGAATGCAAAAAACAGTCCACTCTCAGAACAGGCCGCTTGGACACTTTCAGAACGGCTCTGTTAATGACTGAAAACAGCTCTCGAAGAGATTGTCAAAAGAAACTCTGAAAACGAAACGTTGATCACTTTTGAGCAAAAGGCTGCACACACGCAATTCAAGTTGCTCTGATTGTCATTTAGAGTTACATTATAGGAGCATTCAACAACAAGTCAAAATGTGCTCGAGAAAGGCAGAAAACAACACTTTGATATAACTTGAGAACGAATGCAAAAAACAGTCCACTCTCAGAACAGGCCGCTTGGACACTTTCAGAACGGCTCTGTTAATGACTGAAAACAGCTCTCGAAGAGATTGTCAAAAGAGACTCTGAAAACGAAACATTGATAACTTTTGAGCAAAAGGCTGCTTTTTTTTGTGTCTGTCTTACATGTAACGATGAATTGAAAATCAAGGACCCCAATTGAAATAAGCCAGTGGCTTTCTTGGGTTTTTATCCTTTTAGATGACCTTGTATGTATGTACTTCCATGTACCTACTTCTGCAAATCTTCTAATAAAGTTTTCAATCAATCAATCAATCAATCACACGTAATTCAACATACTCTGATTGTCATTTAGAGTTACATTATAGGAGCATTCAACAACAAGTCAAAATGTGCTCCAGAAAGGCAGAAAACAACACTTTGATAGTTTGATATAACTTGAGAACGAATGCAAAAAACAGTCCACTCTCAGAACAGGCCGCTTGGACACTTTCAGAACAGCTCTGTTAATGACTGAAAACAGCTCTCGAAGAGATTGTCAAAAGAGACTCCGAAAACGAAACGTTGATCACTTTTGAGCAAAAGGCTGCACACACGCAATTCAAGTTGCTCTGATTGTCATTTAGAGTTACATTATAGGAGCATTCAGCAACAAGTCAAAATGTGCTCCAGAAAAGCAGAAAACAACACTGATAGAACTTGAGAACGAATGCAAAAAACAGTCCACTCTCAGAACAGGCCGCTTGGACACTTTCAGAACAGCTCTGTTAATGACTGAAAACAGCTCTCGAAGAGATTGTCAAAAGAGACTCTGAAAACGAAACGTTGATCACTTTTGAGCAAAAGGCTGCACACACGCAATTCAAGTTGCTCTGATTGTCATTTAGAGTTACATTATAGGAGCATTCAGCAACAAGTCAAAATGTGCTCCAGAAAGGCAGAAAACAACACTTTGATATTACTTGAGGACGAATGTAAAAAATAGTCCACTCTCAGAACAAGCTGCTTGGACACTAACAGAACAGCTCTGTAAATGACTGAAATCAGCTCTTTAAGAGATTGTCAAAAGAGACTCTGAAAAATGTGGTATTCTGTAGTAAGAAAGTAGTTAGGAAAGCATGAGACCAGGAGACACGCAGCTGCTGTTCACTTCGCACGTTTATTCAACTCCTCTTCTCCACATCCGTCAGTGCATACATCACTTCCGTAACTGCATACATCACTAGCATACTAGCGCCCACTGGCGGTATAAACAGGACACAACATTTCCCCCTTTCTTAAAGGAATTACAGTACTCAAAGAATGCAATATTCTGTAGACTGGTGTCAGTACAATTGAAATAAAATGAAAACTAAGGAAATGAAAATGAATGAATCAGCAGAATGAATAACAACAATAAACAGTTTATGACAGTGAAACATGAAATGAACATTCACTTTTGTCATTGCATTGTAGGACCTTTTTGTACTAAGTTAGAACCGTGTTCTATCCTACCCTTTTAGTACGTTCTCTACGGCACAAAGTCTACCAGCCACCTAGGTGGGTTTCTGACTCTAAGGTTCCTTCTTGGACCTGGTTCATTAAACACATTCTCTGGCTCGGGCACCATGAACTCCTCTAGCTCAATCTCCTTTTCACCACTGGTGCCAGACAGAGCATCCTTGGGGAAGCGTGTAAGCTTGGATGCATTCCATTTTCGACCATCACTGAGCAGGTATGTATTCTGTCCTGCTTTACTAACTACTGTCAGCGGTTCTGTGAATCTTGATGATCCCTTTTTTACATGCTCCGGTCTGCGGACACGTACGGTGTCATTCACTTGGAACATGGGCACTTTCGCTCCCCTCATTCTGTCTGTGTACTCCTTACTCTCCTGTTGCTTGCGTCTCACTGTCTCCTGCACTTTCTCATGTGACTTAATTTGGTGTGAGACAGGGAGGACATTTAGTTTTGTACGCATCTTTCTGTTCCTCAGCAACTCAAAGGGAGTAGCTCCTGTAGTAGCATGCGGCGTAGCGCGATAGTTCAGTAAGAACTCTGTTACTGCATGTTTCCATGGCTTGTGCATTCTCTCAGCCGTCTGAATACACTCTTTGAGAACTCGATTAAATCTCTCAATAGCCCCGTTGGCTCTTGGATAATAAACACTGGAACGCAGGTGCTTTATCTCTCTCTCTCCCAGAAAGCTTGCAAAAGCATGGGAGGTAAACTGACATCCGTTGTCAGAGACCAGGAAGGAAGGGTTACCTTCACGACTAAACACTGTAGTCAAGAAGCTAATAACCGGCTCTGTAGTTACAGTAGAGACAAACGCCACCTCTGGCCACTTACTGTAATAGTCTGTGAGTGTAATAGCATAACGGCAGTCCCATGTCGCACAGTCAAAGGGACCAACAATGTCAATGGCCACCTTCTCCCATGGTCCACCTGGCAGTTCCACTGGGGTAAGTGGTGCAGGCGCAGTTTTGGCTGTTTTGTCATTGTATTGACAGGGTACACATGAGCCTACTAATGTCTGGACACATCTGTCCATTTGCGGCCACCAATATAGCTCTCGTAGTCTCTGTTTAGTACGCACTATTCCCTGATGCGCTTCATGAGCTAAATTTACAACTTTAGACCGTAGTGTAGTAGGAACCACCACACGGTCGGGGCCTCTCATGACAAGTAGTTCATCCACAGCCAGTTCATCTCTCACTCTAAAATATGGAGCAAGTTCCTTTGTCACATTCTTACTGCATTTTGGCCAACCTTTCTGTATCTGCTGTCTCAGTTGAGTCAGTTCAGGACAGGCCTCACAGGCAGCAGTGAACTCGGTCACAGATATGGCATGTGAGGAACCTGTGAACACAGTAGCCACCATGTCTGGCTCCTCCTCCACCTCTCCTGTCGAAGGCAGAGGGAGTCTGGACAAGCAGTCAGCAGTCACATTACGTTTCCCTGGATGGTAAGTGACATCATAAGTAAAGCATAGTAGACGTGCAGACCATCTCGCTATTCTCAGACCTGCGCGACCCGTACCCCTGGAAGTGAGTAGGGTTGTCAACGCTTGGTGGTCTGTGCGTAGGACAAAACGATGTCCCCACAGGTAGGTTCTCCACCTTTCCACCGCCCAAACGCATGCCAGCGCCTCACGCTCGACGGTAGAGTACTTTCTCTCTGCAGGAGAAAGTGTCCTGGACGCAAAAGCTATGGTTCTCTCTGTATTGTCTGGGTGAATCTGGCTCATTACAGCCCCCAATCCATAGTTAGAAGCATCGGTAGTGACATAAGTAGGTAACTCAGGATCATATAATGCTAAGGTAGGACTCTCAGTAATCAGTCTCTTAACCTCAGTAAAACTGGACTCTGCATCCGCTGTCCATTCAAACTTAGTGTCAGTAGATTCCCTGAGTGTAGCACGTAGCGGTTCCACCACAGTAGAGAAGTCAGGTATGAATTTACTATACCACGATGCAAGTCCTAGGAAGGACCGCAGGGAGGATGTGTCGTGCGGGGCAGGCGCGTTCGCCACAGCACTGACCCCGTCTTGGTCAGGATGAAGACCATCTTTGGACACAGTGTGGCCAAGGAAGCGCAGAGCTTTCTGGTTGAACTTACACTTGTGCATGTTCAGTTTAAGTCCCACTTCATTTAGAGCATGTAGCACTCTCCGTAGGCTGACATCGTGATCCTGCTGTGTGATGCCGTAGCAAATCACATCATCCAGGTAGGCCTGTACGCCTGGCAGGCCTGTCAGTACAGTCGACATCATTTTCTGAAAAGCTGAAGGAGCAGAAGCGAGGCCAAATGGCACTCGGCAGAAACGAAAGAGACCCTCATGCGTGATAAACGCAGTTAAATCACGGCTATCTGGATGCAATGGCAACTGGTGATAAGCAGAGGCTAAGTCTATAGTAGAAAAGACTGTGGCTCCACGGAGCTCAGCGAACAGTTCATCCATGTGCGGTAAGGGATGACAGTCACTGATGATTGCCTTATTAGGTTCTCTGAGGTCAACACACAGGCGAGGCTTTCCTCCCCCCTTTCTCTGGGTCACAACTATAGGGGAAACCCATGGAGATGCGTCTATACGTTCTGTACTGGCACAGCATCTGGTTTAACCTGTATTTTGTGCATAAAACCTTTTGCACACCCTAACTCCTGTACTAGAACCTCTGGTTCGGTCTGTGGAGTGGTACTCTGTACAGTAGGTGCTCGGAGCACAGTAGGAGAGCTATCAGAGCTAACAGTAATAATTTTGTTACCCTCAATGCACATCTGCAATGCTACAAATAAATCTAGTCCCAGCAATGCATTTCCTGATTCAACCACTATCAATGAACCTGTAACTGAATGTCCCTTATGAACAACTGTAGCATGCATGTAACCTTTAACAGGAATTTTCTCTCTGGAGTAAGTAAGCAGATTCACTGTAGGCTCAGCAAGGACACATGTATGGAAAAGTGTCTGGTAAGTACTCTCTGGAATAATAGAAACAGATGAGCCTGTATCCACTATCAGCTCAACATCATGGGAATGATAATTTGCATCAACTCGTACAGTACACATAATTTTATCATTCACGACGGCCCCCTGCATGTAAAGCACAGTAACGTCATTCACCACTACCTCACGCACCTCTTTTTGAGCCGATCTACACACCTTGGAAAAATGTCCAACTTTTCTGCATGTATTGCAAGTCACCTTAACCGCCGGGCATGTAGGCTTGTTAGCTAAGTGTCCTGTGGATCCGCATCGGAAGCAGGCGCGCTGATTCCCAGTTGTAGCTGGCTGGCTGTAGACCGTGGCAGGTGCAGTCGTCGTCGGAGCTTTCTTCTTGCCCTTGTCGAACCTCCTCCTCGTCGTCTGTTTCTCGATGGCTCTCACCGAAGCTGTAGCTCCAGAGAGAACGTTGGAGTTCCGTAGTCCAGCCTCGATTTGTAAGGCCATTGAAGTAGCTTTGTCCAGAGACAAGTCCGATTCAAGCAAAAGTCTGTCTCGTATGCGTGTATTAGCAACACGCTCAATCAGTTGATCACGAATCATTTGTTCCTCCATGGCACCAAATTCACAAGCTGCAGCTAGCTCGCGTAATGAAGCAAGGAACTGATTAACCGTCTCGTCAGGACCCTGAGCTCTCTGTCGAAATTTGTGACGTTCAGCAATCACATTCACCTTAGGAACAAAGTACTTTTTCAGTCCATCCACGGCAGAAGTGTAGGTAACACCCGTATCCTTTAGAGTGTAGAACAGTCTTTGTCCTTCGGTCCCAAGTGCATGGAGAAGAACCGCGCGCTTTCTTTCCTCCGGCCATTTTTCTCCGGTAGCATCAATTACGAGCATGTCATTTTCAAACATTCTCAACCAAGTAGGAAAAGAAATAGCAGGTTCGCCTGGCACAGGCATGAACGGTGTAGGTAAGGGTACGGAAATAGCCATCCTCGTCGCCAAAAATGTGGTATTCTGTAGTAAGAAAGTAGTTAGGAAAGCATGAGACCAGGAGACACGCAGCTGCTGTTCACTTCGCACGTTTATTCAACTCCTCTTCTCCACATCCGTCAGTGCATACATCACTTCCGTAACTGCATACATCACTAGCATACTAGCGCCCACTGGCGGTATAAACAGGACACAACAAAAACGAAACGTTGATAACTTTTGAGCAAAAGGCTGCACACACGTAATTCAAGTTGCTCTGATTGTCATTTAGAGTTACATTATAGGAGCATTCAACAACAAGTCAAAATGTGCTCCAGAAAGGCAGAAAACAACACTTTGATATAACTTGAGAACGAATGCAAAAAACAGTCCACTCTCAGAACAGGCCGCTTGGACACTTTCAGAACGGCTCTGTTAATGACTGAAAACAGCTCTCGAAGAGATTGTCAAAAGAGACTCTGAAAACGAAACGTTGATCACTTTTGAGCAAAAGGCTGCACACACGCAATTCAAGTTGCTCTGATTGTCATTTAGAGTTACATTATAGGAGCATTCAACAACAAGTCAAAATGTGCTCGAGAAAGGCAGAAAACAACACTTTGATATAACTTGAGAACGAATGCAAAAAACAGTCCACTCTCAGAACAGGCCGCTTAGACACTTTCAGAACAGCTCTGTTAATGACTGAAATCAGCTCTCGAAGAGATTGTCAAAAGAGACTCTGAAAACGAAACGTTGATCACTTTTGAGCAAAAGGCTGCACACACGCAATTCAAGTTGCTCTGATTGACATTTAGAGTTACATTATAGGAGCATTCAGCAACAAGTCAAAATGTGCTCCAGAAAAGCAGAAAACAACACTGATAGAACTTGAGAACGAATGCAAAAAACAGTCCACTCTCAGAACAGGCTGCTTGGACACTTTCAGAACAGCTCTGTTAATGACTGAAATCAGCTCTTTAAGAGATTGTCAAAAGAGACTCTGAAAACGAAACATTGATAACTTTTGAGCAAAAGGCTGCACACACGTAATTCAACATACTCTGATTGTCATTTAGAGTTACATTATAGGAGCATTCAACAACAAGTCAAAATGTGCTCCAGAAAGGCAGAAAACAACACTTTGATAGTTTGATATAACTTGAGAACGAATGCAAAAAACAGTCCACTCTCAGAACAGGCCGCTTGGACACTTTCAGAACGGCTCTGTTAATGACTGAAAACAGCTCTCGAAGAGATTGTCAAAAGAGACTCCGAAAACGAAACGTTGATCACTTTTGAGCAAAAGGCTGCACACACGCAATTCAAGTTGCTCTGATTGTCATTTAGAGTTACATTATAGGAGCATTCAGCAACAAGTCAAAATGTGCTCCAGAAAAGCAGAAAACAACACTTTGATAGTTTGATATAACTTGAGAACGAATGCAAAAAACAGTCCACTCTAAGAACAGGCCGCTTGGACACTTTCAGAACAGCTCTGTTAATGACTGAAAACAGCTCTCGAAGAGATTGTCAAAAGAGACTCCGAAAACGAAACGTTGATCACTTTTGAGCAAATGGCTGCACACACGCAATTCAAGTTGCTCTGATTGTCATTTAGAGTTACATTATAGGAGCATTCAGCAACAAGTCAAAATGTGCTCCAGAAAAGCAGAAAACAACACTGATAGAACTTGAGAACGAATGCAAAAAACAGTCCACTCTCAGAACAGGCCGCTTGGACACTTTCAGAACGGCTCTGTTAATGACTGAAAACAGCTCTCGAAGAGATTGTCAAAAGAGACTCTGAAAACGAAACGTTGATCACTTTTGAGCAAAAGGCTGCACACACGCAATTCAAGTTGCTCTGATTGTCATTTAGAGTTACATTATAGGAGCATTCAACAACAAGTCAAAATGGGCTCGAGAAAGGCAGAAAACAACACTTTGATATAACTTGAGAACGAAAGCAAAAAACAGTCCACTCTAAGAACAGGCCGCTTGGACACTTTCAGAACAGCTCTGTTAATGACTGAAAACAGCTCTCGAAGAGATTGTCAAAAGAGACTCCGAAAACGAAACGTTGATCACTTTTGAGCAAAAGGCTGCACACACGCAATTCAAGTTGCTCTGATTGTCATTTAGAGTTACATTATAGGAGGATTCAGCAACAAGTCAAAATGTGCTCCAGAAAAGCAGAAAACAACACTGATATAACTTGAGAACGAATGCAAAAAACAGTCCACTCTAAGAACAGGCCGCTTGGACACTTTCAGAACAGCTCTGTTAATGACTGAAAACAGCTCTCGAAGAGATTGTCAAAAGAGACTCCGAAAACGAAACGTTGATCACTTTTGAGCAAAAGGCTGCACACACGCAATTCAAGTTGCTCTGATTGTCATTTAGAGTTACATTATAGGAGCATTCAGCAACAAGTCAAAATGTGCTCCAGAAAAGCAGAAAACAACACTGATAGAACTTGAGAACGAATGCAAAAATCAGTCCACTCTCAGAACAGGCCGCTTGGACACTTTCAGAACAGCTCTGTTAATGACTGAAAACAGCTCTCGAAGAGATTGTCAAAAGAGACTCCGAAAACGAAACGTTGATCACTTTTGAGCAAAAGGCTGCACACACGCAATTCAAGTTGCTCTGATTGTCATTTAGAGTTACATTATAGGAGCATTCAGCAACAAGTCAAAATGTGCTCCAGAAAAGCAGAAAACAACACTGATAGAACTTGAGAACGAATGCAAAAAACAGTCCACTCTCAGAACAGGCCGCTTGGACACTTTCAGAACGGCTCTGTTAATGACTGAAAACAGCTCTCGAAGAGATTGTCAAAAGAGACTCTGAAAACGAAACGTTGATCACTTTTGAGAAAAAGGCTGCACACACGCAATTCAAGTTGCTCTGATTGTCATTTATGATTGTTACATTATAGGAGCATTCAACAACAAGTCAAAATGTGCTCGAGAAAGGCAGGAAACAACACTTTGATATAACTTGAGAACGAATGCAAAAAACAGTCCACTCTCAGAACAGGCTGCTTGGACACTTTCAGAACAGCTCTGTTAATGACTGAAATCAGCTCTTTAAGAGATTGTCAAAAGGGACTCTGAAAACGAAACATTGATAACTTTTGAGCAAAAGGCTGCACACACGTAATTCAACATACTCTGATTGTCATTTAGAGTTACATTATAGGAGCATTCAACAACAAGTCAAAATGTGCTCCAGAAAGGCAGAAAACAACACTTTGATAGTTTGATATAACTTGAGAACGAATGCAAAAAACAGTCCACTCTCAGAACAGGCCGCTTGGACACTTTCAGAACAGCTCTGTTAATGACTGAAAACAGCTCTCGAAGAGATTGTCAAAAGAGACTCTGAAAACGAAACGTTGATCACTTTTGAGCAAAAGGCTGCACACACGCAATTCAAGTTGCTCTGATTGTCATTTAGAGTTACATTATAGGAGCATTCAGCAACAAGTCAAAATGTGCTCCAGAAAGGCAGAAAACAACACTTTGATATAACTTAACAACGAATGCAAAAAATAGTCCACTCTCAGAACTGGCTGCTTGGACACTTTCAGAACGGCTCTGTTAATGACTGAAAACAGCTCTCGAAGAGATTGTCAAAAGAGACTCTGAAAACGAAACGTTGATCACTTTTGAGCAAAAGGCTGCACACACGCAATTCAAGTTGCTCTGATTGTCATTTAGAGTTACATTATAGGAGCATTCAACAACAAGTCAAAATGTGCTCGAGAAAGCCAGAAAACAACACTTTGATATAACTTGAGAACGAATGCAAAAAACAGTCCACTCTCAGAACAGGCTGCTTGGACACTTTCAGAACAGCTCTGTTAATGACTGAAATCAGCTCTTAAAGAGATTGTCAAAAGAGACTCTGAAAACGAAACATTGATAACTTTTGAGCAAAAGGGTGCACACACGTAATTCAACATACTCTGATTGTCATTTAGAGTTACATTATAGGAGCATTCAACAACAAGTCAAAATGTGCTCCAGAAAGGCAGAAAACAACACTTTGATAGTTTGATATAACTTGAGAACGAATGCAAAAAACAGTCCACTCTCAGAACAGGCCGCTTGGACACTTTCAGAACAGCTCTGTTAATGACTGAAAACAGCTCTCGAAGAGATTGTCAAAAGAGACTCCGAAAACGAAACGTTGATCACTTTTGAGCAAAAGGCTGCACACACGCAATTCAAGTTGCTCTGATTGTCATTTAGAGTTACATTATAGGAGCATTCAGCAACAAGTCAAAATGTGCTCCAGAAAAGCAGAAAACAACACTGATAGAACTTGAGAACGAATGCAAAAAACAGTCCACTCTCAGAACAGGCCGCTTGGACACTTTCAGAACGGCTCTGTTAATGACTGAAAACAGCTCTCGAAGAGATTGTCAAAAGAGACTCTGAAAACGAAACGTTGATCACTTTTGAGCAAAAGGCTGCACACGCGCAATTCAAGTTGCTCTGATTGTCATTAAGAGTTACATTATAGGAGCATTCAACAACAAGTCAAAATGTGCTCCAGAAAGGCAGAAAACAACACTTTGATAGTTTGATATAACTTGAGAACGAATGCAAAAAACAGTCCACTCTAAGAACAGGCCGCTTGGACACTTTCAGAACAGCTCTGTTAATGACTGAAAACAGCTCTCGAAGAGATTGTCAAAAGAGACTCCGAAAACGAAACGTTGATCACTTTTGAGCAAAAGGCTGCACACACGCAATTCAAGTTGCTCTGATTGTCATTTAGAGTTACATTATAGGAGCATTCAACAACAAGTCAAAATGGGCTCGAGAAAGGCAGAAAACAACACTTTGATATAACTTGAGAACGAAAGCAAAAAACAGTCCACTCTAAGAACAGGCCGCTTGGACACTTTCAGAACAGCTCTGTTAATGACTGAAAACAGCTCTCGAAGAGATTGTCAAAAGAGACTCCGAAAACGAAACGTTGATCACTTTTGAGCAAAAGGCTGCACACACGCAATTCAAGTTGCTCTGATTGTCATTTAGAGTTACATTATAGGAGGATTCAGCAACAAGTCAAAATGTGCTCCAGAAAAGCAGAAAACAACACTGATATAACTTGAGAACGAATGCAAAAAACAGTCCACTCTAAGAACAGGCCGCTTGGACACTTTCAGAACAGCTCTGTTAATGACTGAAAACAGCTCTCGAAGAGATTGTCAAAAGAGACTCCGAAAACGAAACGTTGATCACTTTTGAGCAAAAGGCTGCACACACGCAATTCAAGTTGCTCTGATTGTCATTTAGAGTTACATTATAGGAGCATTCAGCAACAAGTCAAAATGTGCTCCAGAAAAGCAGAAAACAACACTGATAGAACTTGAGAACGAATGCAAAAATCAGTCCACTCTCAGAACAGGCCGCTTGGACACTTTCAGAACAGCTCTGTTAATGACTGAAAACAGCTCTCGAAGAGATTGTCAAAAGAGACTCCGAAAACGAAACGTTGATCACTTTTGAGCAAAAGGCTGCACACACGCAATTCAAGTTGCTCTGATTGTCATTTAGAGTTACATTATAGGAGCATTCAGCAACAAGTCAAAATGTGCTCCAGAAAAGCAGAAAACAACACTGATAGAACTTGAGAACGAATGCAAAAAACAGTCCACTCTCAGAACAGGCCGCTTGGACACTTTCAGAACGGCTCTGTTAATGACTGAAAACAGCTCTCGAAGAGATTGTCAAAAGAGACTCTGAAAACGAAACGTTGATCACTTTTGAGAAAAAGGCTGCACACACGCAATTCAAGTTGCTCTGATTGTCATTTATGATTGTTACATTATAGGAGCATTCAACAACAAGTCAAAATGTGCTCGAGAAAGGCAGGAAACAACACTTTGATATAACTTGAGAACGAATGCAAAAAACAGTCCACTCTCAGAACAGGCTGCTTGGACACTTTCAGAACAGCTCTGTTAATGACTGAAATCAGCTCTTTAAGAGATTGTCAAAAGGGACTCTGAAAACGAAACATTGATAACTTTTGAGCAAAAGGCTGCACACACGTAATTCAACATACTCTGATTGTCATTTAGAGTTACATTATAGGAGCATTCAACAACAAGTCAAAATGTGCTCCAGAAAGGCAGAAAACAACACTTTGATAGTTTGATATAACTTGAGAACGAATGCAAAAAACAGTCCACTCTCAGAACAGGCCGCTTGGACACTTTCAGAACAGCTCTGTTAATGACTGAAAACAGCTCTCGAAGAGATTGTCAAAAGAGACTCTGAAAACGAAACGTTGATCACTTTTGAGCAAAAGGCTGCACACACGCAATTCAAGTTGCTCTGATTGTCATTTAGAGTTACATTATAGGAGCATTCAGCAACAAGTCAAAATGTGCTCCAGAAAGGCAGAAAACAACACTTTGATATAACTTAACAACGAATGCAAAAAATAGTCCACTCTCAGAACTGGCTGCTTGGACACTTTCAGAACGGCTCTGTTAATGACTGAAAACAGCTCTCGAAGAGATTGTCAAAAGAGACTCTGAAAACGAAACGTTGATCACTTTTGAGCAAAAGGCTGCACACACGCAATTCAAGTTGCTCTGATTGTCATTTAGAGTTACATTATAGGAGCATTCAACAACAAGTCAAAATGTGCTCGAGAAAGCCAGAAAACAACACTTTGATATAACTTGAGAACGAATGCAAAAAACAGTCCACTCTCAGAACAGGCTGCTTGGACACTTTCAGAACAGCTCTGTTAATGACTGAAATCAGCTCTTAAAGAGATTGTCAAAAGAGACTCTGAAAACGAAACATTGATAACTTTTGAGCAAAAGGGTGCACACACGTAATTCAACATACTCTGATTGTCATTTAGAGTTACATTATAGGAGCATTCAACAACAAGTCAAAATGTGCTCCAGAAAGGCAGAAAACAACACTTTGATAGTTTGATATAACTTGAGAACGAATGCAAAAAACAGTCCACTCTCAGAACAGGCCGCTTGGACACTTTCAGAACAGCTCTGTTAATGACTGAAAACAGCTCTCGAAGAGATTGTCAAAAGAGACTCCGAAAACGAAACGTTGATCACTTTTGAGCAAAAGGCTGCACACACGCAATTCAAGTTGCTCTGATTGTCATTTAGAGTTACATTATAGGAGCATTCAGCAACAAGTCAAAATGTGCTCCAGAAAAGCAGAAAACAACACTGATAGAACTTGAGAACGAATGCAAAAAACAGTCCACTCTCAGAACAGGCCGCTTGGACACTTTCAGAACGGCTCTGTTAATGACTGAAAACAGCTCTCGAAGAGATTGTCAAAAGAGACTCTGAAAACGAAACGTTGATCACTTTTGAGCAAAAGGCTGCACACGCGCAATTCAAGTTGCTCTGATTGTCATTAAGAGTTACATTATAGGAGCATTCAACAACAAGTCAAAATGTGCTCCAGAAAGGCAGAAAACAACACTTTGATAGTTTGATATAACTTGAGAACGAATGCAAAAAACAGTCCACTCTAAGAACAGGCCGCTTGGACACTTTCAGAACAGCTCTGTTAATGACTGAAAACAGCTCTCGAAGAGATTGTCAAAAGAGACTCCGAAAACGAAACGTTGATCACTTTTGAGCAAAAGGCTGCACACACGCAATTCAAGTTGCTCTGATTGTCATTTAGAGTTACATTATAGGAGCATTCAGCAACAAGTCAAAATGTGCTCCAGAAAAGCAGAAAACAACACTGATAGAACTTGAGAACGAATGCAAAAAACAGTCCACTCTCAGAACAGGCCGCTTGGACACTTTCAGAACAGCTCTGTTAATGACTGAAAACAGCTCTCGAAGAGATTGTCAAAAGAGACTCTGAAAACGAAACGTTGATCACTTTTGAGCAAAAGGCTGCACACACGCAATTCAAGTTGCTCTGATTGTCATTTAGAGTTACATTATAGGAGCATTCAGCAACAAGTCAAAATGTGCTCCAGAAAGGCAGAAAACAACACTTTGATATAACTTGAGAACGAATGCAAAAAATAGTCCACTCTCAGAACTGGCTGCTTGGACACTATCAGAACAGCTCTGTTAATGACTGAAATCAGCTCTTGAAGAGATTGTCAAAAGAGACTCCGAAAACGAAACGTTGATCACTTTTGAGCAAAAGGCTGCACACACGCAATTCAAGTTGCTCTGATTGTCATTTAGAGTTACATTATAGGAGCATTCAGCAACAAGTAAAAATGTGCTCCAGAAAAGCAGAAAACAACACTGATAGAACTTGAGAACGAATGCAAAAAACAGTCCACTCTAAGAACAGGCCGCTTGGACACTTTCAGAACAGCTCTGTTAATGACTGAAAACAGCTCTCGAAGAGATTGTCAAAAGAGACTCTGAAAACGAAACGTTGATCACTTTTGAGCAAAAGGCTGCACACACGCAATTCAAGTTGCTCTGATTGTCATTTAGAGTTACATTATAGGAGCATTCAGCAACAAGTCAAAATGTGCTCCAGAAAAGGAGAAAACAACACTTTGATAGTTTGATATAACTTGAGAACGAATGCAAAAAACAGTCCACTCTAAGAACAGGCCGCTTGGACACTTTCAGAACAGCTCTGTTAATGACTGAAAACAGCTCTCGAAGAGATTGTCAAAAGAGACTCCGAAAACGAAACGTTATTCACTTTTGAGCAAAAGGCTGCACACACGCAATTCAAGTTGCTCTGATTGTCATTTAGAGTTACATTATAGGAGCATTCAGCAACAAGTCAAAATGTGCTCCAGAAAAGCAGAAAACAACACTGATAGAACTTGAGAACGAATGCAAAAAACAGTCCACTCTCAGAACAGGCCGCTTGGACACTTTCAGAACGGCTCTGTTAATGACTGAAAACAGCTCTCGAAGAGATTGTCAAAAGAGACTCTGAAAACGAAACGTTGATCACTTTTGAGCAAAAGGCTGCACACACGCAATTCAAGTTGCTCTGATTGTCATTTAGAGTTACATTATAGGAGCATTCAGCAACAAGTCAAAATGTGCTCCAGAAAGGCAGAAAACAACACTTTGATATAACTTAAGAACGAATGCAAAAAATAGTCCACTCTCAGAACTGGCTGCTTGGAAGTCAGCTCTTTAAGAGATTGTCAAAAGAGACTCTGAAAACGAAACATTGATAACTTTTGAGCAAAAGGCTGCACACACGTAATTCAACATACTCTGATTGTCATTTAGAGTTACATTATAGGAGCATTCAACAACAAGTCAAAATGTGCTCCAGAAAGGTAGAAAACAACACTTTGATAGTTTGATATAACTTGAGAACGAATGCAAAAAACAGTCCACTCTCAGAACAGGCCGCTTGGACACTTTCAGAACAGCTCTGTTAATGACTGAAAACAGCTCTCGAAGAGATTGTCAAAAGAGACTCCGAAAACGAAACGTTGATCACTTTTGAGCAAAAGGCTGCACACACGCAATTCAAGTTGCTCTGATTGTCATTTAGAGTTACATTATAGGAGCATTCAGCAACAAGTCAAAATGTGCTCCAGAAAGGCAGAAAACAACACTTTGATAACTTGAGAACGAATGCAAAAAACAGTCCACTCTCAGAACAGGCCGCTTGGACACTTTCAGAACGCCCAATTTCAGTTATTTGTTTTACTGCAAAAGTTTTTGAGAAACTGATTTACAATCAACTGTCTCACTACCTTAATTTATTTGATATTCTTTCACCATTTCAATCTGGGTTTAGACCCAACTTCTCAACTACTTCTGCTCTCCTCAAGTTTACTAGTGATGTTTTCTCATCCTGTGACAAAGACCAACTGACTGGTGCCATCTTAATCCATCTATCTAAAGCTTTTGATTTGATTGATCATTATCTTCTTCTTGATAAGTTGTACTCCATTGGTTTTTCTCAGAAGGCTCTTTTTTGGTTTAATGCATATTTGCATAATCGCCGTCAATATGTTTCTTTACAGGGTTCTCAGTCCGATTACTTAATTGTGGACAAGGGTATTCCTCAGGGTTCTACTCTGGGACCACTCCTCTTTTCTATATTTATTAATGATCTCCCTAAGTCTTGTTCTAACTCTGATATTCATCTTTATGCAGACGATACGGTTATCTATACTTCTCACAGAGATCTAACACAAATTCAAAGCTCCTTGCAATCAGATTTTGCATCTGTTCAGAACTGGTTCTTTAATAATAACCTTGTTCTGAATATGAACAAATCCTGTTGTATGGTGTTTGGTGCACACTATCGGCGTCCCCATCTCTTAGATTTAAATATTGTTTATGATGATGGTTCACCCCTAGAAAATGCTAAATTGTTTAAATATCTTGGTCTCTGGGTTGACCCTGAACTCTGTTTCAAGCCACACATTGACAATCTTGTTTAAAAAGCCTATTGTTGCCTTGGTTCTTTATATCATTCTATTGATTGCTTTACTTTTGATATCAGGAAAAGATTAGTTTCTCAGCTTATTTTACCAATTATTGATTATGCTGATATTGTGTACCAGGGTACCTCTGAGACCTGTCTTCGTCCCCTAAATGTCTTGTTCAACTCCCTCTGTCGTTTTGTTCTCAGATGTCATTATTTTTACACACCACTGTCTAATGTATGATTTACTCAACTGGTTTTCACTTGAAGACAGAAGGCAATCTCATTGGTTACAATTTATTTATAAATGTATTTACTTTAAATATCCCATGCATTTAAAAGTTTACTTGGTCCCCCGTAGTTCTCCCTATCCACTCAGACAACATCAAAACCTCTTTTTCTGGGTTCCCAGATACCGAAAAAAATTTGGTCGTAATTCATTTGCCTACAAGGCCCCTAGTGACTGGAACAATCTCCCTTCCCCTTTAAGGTCCCTCACATCCTTTCAATCCTTTAAATCATCTTTACTTTCCTATTTAAAAAAGCCTTGCTCATGTTATTAATTATGTGGGGGGTTTGGACCGGCTAGTTTTCAGGTTGTTTGTATTTGTATTTTCCTTAAATGTGCTTTCTGTTGTTGCCAATTTCGATTACTTGCTGATGTCTTCTGATAATTATATTATGTATGTATCTGACTGTTGCATGTATATATTGCGGTTGGGTTGTAGTGGTGGGTTGTGGAGTGATGACGGGCTGTGTGTGTGAGTGTGTGTATAGGTGCTTTGTATTGTTATTTGTTATGTGCAGTGATGCCGGTAACGCGATACTAAGTATCGTGATACTCTAATCTGATTACTTTTCCCAGTAACGAGTATTCTATCGCGATACTATTTCCAAATCAGTAATCTGATTAAAGTTACTTATTCGAGTGACTGTGCGTTACTATTGCGTTACTACCTCATAACTTAGGCTAAATGCAGTATTTCTTTGTAATGTTCGATAGTAAACAAACATTTATTGCTTTTCTCGCGTCTTGGGGAGTGACGTCAGTGATCACGTTTTCAACACGAGGTGCAGCAGAATCGCTCACGTGTATCACCACGCTGATTGCACAGTGTAAACAGAAGCGTATAATGGAGCGAGAACAGAGATATGCGTTAAATAGCTGGAAATATAGGGATTATTTTGAGTTTGTGTCAGCAAAGGATGACAAGAACATAAATGTTCGTTGTACACTCTGTGCTGGAAAGAAAATATTGTCCTGTGGTAAAACCACAACATCAAATTTAAAGAAACATTTGGAATCTCTGCACAGCACAGTCAAGCTCGCGGAGAAAGTCCCAGAGACCGCGGCCTCGACTTCTGCGGGAGGTCCCACACCGCTCAAGCAACAAAAGCTGGACTTCAGTAGGCCTACAAAATCACAACCTGTAAGTGTGGGAGAGTTGAATAAATTGGTCGGGCGGTATGTTGTAGAGGAAATGCTGCCCATAAACACAGTTGACTCGCCCTCTTTCCGTGCCATCATTAACAAGATCCCCACTACTACCAATGCCGAGCTACCTCACAGAACATCTTTTTCTTCGTACTTGGAGAAGGAGTATGCAGAGATGGAAAAACATCTGAAGGCTGCGCTGAACGAGGTCGACTATGTGTCAACTACAGCGGACATTTGGACAGCTAACAATAGGAGCTATATGGGAGTAACGCTCCACTGGATTAGTAGATCCACATTAGACCGCAACAAGGCTGCATTGGCGTGTAGGAGAATCCGCGGTAGACACACATATGATGTTATTGGTGCAGAAATCGAAAACATTCACTCTTCATATGGACTAATCAACAAAGTAGTAGCAACAGTGACAGATAATGGATCTAACTTTGTCAAGGCATTTCAAGTCTATCAGCCTGCTGTCACAGAGTCCGATGATGAGACGGTGGAGGAGGCCACGGATGATGTCACTTTTTTAGATGTGTCAGAAATCCTATCAGCTGAGGATGATAGTGATGGCCAGCTGATTCTTCCCCCGCACCAAAGGTGTGCTTCACATACCCTCAACCTTATTTCTACAAGTGATGTGGAGAAGTACATCACTTCCAAACCAGAGAGCAAGGCTGTGTATAGGAGCAGCACAGCAAAATGCACAGCTCTCTGGACGAAAGCAAGCCGATCTACCGTTGCGTCAGAAACGGTGGAGGAGGTTAACAAAAGAAAGCTCCTGGTACCGACATCCACAAGGTGGAATTCCTTTTACGAAGCCATAAAGAGAATCGCAGAAATCCCCATGAATGAGCTGACTACTCTGTGCAACAAGCTGGGAGTGAAGTGCTTCAAAGACCAGGAGTACCAGTACCTGCATGAGTACTGTACCGTCATGAAGCCTCTAACTATAGCACTGGATATCCTACAAGGTGACTGTCCGTATGGGACTTTACTGCCCACACTTGAAGTCCTGATGCAGAAGACCCTTGCTGTGAAAGACACCCTATCCAAGATGACTGCAGGCCTTCCAGATGCCATAGTGCAGGTATGCTATGTTGTTCCATCTTAAAGATAAATAAATACATTTTCATTGCACTATTCATGAACATGGAGCAGAGTCACACCATACTGCAGTATGTAGGTTGTCAGTTGCACAAACTAATTGCATACATAATTAGTAAATAAAGGTATAAATAATAGACCTTATAGGCTACAACTAGATAATAATAAACATATCAAATTATATCTTTCAGGCTATCCAGACTCGTTTTGCCAGTGTGCTGGACAACAAAGATGCCCTTCTCGCAGCTGCTAGTTGTCCAAAATTCAAACTCCGATGGCTGAGAGATGAAGGTAGGAGGGAGCAAGTAAAGGAGCTTCTCACAGCAGAATGTCGCAAAACTGCTCCTGCAGCACAGAGCCCTGCCAGTGTACCCACCACGACTGCCAACCAAGGCGAGATGGACTTTTTTGCTTTTGAGGCGGAGCCAGAGGAGACCTACTCGGCAGAAAAGGAAGTCATGGACTACTTGAGGTCAGGGCATGAGCTTCAGATTCTGAATCAGTATCCAAACATTAAGAACATTTTCTTGAAGTATAACACTCCAACCCCATCTAGCGCTCCTGTAGAGCGGCTCTTTAGTCTGGGAGGTTTGGTGCTCACGCCTAGAAGGAACAGACTTTCTGACAAGAGGTTTGAGAAGCTTCTGTTAATGAGATACAACCACTGGTTTACTCGCCCCTTTCCACTGTTTCACTCATAGTGTGTTCATGGCCTCCATAGCGTGTTCATGGCCTCCATAGCGTGTTCATGGCCTCCATAGCGTGTTCATGGCCTCCTTCCAGTCTTGACAGCTGAGTTCACTCTTCATTGATAAACTCAGACTCACCCAGTTTAGGATTAGGATTATATTAGGATCATATCTGAATGGTCAGGGTAGGTTTTAGGTTTTGTGAAACCACTCCTTGCTAGTTACTGTGTTAAATAAAGATTATATTTATTTTATTGTTTAAAAACAAGTATTTATGTTGGGTGAGGCAAAGAAAGACTCTTTATTTTGTTGTTTTAAGTTATTGTTTAAAGTTTAATTATGTAATTTAAGTTACTGTTAAAATAAAGTGAGTTTTGGCAAAACCAGTTTTCATTTTTATGTTGCGGGGGGGGGGGGGGGGTCGGGTGCCTAGGCAGCTGCCAATAGTAACTAAAAAAGTAACTAGTAATCTAACTTAGTTACTTTTTAAATCAAGTAATCAGTAAAGTAACTAGATTACTTTTTAAAGGAGTAATCAGTAATCAGTAATCAGAATACTTTTTCAAAGTAACTGTGGCAACACTGGTTATGTGTTACGATTATGTTTGTATCGTCATGTGAGGACCCCCTCGAAAATGAGAAGATTCTTCTCAAGGGGCTTACCTTAAATAAATAATCTCAATCAATCAAGCTCTGTTAATGACTGAAAACAGCTCTCGAAGAGATTGTCAAAAGAGACTCCGAAAACGAAACGTTGATCACTTTTGAGCAAAAGGCTGCACACACGCAATTCAAGTTGCTCTGATTGTCATTTAGAGTTACATTATAGGAGCATTCAGCAACAAGTCAAAATGTGCTCCAGAAAAGCAGAAAACAACACTGATAGAACTTGAGAACGAATGCAAAAATCAGTCCACTCTCAGAACAGGCCGCTTGGACACTTTCAGAACAGCTCTGTTAATGACTGAAAACAGCTCTCGAAGAGATTGTCAAAAGAGACTCTGAAAACGAAACGTTGATCACTTTTGAGCAAAAGGCTGCACACACGCAATTCAAGTTGCTCTGATTGTCATTTAGAGTTACATTATAGGAGCATTCAGCAACAGGTCAAAATGTGCTCCAGAAAGGCAGAAAACAACACTTTGATATAACTTGAGAACGAATGCAAAAAATAGTCCACTCTCAGAACAAGCTGCTTGGACACTATCAGAACAGCTCTGTTAATGACTGAAATCAGCTCTTTAAGAGATTGTCAAAAGAGACTCTGAAAACGAAACGTTGATAACTTTTGAGCAAAAGGCTGCACACACGTAATTCCAGTTGCTCTGATTGTCGTTTAGAGTTACATTATAGGAGCATTCAACAACAAGTCAAAATGTGCTCCAGAAAAGCAGAAAACAACACTGATAGAACTTGAGAACGAATGCAAAAAACAGTCCACTCTAAGAACAGGCCGCTTGGACACTTTCAGAACAGCTCTGTTAATGACTGAAAACAGCTCTCGAAGAGATTGTCAAAAGAGACTCCGAAAACGAAACGTTGATCACTTTTGAGCAAAAGGCTGCACACACGCAATTCAAGTTGCTCTGATTGTCATTTAGAGTTACATTATAGGAGCATTCAGCAACAAGTCAAAATGTGCTCCAGAAAAGCAGAAAACAACACTGATAGAACTTGAGAACGAATGCAAAAAACAGTCCACTCTCAGAACAGGCCGCTTGGATACTTTCAGAACGGCTCTGTTAATGACTGAAAACAGCTCTCGAAGAGATTGTCAAAAGAGACTCCGAAAATGAAACGTTGATCACTTTTGAGCAAAAGGCTGCACACACGCAATTCAAGTTGCTCTGATTGTCATTTAGAGTTCCATTATAGGAGCATTCAGCAACAAGATAAAATGTGCTCCAGAAAAGCAGAAAACAACACTGATAGAACTTGAGAACGAATGCAAAAAACAGTCCACTCTCAGAACAGGCCGCTTGGACACTTTCAGAACGGCTCTGTTAATGACTGAAAACAGCTCTCGAAGAGATTGTCAAAAGAGACTCTGAAAACGAAACGTTGATCACTTTTGAGCAAAAGGCTGCACACACGCAATTCAAGTTGCTCTGATTGTCATTTAGAGTTACATTATAGGAGCATTCAGCAACAAGTCAAAATGTGCTCCAGAAAAGCAGAAAACAACACTGATAGAACTTGAGAACGAATGCAAAAAACAGTCCACTCTAAGAACAGGCCGCTTGGACACTTTCAGAACAGCTCTGTTAATGACTGAAAACAGCTCTCGAAGAGATTGTCAAAAGAGACTCTGAAAACGAAACGTTGATCACTTTTGAGCAAAAGGCTGCACACACGCAATTCAAGTTGCTCTGATTGTCATTTAGAGTTACATTATAGGAGCATTCAGCAACAAGTCAAAATGTGCTCCAGAAAAGGAGAAAACAACACTTTGATAGTTTGATATAACTTGAGAACGAATGCAAAAAACAGTCCACTCTAAGAACAGGCCGCTTGGACACTTTCAGAACAGCTCTGTTAATGACTGAAAACAGCTCTCGAAGAGATTGTCAAAAGAGACTCCGAAAACGAAACGTTATTCACTTTTGAGCAAAAGGCTGCACACACGCAATTCAAGTTGCTCTGATTGTCATTTAGAGTTACATTATAGGAGCATTCAGCAACAAGTCAAAATGTGCTCCAGAAAAGCAGAAAACAACACTGATAGAACTTGAGAACGAATGCAAAAAACAGTCCACTCTCAGAACAGGCCGCTTGGACACTTTCAGAACGGCTCTGTTAATGACTGAAAACAGCTCTCGAAGAGATTGTCAAAAGAGACTCTGAAAACGAAACGTTGATCACTTTTGAGCAAAAGGCTGCACACACGCAATTCAAGTTGCTCTGATTGTCATTTAGAGTTACATTATAGGAGCATTCAGCAACAAGTCAAAATGTGCTCCAGAAAGGCAGAAAACAACACTTTGATATAACTTAAGAACGAATGCAAAAAATAGTCCACTCTCAGAACTGGCTGCTTGGAAGTCAGCTCTTTAAGAGATTGTCAAAAGAGACTCTGAAAACGAAACATTGATAACTTTTGAGCAAAAGGCTGCACACACGTAATTCAACATACTCTGATTGTCATTTAGAGTTACATTATAGGAGCATTCAACAACAAGTCAAAATGTGCTCCAGAAAGGTAGAAAACAACACTTTGATAGTTTGATATAACTTGAGAACGAATGCAAAAAACAGTCCACTCTCAGAACAGGCCGCTTGGACACTTTCAGAACAGCTCTGTTAATGACTGAAAACAGCTCTCGAAGAGATTGTCAAAAGAGACTCCGAAAACTAAACGTTGATCACTTTTGAGCAAAAGGCTGCACACACGCAATTCAAGTTGCTCTGATTGTCATTTAGAGTTACATTATAGGAGCATTCAGCAACAAGTCAAAATGTGCTCCAGAAAGGCAGAAAACAACACTTTGATAACTTGAGAACGAATGCAAAAAACAGTCCACTCTCAGAACAGGCCGCTTGGACACTTTCAGAACGCCCAATTTCAATTATTTGTTTTACTGCAAAAGTTTTTGAGAAACTGATTTACAATCAACTGTCTCACTACCTTAATTTATTTGATATTCTTTCACCATTTCAATCTGGGTTTAGACCCAACTTCTCAACTACTTCTGCTCTCCTCAAGTTTACTAGTGATGTTTTCTCATCCTGTGACAAAGACCAACTGACTGGTGCCATCTTAATCCATCTATCTAAAGCTTTTGATTTGATTGATCATTATCTTCTTCTTGATAAGTTGTACTCCATTGTTTTTTCTCAGAAGGCTCTTTTTTGGTTTAATGCATATTTGCATAATCGCCGTCAATATGTTTCTTTACAGGGTTCTCAGTCCGATTACTTAATTGTGGACAAGGGTATTCCTCAGGGTTCTACTCTGGGACCACTCCTCTTTTCTATATTTATTAATGATCTCCCTAAGTCTTGTTCTAACTCTGATATTCATCTTTATGCAGACGATACGGTTATCTATACTTCTCACAGAGATCTAACACAAATTCAAAGCTCCTTGCAATCAGATTTTGCATCTGTTCAGAACTGGTTCTTTAATAATAACCTTGTTCTGAATATGAACAAATCCTGTTGTATGGTGTTTGGTGCACACTATCGGCGTCCCCATCTCTTAGATTTAAATATTGTTTATGATGATGGTTCACCCCTAGAAAATGCTAAATTATTTAAATATCTTGGTCTCTGGGTTGACCCTGAACTCTGTTTCAAGCCACACATTGACAATCTTGTTTAAAAAGCCTATTGTTGCCTTGGTTCTTTATATCGTTCTATTGATTGCTTTACTTTTGATATCAGGAAAAGATTAGTTTCTCAGCTTATTTTACCAATTATTGATTATGCTGATATTGTGTACCAGGGTACCTCTGAGACCTGTCTTCGTCCCCTAAATGTCTTGTTCAACTCCCTCTGTCGTTTTGTTCTCAGATGTCATTATTTTACACACCACTGTCTAATGTATGATTCACTCAACTGGTTTTCACTTGAAGACAGAAGGCAATCTCATTGGTTACAATTTATTTATAAATGTATTTACTTTAAATATCCCATGTATTTAAAAGTTTACTTGGTCCCCCGTAGTTCTCCCTATCCACTCAGACAACATCAAAACCTCTTTTTCTGTGTTCCCAGATACCGAAAAAAATTAGGTCGTAATTCATTTGCCTACAAGGCCCCTAGTGACTGGAACAATCTCCCTTCCCCTTTAAGGTCCCTCACATCCTTTCAATCCTTTAAATCATCTTTACTTTCCTATTTAAAAAAGCCTTGCTCATGTTATTAATTATGTGGGGGGTTTGGACCGGCTAGTTTTCAGGTTGTTTGTATTTGTATTTTCCTTAAATGTGCTTTCTGTTGTTGCCCATTTCGATTACTTGCTGATGTCTTCTGATAATTATATTATGTATGTATCTGACTGTTGCATGTATATATTGCGGTTGGGTTGTAGTGGTGGGTTGTGGAGTGATGACGGGCTGTGTGTGTGAGTGTGTGTAGGTGCTTTGTATTGTTATTTGTTATGTGTTACGATTATGTTTGTATCGTCATGTGAGGACCCCCTCGAAAATGAGAAGATTCTTCTCAAGGGGCTTACCTTAAATAAATAATCTCAATCAATCAAGCTCTGTTAATGACTGAAAACAGCTCTCGAAGAGATTGTCAAAAGAGACTCCGAAAACGAAACGTTGATCACTTTTGAGCAAAAGGCTGCACACACGCAATTCAAGTTGCTCTGATTGTCATTTAGAGTTACATTATAGGAGCATTCAGCAACAAGTCAAAATGTGCTCCAGAAAAGCAGAAAACAACACTGATAGAACTTGAGAACGAATGCAAAAAACAGTCCACTCTCAGAACAGGCCGCTTGGACACTTTCAGAACAGCTCTGTTAATGACTGAAAACAGCTCTCGAAGAGATTGTCAAAAGAGACTCTGAAAACGAAACGTTGATAACTTTTGAGCAAAAGGCTGCACACACGTAATTCAAGTTGCTCTGATTGTCATTTAGAGTTACATTATAGGAGCATTCAGCAACAGGTCAAAATGTGCTCCAGAAAGGCAGAAAACAACACTTTGATATAACTTGAGAACGAATGCAAAAAATAGTCCACTCTCAGAACAAGCTGCTTGGACACTATCAGAACAGCTCTGTTAATGACTGAAATCAGCTCTTTAAGAGATTGTCAAAAGAGACTCTGAAAACGAAACGTTGATAACTTTTGAGCAAAAGGCTGCACACACGTAATTCCAGTTGCTCTGATTGTCATTTAGAGTTACATTATAGGAGCATTCAACAACAAGTCAAAATGTGCTCCAGAAAAGCAGAAAACAACACTGATAGAACTTGAGAACGAATGCAAAAAACAGTCCACTCTAAGAACAGGCCGCTTGGACACTTTCAGAACAGCTCTGTTAATGACTGAAAACAGCTCTCGAAGAGATTGTCAAAAGAGACTCCGAAAACGAAACGTTGATCACTTTTGAGCAAAAGGCTGCACACACGCAATTCAAGTTGCTCTGATTGTCATTTAGAGTTCCATTATAGGAGCATTCAGCAACAAGTCAAAATGTGCTCCAGAAAAGCAGAAAACAACACTGATAGAACTTGAGAACGAATGCAAAAAACAGTCCACTCTCAGAACAGGCCGCTTGGATACTTTCAGAACGGCTCTGTTAATGACTGAAAACAGCTCTCGAAGAGATTGTCAAAAGAGACTCCGAAAACGAAACGTTGATCACTTTTGAGCAAAAGGCTGCACACACGCAATTCAAGTTGCTCTGATTGTCATTTAGAGTTCCATTATAGGAGCATTCAGCAACAAGATAAAATGTGCTCCAGAAAAGCAGAAAACAACACTGATAGAACTTGAGAACGAATGCAAAAAACAGTCCACTCTAAGAACAGGCCGCTTGGACACTTTCAGAACAGCTCTGTTAATGACTGAAAACAGCTCTCGAAGAGATTGTCAAAAGAGACTCTGAAAACGAAACGTTGATCACTTTTGAGCAAAAGGCTGCACACACGCAATTCAAGTTGCTCTGATTGTCATTTAGAGTTACATTATAGGAGCATTCAGCAACAAGTCAAAATGTGCTCCAGAAAAGGAGAAAACAACACTTTGATAGTTTGATATAACTTGAGAACGAATGCAAAAAACAGTCCACTCTAAGAACAGGCCGCTTGGACACTTTCAGAACAGCTCTGTTAATGACTGAAAACAGCTCTCGAAGAGATTGTCAAAAGAGACTCCGAAAACGAAACGTTGATCACTTTTGAGCAAAAGGCTGCACACACGCAATTCAAGTTGCTCTGATTGTCATTTAGAGTTCCATTATAGGAGCATTCAGCAACAAGTCAAAATGTGCTCCAGAAAAGCAGAAAACAACACTGATAGAACTTGAGGACGAATGCAAAAAACAGTCCACTCTCAGAACAGGCCGCTTGGATACTTTCAGAACGGCTCTGTTAATGACTGAAAACAGCTCTCGAAGAGATTGTCAAAAGAGACTCCGAAAACGAAACGTTGATCACTTTTGAGCAAAAGGCTGCACACACGCAATTCAAGTTGCTCTGATTGTCATTTAGAGTTACATTATAGGAGCATTCAGCAACAAGTCAAAATGTGCTCCAGAAAAGCAGAAAACAACACTGATAGAACTTGAGAACGAATGCAAAAAACAGTCCACTCTAAGAACAGGCCGCTTGGACACTTTCAGAACAGCTCTGTTAATGACTGAAAACAGCTCTCGAAGAGATTGTCAAAAGAGACTCTGAAAACGAAACGTTGATCACTTTTGAGCAAAAGGCTGCACACACGCAATTCAAGTTGCTCTGATTGTCATTTAGAGTTACATTATAGGAGCATTCAGCAACAAGTCAAAATGTGCTCCAGAAAAGGAGAAAACAACTCTTTGATAGTTTGATATAACTTGAGAACGAATGCAAAAAACAGTCCACTCTAAGAACAGGCCGCTTGGACACTTTCAGAACAGCTCTGTTAATGACTGAAAACAGCTCTCGAAGAGATTGTCAAAAGAGACTCCGAAAACGAAACGTTATTCACTTTTGAGCAAAAGGCTGCACACACGCAATTCAAGTTGCTCTGATTGTCATTTAGAGTTACATTATAGGAGCATTCAGCAACAAGTCAAAATGTGCTCCAGAAAAGCAGAAAACAACACTGATAGAACTTGAGAACGAATGCAAAAAACAGTCCACTCTCAGAACAGGCCGCTTGGACACTTTCAGAACGGCTCTGTTAATGACTGAAAACAGCTCTCGAAGAGATTGTCAAAAGAGACTCTGAAAACGAAACGTTGATCACTTTTGAGCAAAGGGCTGCACACACGCAATTCAAGTTGCTCTGATTGTCATTTAGAGTTACATTATAGGAGCATTCAGCAACAAGTCAAAATGTGCTCCAGAAAGGCAGAAAACAACACTTTGATATAACTTAAGAACGAATGCAAAAAATAGTCCACTCTCAGAACTGGCTGCTTGGAAGTCAGCTCTTTAAGAGATTGTCAAAAGAGACTCTGAAAACGAAACATTGATAACTTTTGAGCAAAAGGCTGCACACACGTAATTCAACATACTCTGATTGTCATTTAGAGTTACATTATAGGAGCATTCAACAACAAGTCAAAATGTGCTCCAGAAAGGTAGAAAACAACACTTTGATAGTTTGATATAACTTGAGAACGAATGCAAAAAACAGTCCACTCTCAGAACAGGCCGCTTGGACACTTTCAGAACAGCTCTGTTAATGACTGAAAACAGCTCTCGAAGAGATTGTCAAAAGAGACTCCGAAAACTAAACGTTGATCACTTTTGAGCAAAAGGCTGCACACACGCAATTCAAGTTGCTCTGATTGTCATTTAGAGTTACATTATAGGAGCATTCAGCAACAAGTCAAAATGTGCTCCAGAAAGGCAGAAAACAACACTTTGATAACTTGAGAACGAATGCAAAAAACAGTCCACTCTCAGAACAGGCCGCTTGGACACTTTCAGAACGCCCAATTTCAATTATTTGTTTTACTGCAAAAGTTTTTGAGAAACTGATTTACAATCAACTGTCTCACTACCTTAATTTATTTGATATTCTTTCACCATTTCAATCTGGGTTTAGACCCAACTTCTCAACTACTTCTGCTCTCCTCAAGTTTACTAGTGATGTTTTCTCATCCTGTGACAAAGACCAACTGACTGGTGCCATCTTAATCCATCTATCTAAAGCTTTTGATTTGATTGATCATTATCTTCTTCTTGATAAGTTGTACTCCATTGTTTTTTCTCAGAAGGCTCTTTTTTGGTTTAATGCATATTTGCATAATCGCCGTCAATATGTTTCTTTACAGGGTTCTCAGTCCGATTACTTAATTGTGGACAAGGGTATTCCTCAGGGTTCTACTCTGGGACCACTCCTCTTTTCTATATTTATTAATGATCTCCCTAAGTCTTGTTCTAACTCTGATATTCATCTTTATGCAGACGATACGGTTATCTATACTTCTCACAGAGATCTAACACAAATTCAAAGCTCCTTGCAATCAGATTTTGCATCTGTTCAGAACTGGTTCTTTAATAATAACCTTGTTCTGAATATGAACAAATCCTGTTGTATGGTGTTTGGTGCACACTATCGGCGTCCCCATCTCTTAGATTTAAATATTGTTTATGATGATGGTTCACCCCTAGAAAATGCTAAATTATTTAAATATCTTGGTCTCTGGGTTGACCCTGAACTCTGTTTCAAGCCACACATTGACAATCTTGTTTAAAAAGCCTATTGTTGCCTTGGTTCTTTATATCGTTCTATTGATTGCTTTACTTTTGATATCAGGAAAAGATTAGTTTCTCAGCTTATTTTACCAATTATTGATTATGCTGATATTGTGTTCCAGGGTACCTCTGAGACCTGTCTTCGTCCCCTAAATGTCTTGTTCAACTCCCTCTGTCGTTTTGTTCTCAGATGTCATTATTTTACACACCACTGTCTAATGTATGATTCACTCAACTGGTTTTCACTTGAAGACAGAAGGCAATCTCATTGGTTACAATTTATTTATAAATGTATTTACTTTAAATATCCCATGTATTTAAAAGTTTACTTGGTCCCCCGTAGTTCTCCCTATCCACTCAGACAACATCAAAACCTCTTTTTCTGTGTTCCCAGATACCGAAAAAAATTAGGTCGTAATTCATTTGCCTACAAGGCCCCTAGTGACTGGAACAATCTCCCTTCCCCTTTAAGGTCCCTCACATCCTTTCAATCCTTTAAATCATCTTTACTTTCCTATTTAAAAAAGCCTTGCTCATGTTATTAATTATGTGGGGGGTTTGGACCGGCTAGTTTTCAGGTTGTTTGTATTTGTATTTTCCTTAAATGTGCTTTCTGTTGTTGCCCATTTCGATTACTTGCTGATGTCTTCTGATAATTATATTATGTATGTATCTGACTGTTGCATGTATATATTGCGGTTGGGTTGTAGTGGTGGGTTGTGGAGTGATGACGGGCTGTGTGTGTGAGTGTGTGTAGGTGCTTTGTATTGTTATTTGTTATGTGTTACGATTATGTTTGTATCGTCATGTGAGGACCCCCTCGAAAATGAGAAGATTCTTCTCAAGGGGCTTACCTTAAATAAATAATCTCAATCAATCAAGCTCTGTTAATGACTGAAAACAGCTCTCGAAGAGATTGTCAAAAGAGACTCCGAAAACGAAACGTTGATCACTTTTGAGCAAAAGGCTGCACACACGCAATTCAAGTTGCTCTGATTGTCATTTAGAGTTACATTATAGGAGCATTCAGCAACAAGTCAAAATGTGCTCCAGAAAAGCAGAAAACAACACTGATAGAACTTGAGAACGAATGCAAAAAACAGTCCACTCTCAGAACAGGCCGCTTGGACACTTTCAGAACAGCTCTGTTAATGACTGAAAACAGCTCTCGAAGAGATTGTCAAAAGAGACTCTGAAAACGAAACGTTGATAACTTTTGAGCAAAAGGCTGCACACACGTAATTCAAGTTGCTCTGATTGTCATTTAGAGTTACATTATAGGAGCATTCAGCAACAGGTCAAAATGTGCTCCAGAAAGGCAGAAAACAACACTTTGATATAACTTGAGAACGAATGCAAAAAATAGTCCACTCTCAGAACAAGCTGCTTGGACACTATCAGAACAGCTCTGTTAATGACTGAAATCAGCTCTTTAAGAGATTGTCAAAAGAGACTCTGAAAACGAAACGTTGATAACTTTTGAGCAAAAGGCTGCACACACGTAATTCCAGTTGCTCTGATTGTCATTTAGAGTTACATTATAGGAGCATTCAACAACAAGTCAAAATGTGCTCCAGAAAAGCAGAAAACAACACTGATAGAACTTGAGAACGAATGCAAAAAACAGTCCACTCTAAGAACAGGCCGCTTGGACACTTTCAGAACAGCTCTGTTAATGACTGAAAACAGCTCTCGAAGAGATTGTCAAAAGAGACTCCGAAAACGAAACGTTGATCACTTTTGAGCAAAAGGCTGCACACACGCAATTCAAGTTGCTCTGATTGTCATTTAGAGTTCCATTATAGGAGCATTCAGCAACAAGTCAAAATGTGCTCCAGAAAAGCAGAAAACAACACTGATAGAACTTGAGAACGAATGCAAAAAACAGTCCACTCTCAGAACAGGCCGCTTGGATACTTTCAGAACGGCTCTGTTAATGACTGAAAACAGCTCTCGAAGAGATTGTCAAAAGAGACTCCGAAAACGAAACGTTGATCACTTTTGAGCAAAAGGCTGCACACACGCAATTCAAGTTGCTCTGATTGTCATTTAGAGTTCCATTATAGGAGCATTCAGCAACAAGATAAAATGTGCTCCAGAAAAGCAGAAAACAACACTGATAGAACTTGAGAACGAATGCAAAAAACAGTCCACTCTAAGAACAGGCCGCTTGGACACTTTCAGAACAGCTCTGTTAATGACTGAAAACAGCTCTCGAAGAGATTGTCAAAAGAGACTCTGAAAACGAAACGTTGATCACTTTTGAGCAAAAGGCTGCACACACGCAATTCAAGTTGCTCTGATTGTCATTTAGAGTTACATTATAGGAGCATTCAGCAACAAGTCAAAATGTGCTCCAGAAAAGGAGAAAACAACACTTTGATAGTTTGATATAACTTGAGAACGAATGCAAAAAACAGTCCACTCTAAGAACAGGCCGCTTGGACACTTTCAGAACAGCTCTGTTAATGACTGAAAACAGCTCTCGAAGAGATTGTCAAAAGAGACTCCGAAAACGAAACGTTGATCACTTTTGAGCAAAAGGCTGCACACACGCAATTCAAGTTGCTCTGATTGTCATTTAGAGTTCCATTATAGGAGCATTCAGCAACAAGTCAAAATGTGCTCCAGAAAAGCAGAAAACAACACTGATAGAACTTGAGGACGAATGCAAAAAACAGTCCACTCTCAGAACAGGCCGCTTGGATACTTTCAGAACGGCTCTGTTAATGACTGAAAACAGCTCTCGAAGAGATTGTCAAAAGAGACTCCGAAAACGAAACGTTGATCACTTTTGAGCAAAAGGCTGCACACACGCAATTCAAGTTGCTCTGATTGTCATTTAGAGTTACATTATAGGAGCATTCAGCAACAAGTCAAAATGTGCTCCAGAAAAGCAGAAAACAACACTGATAGAACTTGAGAACGAATGCAAAAAACAGTCCACTCTAAGAACAGGCCGCTTGGACACTTTCAGAACAGCTCTGTTAATGACTGAAAACAGCTCTCGAAGAGATTGTCAAAAGAGACTCTGAAAACGAAACGTTGATCACTTTTGAGCAAAAGGCTGCACACACGCAATTCAAGTTGCTCTGATTGTCATTTAGAGTTACATTATAGGAGCATTCAGCAACAAGTCAAAATGTGCTCCAGAAAAGCAGAAAACAACGCTGATAGAACTTGAGAACGAATGCAAAAAACAGTCCACTCTCAGAACAGGCCGCTTGGACACTTTCAGAACAGCTCTGTTAATGACTGAAAACAGCTCTCGAAGAGATTGTCAAAAGAGACTCCGAAAACGAAACGTTGATCACTTTTGAGCAAAAGGCTGCACACACGCAATTCAAGTTGCTCTGATTGTCATTTAGAGTTCCATTATAGGAGCATTCAGCAACAAGTCAAAATGTGCTCCAGAAAAGCAGAAAACAACACTGATAGAACTTGCAAAAAACAGTCCACTCTCAGAACAGGCCGCTTGGACACTTTCAGAACGGCTCTGTTAATGACTGAAAACAGCTCTCGAAGACATTGTCAAAAGAGACTCTGAAAACGAAACGTTGATCACTTTTGAGCAAAAGGCTGCACACACGCAATTCAAGTTGCTCTCATTGTCATTTAGAGTTACATTATAGGAGCATTCAACAACAAGTCAAAATGTGCTCGAGAAAGGCAGAAAACAACACTTTGATATAACTTGAGAACGAATGCAAAAAACAGTCCACTCTCAGAACAGGCTACTTGGACACTTTCAGAACAGCTCTGTTAATGACTGAAATCAGCTCTTTAAGAGATTGTCAAAAGAGACTCTGAAAACGAAACATTGATAACTTTTGAGCAAAAGGCTGCACACACGTAATTCAACATACTCTGATTGTCATTTAGAGTTACATTATAGGAGCATTCAACAACAAGTCAAAATGTGCTCCAGAAAGGCAGAAAACAACACTTTGATAGATTGATATAACTTGAGAACGAATGCAAAAAACAGTCCACTCTCAGAACAGGCCGCTTGGACACTTTCAGAACAGCTCTGTTAATGACTGAAAACAGCTCTCGAAGAGATTGTCAAAAGAGACTCCGAAAACGAAACGTTGATCACTTTTGAGCAAAAGGCTGCACACACGCAATTCAAGTTGCTCTGATTGTCATTTAGAGTTACATTATAGGAGCATTCAGCAACAAGTCAAAATGTGCTCCAGAAAAGCAGAAAACAACGCTGATAGAACTTGAGAACGAATGCAAAAAACAGTCCACTCTCAGAACAGGCCGCTTGGACACTTTCAGAACAGCTCTGTTAATGACTGAAAACAGCTCTCGAAGAGATTGTCAAAAGAGACTCTGAAAACGAAACGTTGATCACTTTTGAGCAAAAGGCTGCACACACGCAATTCAAGTTGCTCTGATTGTCATTTAGAGTTACATTATAGGAGCATTCAGCAACAAGTCAAAATGTGCTCCAGAAAGGCAGAAAACAACACTTTGATATAACTTAAGAACGAATGCAAAAAATAGTCCACTCTCAGAACTGGCTGCTTGGACACTTTCAGAACGGCTCTGTTAATGACTGAAAACAGCTCTCGAAGAGATTGTCAAAAGAGACTCTGAAAACGAAACGTTGATCACTTTTGAGCAAAAGGCTGCACACACGCAATTCAAGTTGCTCTGATTGTCATTTAGAGTTACATTATAGGAGCATTCAGCAACAAGTCAAAATGTGCTCCAGAAAAGCAGAAAACAACACTGATAGAACTTGAGAACGAATGCAAAAAACAGTCCACTCTCAGAACAGGCCGCTTGGACACTTTCAGAACGGCTCTGTTAATGACTGAAAACAGCTCTCGAAGAGATTGTCAAAAGAGACTCTGAAAACGAAACGTTGATCACTTTTGAGCAAAAGGCTGCACACACGCAATTCAAGTTGCTCTGATTGTCATTTAGAGTTACATTATAGGAGCATTCAGCAACAAGTCAAAATGTGCTCCAGAAAAGCAGAAAACAACACTTTGATAGTTTGATATAACTTGAGAACGAATGCAAAAAACAGTCCACTCTAAGAACAGGCCGCTTGGACACTTTCAGAACAGCTCTGTTAATGACTGAAAACAGCTCTCGAAGAGATTGTCAAAAGAGACTCCGAAAACGAAACGTTGATCACTTTTGAGCAAAAGGCTGCACACACGCAATTCAAGTTGCTCTGATTGTCATTTAGAGTTACATTATAGGAGCATTCAGCAACAAGTCAAAATGTGCTCCAGAAAAGCAGAAAACAACACTGATAGAACTTGAGAACGAATGCAAAAAACAGTCCACTCTCAGAACAGGCCGCTTGGACACTTTCAGAACGGCTCTGTTAATGACTGAAAACAGCTCTCGAAGAGATTGTCAAAAGAGACTCTGAAAACGAAACGTTGATCACTTTTGAGCAAAAGGCTGCACACACGCAATTCAAGTTGCTCTGATTGTCATTTAGAGTTACATTATAGGAGCATTCAACAACAAGTCAAAATGTGCTTGAGAAAGGCAGAACACAACACTTTGATATAACTTGAGAACGAATGCAAAAAACAGTCCACTCTAAGAACAGGCCGCTTGGACACTTTCAGAACAGCTCTGTTAATGACTGAAAACAGCTCTCGAAGAGATTGTCAAAAGAGACTCCGAAAACGAAACGTTGATCACTTTTGAGCAAAAGGCTGCACACACGCAATTCAAGTTGCTCTGATTGTCATTTAGAGTTACATTATAGGAGCATTCAGCAACAAGTCAAAATGTGCTCCAGAAAAGCAGAAAACAACACTGATAGAACTTGAGAACGAATGCAAAAAACAGTCCACTCTCAGAACAGGCCGCTTGGACACTTTCAGAACGGCTCTGTTAATGACTGAAAACAGCTCTCGAAGAGATTGTCAAAAGAGACTCTGAAAACGAAACGTTGATCACTTTTGAGCAAAAGGCTGCACACACGCAATTCAAGTTGCTCTGATTGTCATTTAGAGTTACATTATAGGAGCATTCAACAACAAGTCAAAATGTGCTCGAGAAAGGCAGAAAACAACACTTTGATATAACTTGAGAACGAATGCAAAAAACAGTCCACTCTCAGAACAGGCTGCTTGGACACTTTCAGAACAGCTCTGTTAATGACTGAAATCAGCTCTTTAAGAGATTGTCAAAAGAGACTCTGAAAACGAAACATTGATAACTTTTGAGCAAAAGGCTGCACACACGTAATTCAACATACTCTGATTGTCATTTAGAGTTACATTATAGGAGCATTCAACAACAAGTCAACATGTGCTCCAGAAAGGCAGAAAACAACACTTTGATAGTTTGATATAACTTGAGAACGAATGCAAAAAACAGTCCACTCTCAGAACAGGCCGCTTGGACACTTTCAGAACAGCTCTGTTAATGACTGAAAACAGCTCTCGAAGAGATTGTCAAAAGAGACTCCGAAAACGAAACGTTGATCACTTTTGAGCAAAAGGCTGCACACACGCAATTCAAGTTGCTCTGATTGTCATTCAGAGTTACATTATAGGAGCATTCAGCAACAAGTCAAAATGTGCTCCAGAAAAGCAGAAAACAACACTGATAGAACTTGAGAACGAATGCAAAAAACAGTCCACTCTCAGAACAGGCCGCTTGGACACTTTCAGAACAGCTCTGTTAATGACTGAAAACAGCTCTCGAAGAGATTGTCAAAAGAGACTCTGAAAACGAAACGTTGATCACTTTTGAGCAAAAGGCTGCACACACGCAATTCAAGTTGCTCTGATTGTCATTTAGAGTTACATTATAGGAGCATTCAGCAACAAGTCAAAATGTGCTCCAGAAAGGCAGAAAACAACACTTTGATATAACTTAAGAACGAATGCAAAAAATAGTCCACTCTCAGAACTGGCTGCTTGGACACTTTCAGAACGGCTCTGTTAATGACTGAAAACAGCTCTCGAAGAGATTGTCAAAAGAGACTCTGAAAACGAAACGTTGATCACTTTTGAGCAAAAGGCTGCACACACGCAATTCAAGTTGCTCTGATTGTCATTTAGAGTTACATTATAGGAGCATTCAACAACAAGTCAAAATGTGCTTGAGAAAGGCAGAAAACAACACTTTGATATAACTTGAGAACGAATGCAAAAAACAGTCCACTCTAAGAACAGGCCGCTTGGACACTTTCAGAACAGCTCTGTTAATGACTGAAAACAGCTCTCGAAGAGATTGTCAAAAGAGACTCCGAAAACGAAACGTTGATCACTTTTGAGCAAAAGGCTGCACACACGCAATTCAAGTTGCTCTGATTGTCATTTAGAGTTACATTATAGGAGCATTCAGCAACAAGTCAAAATGTGCTCCAGAAAAGCAGAAAACAACACTGATAGAACTTGAGAACGAATGCAAAAAACAGTCCACTCTCAGAACAGGCCGCTTGGACACTTTCAGAACGGCTCTGTTAATGACTGAAAACAGCTCTCGAAGAGATTGTCAAAAGAGACTCTGAAAACGAAACGTTGATCACTTTTGAGCAAAAGGCTGCACACACGCAATTCAAGTTGCTCTGATTGTCATTTAGAGTTACATTATAGGAGCATTCAACAACAAGTCAAAATGTGCTCGAGAAAGGCAGAAAACAACACTTTGATATAACTTGAGAACGAATGCAAAAAACAGTCCACTCTCAGAACAGGCTGCTTGGACACTTTCAGAACAGCTCTGTTAATGACTGAAATCAGCTCTTTAAGAGATTGTCAAAAGAGACTCTGAAAACGAAACATTGATAACTTTTGAGCAAAAGGCTGCACACACGTAATTCAACATACTCTGATTGTCATTTAGAGTTACATTATAGGAGCATTCAACAACAAGTCAACATGTGCTCCAGAAAGGCAGAAAACAACACTTTGATAGTTTGATATAACTTGAGAACGAATGCAAAAAACAGTCCACTCTCAGAACAGGCCGCTTGGACACTTTCAGAACAGCTCTGTTAATGACTGAAAACAGCTCTCGAAGAGATTGTCAAAAGAGACTCCGAAAACGAAACGTTGATCACTTTTGAGCAAAAGGCTGCACACACGCAATTCAAGTTGCTCTGATTGTCATTCAGAGTTACATTATAGGAGCATTCAGCAACAAGTCAAAATGTGCTCCAGAAAAGCAGAAAACAACACTGATAGAACTTGAGAACGAATGCAAAAAACAGTCCACTCTCAGAACAGGCCGCTTGGACACTTTCAGAACAGCTCTGTTAATGACTGAAAACAGCTCTCGAAGAGATTGTCAAAAGAGACTCTGAAAACGAAACGTTGATCACTTTTGAGCAAAAGGCTGCACACACGCAATTCAAGTTGCTCAGATTGTCATTTAGAGTTACATTATAGGAGCATTCAACAACAAGTCAAAATGTGCTCGAGAATGGCAGAAAACAACACTTTGATATAACTTGAGAACGAATGCAAAAAACAGTCCACTCTCAGAACAGGCTACTTGGACACTTTCAGAACAGCTCTGTTAATGACTGAAATCAGCTCTTTAAGAGATTGTCAAAAGAGACTCTGAAAACGAAACATTGATAACTTTTGAGCAAAAGGCTGCACACACGTAATTCAACATACTCTGATTGTCATTTAGAGTTACATTATAGGAGCATTCAACAACAAGTCAAAATGTGCTCCAGAAAGGCAGAAAACAACACTTTGATAGATTGATATAACTTGAGAACGAATGCAAAAAACAGTCCACTCTCAGAACAGGCCGCTTGGACACTTTCAGAACAGCTCTGTTAATGACTGAAAACAGCTCTCGAAGAGATTGTCAAAAGAGACTCCGAAAACGAAACGTTGATCACTTTTGAGCAAAAGGCTGCACACACGCAATTCAAGTTGCTCTGATTGTCATTTAGAGTTACATTATAGGAGCATTCAGCAACAAGTCAAAATGTGCTCCAGAAAAGCAGAAAACAACGCTGATAGAACTTGAGAACGAATGCAAAAAACAGTCCACTCTCAGAACAGGCCGCTTGGACACTTTCAGAACAGCTCTGTTAATGACTGAAAACAGCTCTCGAAGAGATTGTCAAAAGAGACTCTGAAAACGAAACGTTGATCACTTTTGAGCAAAAGGCTGCACACACGCAATTCAAGTTGCTCTGATTGTCATTTAGAGTTACATTATAGGAGCATTCAGCAACAAGTCAAAATGTGCTCCAGAAAGGCAGAAAACAACACTTTGATATAACTTAAGAACGAATGCAAAAAATAGTCCACTCTCAGAACTGGCTGCTTGGACACTTTCAGAACGGCTCTGTTAATGACTGAAAACAGCTCTCGAAGAGATTGTCAAAAGAGACTCTGAAAACGAAACGTTGATCACTTTTGAGCAAAAGGCTGCACACACGCAATTCAAGTTGCTCTGATTGTCATTTAGAGTTACATTATAGGAGCATTCAGCAACAAGTCAAAATGTGCTCCAGAAAAGCAGAAAACAACACTGATAGAACTTGAGAACGAATGCAAAAAACAGTCCACTCTCAGAACAGGCCGCTTGGACACTTTCAGAACGGCTCTGTTAATGACTGAAAACAGCTCTCGAAGAGATTGTCAAAAGAGACTCTGAAAACGAAACGTTGATCACTTTTGAGCAAAAGGCTGCACACACGCAATTCAAGTTGCTCTGATTGTCATTTAGAGTTACATTATAGGAGCATTCAGCAACAAGTCAAAATGTGCTCCAGAAAAGCAGAAAACAACACTTTGATAGTTTGATATAACTTGAGAACGAATGCAAAAAACAGTCCACTCTAAGAACAGGCCGCTTGGACACTTTCAGAACAGCTCTGTTAATGACTGAAAACAGCTCTCGAAGAGATTGTCAAAAGAGACTCCGAAAACGAAACGTTGATCACTTTTGAGCAAAAGGCTGCACACACGCAATTCAAGTTGCTCTGATTGTCATTTAGAGTTACATTATAGGAGCATTCAGCAACAAGTCAAAATGTGCTCCAGAAAAGCAGAAAACAACACTGATAGAACTTGAGAACGAATGCAAAAAACAGTCCACTCTCAGAACAGGCCGCTTGGACACTTTCAGAACGGCTCTGTTAATGACTGAAAACAGCTCTCGAAGAGATTGTCAAAAGAGACTCTGAAAACGAAACGTTGATCACTTTTGAGCAAAAGGCTGCACACACGCAATTCAAGTTGCTCTGATTGTCATTTAGAGTTACATTATAGGAGCATTCAACAACAAGTCAAAATGTGCTTGAGAAAGGCAGAAAACAACACTTTGATATAACTTGAGAACGAATGCAAAAAACAGTCCACTCTAAGAACAGGCCGCTTGGACACTTTCAGAACAGCTCTGTTAATGACTGAAAACAGCTCTCGAAGAGATTGTCAAAAGAGACTCCGAAAACGAAACGTTGATCACTTTTGAGCAAAAGGCTGCACACACGCAATTCAAGTTGCTCTGATTGTCATTTAGAGTTACATTATAGGAGCATTCAGCAACAAGTCAAAATGTGCTCCAGAAAAGCAGAAAACAACACTGATAGAACTTGAGAACGAATGCAAAAAACAGTCCACTCTCAGAACAGGCCGCTTGGACACTTTCAGAACGGCTCTGTTAATGACTGAAAACAGCTCTCGAAGAGATTGTCAAAAGAGACTCTGAAAACGAAACGTTGATCACTTTTGAGCAAAAGGCTGCACACACGCAATTCAAGTTGCTCTGATTGTCATTTAGAGTTACATTATAGGAGCATTCAACAACAAGTCAAAATGTGCTCGAGAAAGGCAGAAAACAACACTTTGATATAACTTGAGAACGAATGCAAAAAACAGTCCACTCTCAGAACAGGCTGCTTGGACACTTTCAGAACAGCTCTGTTAATGACTGAAATCAGCTCTTTAAGAGATTGTCAAAAGAGACTCTGAAAACGAAACATTGATAACTTTTGAGCAAAAGGCTGCACACACGTAATTCAACATACTCTGATTGTCATTTAGAGTTACATTATAGGAGCATTCAACAACAAGTCAACATGTGCTCCAGAAAGGCAGAAAACAACACTTTGATAGTTTGATATAACTTGAGAACGAATGCAAAAAACAGTCCACTCTCAGAACAGGCCGCTTGGACACTTTCAGAACAGCTCTGTTAATGACTGAAAACAGCTCTCGAAGAGATTGTCAAAAGAGACTCCGAAAACGAAACGTTGATCACTTTTGAGCAAAAGGCTGCACACACGCAATTCAAGTTGCTCTGATTGTCATTCAGAGTTACATTATAGGAGCATTCAGCAACAAGTCAAAATGTGCTCCAGAAAAGCAGAAAACAACACTGATAGAACTTGAGAACGAATGCAAAAAACAGTCCACTCTCAGAACAGGCCGCTTGGACACTTTCAGAACAGCTCTGTTAATGACTGAAAACAGCTCTCGAAGAGATTGTCAAAAGAGACTCTGAAAACGAAACGTTGATCACTTTTGAGCAAAAGGCTGCACACACGCAATTCAAGTTGCTCTGATTGTCATTTAGAGTTACATTATAGGAGCATTCAACAACAAGTCAAAATGTGCTCGAGAATGGCAGAAAACAACACTTTGATATAACTTGAGAACGAATGCAAAAAACAGTCCACTCTCAGAACAGGCTACTTGGACACTTTCAGAACAGCTCTGTTAATGACTGAAATCAGCTCTTTAAGAGATTGTCAAAAGAGACTCTGAAAACGAAACATTGATAACTTTTGAGCAAAAGGCTGCACACACGTAATTCAACATACTCTGATTGTCATTTAGAGTTACATTATAGGAGCATTCAACAACAAGTCAAAATGTGCTCGAGAAAGGCAGAAAACAACACTTTGATATAACTTGAGAACGAATGCAAAAAACAGTCCACTCTCAGAACAGGCTGCTTGGACACTTTCAGAACAGCTCTGTTAATGACTGAAATCAGCTCTTTAAGAGATTGTCAAAAGAGACTCTGAAAACGAAACATTGATAACTTTTGAGCAAAAGGCTGCACACACGTAATTCAACATACTCTGATTGTCATTTAGAGTTACATTATAGGAGCATTCAACAACAAGTCAACATGTGCTCCAGAAAGGCAGAAAACAACACTTTGATAGTTTGATATAACTTGAGAACGAATGCAAAAAACAGTCCACTCTCAGAACAGGCCGCTTGGACACTTTCAGAACAGCTCTGTTAATGACTGAAAACAGCTCTCGAAGAGATTGTCAAAAGAGACTCCGAAAACGAAACGTTGATCACTTTTGAGCAAAAGGCTGCACACACGCAATTCAAGTTGCTCTGATTGTCATTCAGAGTTACATTATAGGAGCATTCAGCAACAAGTCAAAATGTGCTCCAGAAAAGCAGAAAACAACACTGATAGAACTTGAGAACGAATGCAAAAAACAGTCCACTCTCAGAACAGGCCGCTTGGACACTTTCAGAACAGCTCTGTTAATGACTGAAAACAGCTCTCGAAGAGATTGTCAAAAGAGACTCTGAAAACGAAACGTTGATCACTTTTGAGCAAAAGGCTGCACACACGCAATTCAAGTTGCTCTGATTGTCATTTAGAGTTACATTATAGGAGCATTCAACAACAAGTCAAAATGTGCTCGAGAATGGCAGAAAACAACACTTTGATATAACTTGAGAACGAATGCAAAAAACAGTCCACTCTCAGAACAGGCTACTTGGACACTTTCAGAACAGCTCTGTTAATGACTGAAATCAGCTCTTTGAGAGATTGTCAAAAGAGACTCTGAAAACGAAACATTGATAACTTTTGAGCAAAAGGCTGCACACACGTAATTCAACATACTCTGATTGTCATTTAGAGTTACATTATAGGAGCATTCAACAACAAGTCAAAATGTGCTCCAGAAAGGCAGAAAACAACACTTTGATAGATTGATATAACTTGAGAACGAATGCAAAAAACAGTCCACTCTCAGAACAGGCCGCTTGGACACTTTCAGAACAGCTCTGTTAATGACTGAAAACAGCTCTCGAAGAGATTGTCAAAAGAGACTCCGAAAACGAAACGTTGATCACTTTTGAGCAAAAGGCTGCACACACGCAATTCAAGTTGCTCTGATTGTCATTTAGAGTTACATTATAGGAGCATTCAGCAACAAGTCAAAATGTGCTCCAGAAAGGCAGAAAACAACACTTTGATATAACTTAAGAACGAATGCAAAAAATAGTCCACTCTCAGAACTGGCTGCTTGGACACTTTCAGAACGGCTCTGTTAATGACTGAAAACAGCTCTCGAAGAGATTGTCAAAAGAGACTCTGAAAATGAAACGTTGATCACTTTTGAGCAAAAGGCTGCACACACGCAATTCAAGTTGCTCTGATTGTCATTTAGAGTTACATTATAGGAGCATTCAACAACAAGTCAAAATGTGCTTGAGAAAGGCAGAAAACAACACTTTGATATAACTTGAGAACGAATGCAAAAAACAGTCCACTCTAAGAACAGGCCGCTTGGACACTTTCAGAACAGCTCTGTTAATGACTGAAAACAGCTCTCGAAGAGATTGTCAAAAGAGACTCCGAAAACGAAACGTTGATCACTTTTGAGCAAAAGGCTGCACACACGCAATTCAAGTTGCTCTGATTGTCATTTAGAGTTACATTATAGGAGCATTCAGCAACAAGTCAAAATGTGCTCCAGAAAAGCAGAAAACAACACTGATAGAACTTGAGAACGAATGCAAAAAACAGTCCACTCTCAGAACAGGCCGCTTGGACACTTTCAGAACGGCTCTGTTAATGACTGAAAACAGCTCTCGAAGAGATTGTCAAAAGAGACTCTGAAAACGAAACGTTGATCACTTTTGAGCAAAAGGCTGCACACACGCAATTCAAGTTGCTCTGATTGTCATTTAGAGTTACATTATAGGAGCATTCAACAACAAGTCAAAATGTGCTCGAGAAAGGCAGAAAACAACACTTTGATATAACTTGAGAACGAATGCAAAAAACAGTCCACTCTCAGAACAGGCTGCTTGGACACTTTCAGAACAGCTCTGTTAATGACTGAAATCAGCTCTTTAAGAGATTGTCAAAAGAGACTCTGAAAACGAAACATTGATAACTTTTGAGCAAAAGGCTGCACACACGTAATTCAACATACTCTGATTGTCATTTAGAGTTACATTATAGGAGCATTCAACAACAAGTCAACATGTGCTCCAGAAAGGCAGAAAACAACACTTTGATAGTTTGATATAACTTGAGAACGAATGCAAAAAACAGTCCACTCTCAGAACAGGCCGCTTGGACACTTTCAGAACAGCTCTGTTAATGACTGAAAACAGCTCTCGAAGAGATTGTCAAAAGAGACTCCGAAAACGAAACGTTGATCACTTTTGAGCAAAAGGCTGCACACACGCAATTCAAGTTGCTCTGATTGTCATTCAGAGTTACATTATAGGAGCATTCAGCAACAAGTCAAAATGTGCTCCAGAAAAGCAGAAAACAACACTGATAGAACTTGAGAACGAATGCAAAAAACAGTCCACTCTCAGAACAGGCCGCTTGGACACTTTCAGAACAGCTCTGTTAATGACTGAAAACAGCTCTCGAAGAGATTGTCAAAAGAGACTCTGAAAACGAAACGTTGATCACTTTTGAGCAAAAGGCTGCACACACGCAATTCAAGTTGCTCTGATTGTCATTTAGAGTTACATTATAGGAGCATTCAACAACAAGTCAAAATGTGCTCGAGAATGGCAGAAAACAACACTTTGATATAACTTGAGAACGAATGCAAAAAACAGTCCACTCTCAGAACAGGCTACTTGGACACTTTCAGAACAGCTCTGTTAATGACTGAAATCAGCTCTTTAAGAGATTGTCAAAAGAGACTCTGAAAACGAAACATTGATAACTTTTGAGCAAAAGGCTGCACACACGTAATTCAACATACTCTGATTGTCATTTAGAGTTACATTATAGGAGCATTCAACAACAAGTCAAAATGTGCTCCAGAAAGGCAGAAAACAACACTTTGATAGATTGATATAACTTGAGAACGAATGCAAAAAACAGTCCACTCTCAGAACAGGCCGCTTGGACACTTTCAGAACAGCTCTGTTAATGACTGAAAACAGCTCTCGAAGAGATTGTCAAAAGAGACTCCGAAAACGAAACGTTGATCACTTTTGAGCAAAAGGCTGCACACACGCAATTCAAGTTGCTCTGATTGTCATTTAGAGTTACATTATAGGAGCATTCAGCAACAAGTCAAAATGTGCTCCAGAAAAGCAGAAAACAACGCTGATAGAACTTGAGAACGAATGCAAAAAACAGTCCACTCTCAGAACAGGCCGCTTGGACACTTTCAGAACAGCTCTGTTAATGACTGAAAACAGCTCTCGAAGAGATTGTCAAAAGAGACTCCGAAAACGAAACGTTGATCACTTTTGAGCAAAAGGCTGCACACACGCAATTCAAGTTGCTCTGATTGTCATTCAGAGTTACATTATAGGAGCATTCAGCAACAAGTCAAAATGTGCTCCAGAAAAGCAGAAAACAACGCTGATAGAACTTGAGAACGAATGCAAAAAACAGTCCACTCTCAGAACAGGCCGCTTGGACACTTTCAGAACAGCTCTGTTAATGACTGAAAACAGCTCTCGAAGAGATTGTCAAAAGAGACTCCGAAAACGAAACGTTGATCACTTTTGAGCAAAAGGCTGCACACACGCAATTCAAGTTGCTCTGATTGTCATTCAGAGTTACATTATAGGAGCATTCAGCAACAAGTCAAAATGTGCTCCAGAAAGGCAGAAAACAACACTTTGATAGTTTGATATAACTTGAGAACGAATGCAAAAAACAGTCCACTCTCAGAACAGGCCGCTTGGACACTTTCAGAACAGCTCTGTTAATGACTGAAAACAGCTCTCGAAGAGATTGTCAAAAGAGACTCCGAAAACGAAACGTTGATCACTTTTGAGCAAAAGGCTGCACACACGCAATTCAAGTTGCTCTGATTGTCATTCAGAGTTACATTATAGGAGCATTCAGCAACAAGTCAAAATGTGCTCCAGAAAAGCAGAAAACAACACTGATAGAACTTGAGAACGAATGCAAAAAACAGTCCACTCTCAGAACAGGCCGCTTGGACACTTTCAGAACAGCTCTGTTAATGACTGAAAACAGCTCTCGAAGAGATTGTCAAAAGAGACTCTGAAAACGAAACGTTGATCACTTTTGAGCAAAAGGCTGCACACACGCAATTCAAGTTGCTCTGATTGTCATTTAGAGTTACATTATAGGAGCATTCAACAACAAGTCAAAATGTGCTCGAGAATGGCAGAAAACAACACTTTGATATAACTTGAGAACGAATGCAAAAAACAGTCCACTCTCAGAACAGGCTACTTGGACACTTTCAGAACAGCTCTGTTAATGACTGAAATCAGCTCTTTAAGAGATTGTCAAAAGAGACTCTGAAAACGAAACATTGATAACTTTTGAGCAAAAGGCTGCACACACGTAATTCAACATACTCTGATTGTCATTTAGAGTTACATTATAGGAGCATTCAACAACAAGTCAAAATGTGCTCGAGAAAGGCAGAAAACAACACTTTGATATAACTTGAGAACGAATGCAAAAAACAGTCCACTCTCAGAACAGGCTGCTTGGACACTTTCAGAACAGCTCTGTTAATGACTGAAATCAGCTCTTTAAGAGATTGTCAAAAGAGACTCTGAAAACGAAACATTGATAACTTTTGAGCAAAAGGCTGCACACACGTAATTCAACATACTCTGATTGTCATTTAGAGTTACATTATAGGAGCATTCAACAACAAGTCAACATGTGCTCCAGAAAGGCAGAAAACAACACTTTGATAGTTTGATATAACTTGAGAACGAATGCAAAAAACAGTCCACTCTCAGAACAGGCCGCTTGGACACTTTCAGAACAGCTCTGTTAATGACTGAAAACAGCTCTCGAAGAGATTGTCAAAAGAGACTCCGAAAACGAAACGTTGATCACTTTTGAGCAAAAGGCTGCACACACGCAATTCAAGTTGCTCTGATTGTCATTCAGAGTTACATTATAGGAGCATTCAGCAACAAGTCAAAATGTGCTCCAGAAAAGCAGAAAACAACACTGATAGAACTTGAGAACGAATGCAAAAAACAGTCCACTCTCAGAACAGGCCGCTTGGACACTTTCAGAACAGCTCTGTTAATGACTGAAAACAGCTCTCGAAGAGATTGTCAAAAGAGACTCTGAAAACGAAACGTTGATCACTTTTGAGCAAAAGGCTGCACACACGCAATTCAAGTTGCTCTGATTGTCATTTAGAGTTACATTATAGGAGCATTCAACAACAAGTCAAAATGTGCTCGAGAATGGCAGAAAACAACACTTTGATATAACTTGAGAACGAATGCAAAAAACAGTCCACTCTCAGAACAGGCTACTTGGACACTTTCAGAACAGCTCTGTTAATGACTGAAATCAGCTCTTTGAGAGATTGTCAAAAGAGACTCTGAAAACGAAACATTGATAACTTTTGAGCAAAAGGCTGCACACACGTAATTCAACATACTCTGATTGTCATTTAGAGTTACATTATAGGAGCATTCAACAACAAGTCAAAATGTGCTCCAGAAAGGCAGAAAACAACACTTTGATAGATTGATATAACTTGAGAACGAATGCAAAAAACAGTCCACTCTCAGAACAGGCCGCTTGGACACTTTCAGAACAGCTCTGTTAATGACTGAAAACAGCTCTCGAAGAGATTGTCAAAAGAGACTCCGAAAACGAAACGTTGATCACTTTTGAGCAAAAGGCTGCACACACGCAATTCAAGTTGCTCTGATTGTCATTTAGAGTTACATTATAGGAGCATTCAGCAACAAGTCAAAATGTGCTCCAGAAAGGCAGAAAACAACACTTTGATATAACTTAAGAACGAATGCAAAAAATAGTCCACTCTCAGAACTGGCTGCTTGGACACTTTCAGAACGGCTCTGTTAATGACTGAAAACAGCTCTCGAAGAGATTGTCAAAAGAGACTCTGAAAATGAAACGTTGATCACTTTTGAGCAAAAGGCTGCACACACGCAATTCAAGTTGCTCTGATTGTCATTTAGAGTTACATTATAGGAGCATTCAACAACAAGTCAAAATGTGCTTGAGAAAGGCAGAAAACAACACTTTGATATAACTTGAGAACGAATGCAAAAAACAGTCCACTCTAAGAACAGGCCGCTTGGACACTTTCAGAACAGCTCTGTTAATGACTGAAAACAGCTCTCGAAGAGATTGTCAAAAGAGACTCCGAAAACGAAACGTTGATCACTTTTGAGCAAAAGGCTGCACACACGCAATTCAAGTTGCTCTGATTGTCATTTAGAGTTACATTATAGGAGCATTCAGCAACAAGTCAAAATGTGCTCCAGAAAAGCAGAAAACAACACTGATAGAACTTGAGAACGAATGCAAAAAACAGTCCACTCTCAGAACAGGCCGCTTGGACACTTTCAGAACGGCTCTGTTAATGACTGAAAACAGCTCTCGAAGAGATTGTCAAAAGAGACTCTGAAAACGAAACGTTGATCACTTTTGAGCAAAAGGCTGCACACACGCAATTCAAGTTGCTCTGATTGTCATTTAGAGTTACATTATAGGAGCATTCAACAACAAGTCAAAATGTGCTCGAGAAAGGCAGAAAACAACACTTTGATATAACTTGAGAACGAATGCAAAAAACAGTCCACTCTCAGAACAGGCTGCTTGGACACTTTCAGAACAGCTCTGTTAATGACTGAAATCAGCTCTTTAAGAGATTGTCAAAAGAGACTCTGAAAACGAAACATTGATAACTTTTGAGCAAAAGGCTGCACACACGTAATTCAACATACTCTGATTGTCATTTAGAGTTACATTATAGGAGCATTCAACAACAAGTCAACATGTGCTCCAGAAAGGCAGAAAACAACACTTTGATAGTTTGATATAACTTGAGAACGAATGCAAAAAACAGTCCACTCTCAGAACAGGCCGCTTGGACACTTTCAGAACAGCTCTGTTAATGACTGAAAACAGCTCTCGAAGAGATTGTCAAAAGAGACTCCGAAAACGAAACGTTGATCACTTTTGAGCAAAAGGCTGCACACACGCAATTCAAGTTGCTCTGATTGTCATTCAGAGTTACATTATAGGAGCATTCAGCAACAAGTCAAAATGTGCTCCAGAAAAGCAGAAAACAACACTGATAGAACTTGAGAACGAATGCAAAAAACAGTCCACTCTCAGAACAGGCCGCTTGGACACTTTCAGAACAGCTCTGTTAATGACTGAAAACAGCTCTCGAAGAGATTGTCAAAAGAGACTCTGAAAACGAAACGTTGATCACTTTTGAGCAAAAGGCTGCACACACGCAATTCAAGTTGCTCTGATTGTCATTTAGAGTTACATTATAGGAGCATTCAACAACAAGTCAAAATGTGCTCGAGAATGGCAGAAAACAACACTTTGATATAACTTGAGAACGAATGCAAAAAACAGTCCACTCTCAGAACAGGCTACTTGGACACTTTCAGAACAGCTCTGTTAATGACTGAAATCAGCTCTTTAAGAGATTGTCAAAAGAGACTCTGAAAACGAAACATTGATAACTTTTGAGCAAAAGGCTGCACACACGTAATTCAACATACTCTGATTGTCATTTAGAGTTACATTATAGGAGCATTCAACAACAAGTCAAAATGTGCTCCAGAAAGGCAGAAAACAACACTTTGATAGATTGATATAACTTGAGAACGAATGCAAAAAACAGTCCACTCTCAGAACAGGCCGCTTGGACACTTTCAGAACAGCTCTGTTAATGACTGAAAACAGCTCTCGAAGAGATTGTCAAAAGAGACTCCGAAAACGAAACGTTGATCACTTTTGAGCAAAAGGCTGCACACACGCAATTCAAGTTGCTCTGATTGTCATTTAGAGTTACATTATAGGAGCATTCAGCAACAAGTCAAAATGTGCTCCAGAAAAGCAGAAAACAACGCTGATAGAACTTGAGAACGAATGCAAAAAACAGTCCACTCTCAGAACAGGCCGCTTGGACACTTTCAGAACAGCTCTGTTAATGACTGAAAACAGCTCTCGAAGAGATTGTCAAAAGAGACTCTGAAAACGAAACGTTGATCACTTTTGAGCAAAAGGCTGCACACACGCAATTCAAGTTGCTCTGATTGTCATTTAGAGTTACATTATAGGAGCATTCAGCAACAAGTCAAAATGTGCTCCAGAAAGGCAGAAAACAACACTTTGATATAACTTAAGAACGAATGCAAAAAATAGTCCACTCTCAGAACTGGCTGCTTGGACACTTTCAGAACGGCTCTGTTAATGACTGAAAACAGCTCTCGAAGAGATTGTCAAAAGAGACTCTGAAAACGAAACGTTGATCACTTTTGAGCAAAAGGCTGCACACACGCAATTCAAGTTGCTCTGATTGTCATTTAGAGTTACATTATAGGAGCATTCAGCAACAAGTCAAAATGTGCTCCAGAAAAGCAGAAAACAACACTGATAGAACTTGAGAACGACTGCAAAAAACAGTCCACTCTCAGAACAGGCCGCTTGGACACTTTCAGAACGGCTCTGTTAATGACTGAAAACAGCTCTCGAAGAGATTGTCAAAAGAGACTCTGAAAATGAAACGTTGATCACTTTTGAGCAAAAGGCTGCACACACGCAATTCAAGTTGCTCTGATTGTCATTTAGAGTTACATTATAGGAGCATTCAACAACAAGTCAAAATGTGCTTGAGAAAGGCAGAAAACAACACTTTGATATAACTTGAGAACGAATGCAAAAAACAGTCCACTCTAAGAACAGGCCGCTTGGACACTTTCAGAACAGCTCTGTTAATGACTGAAAACAGCTCTCGAAGAGATTGTCAAAAGAGACTCCGAAAACGAAACGTTGATCACTTTTGAGCAAAAGGCTGCACACACGCAATTCAAGTTGCTCTGATTGTCATTTAGAGTTACATTATAGGAGCATTCAGCAACAAGTCAAAATGTGCTCCAGAAAAGCAGAAAACAACACTGATAGAACTTGAGAACGAATGCAAAAAACAGTCCACTCTCAGAACAGGCCGCTTGGACACTTTCAGAACGGCTCTGTTAATGACTGAAAACAGCTCTCGAAGAGATTGTCAAAAGAGACTCTGAAAACGAAACGTTGATCACTTTTGAGCAAAAGGCTGCACACACGCAATTCAAGTTGCTCTGATTGTCATTTAGAGTTACATTATAGGAGCATTCAACAACAAGTCAAAATGTGCTCGAGAAAGGCAGAAAACAACACTTTGATATAACTTGAGAACGAATGCAAAAAACAGTCCACTCTCAGAACAGGCTGCTTGGACACTTTCAGAACAGCTCTGTTAATGACTGAAATCAGCTCTTTAAGAGATTGTCAAAAGAGACTCTGAAAACGAAACATTGATAACTTTTGAGCAAAAGGCTGCACACACGTAATTCAACATACTCTGATTGTCATTTAGAGTTACATTATAGGAGCATTCAACAACAAGTCAACATGTGCTCCAGAAAGGCAGAAAACAACACTTTGATAGTTTGATATAACTTGAGAACGAATGCAAAAAACAGTCCACTCTCAGAACAGGCCGCTTGGACACTTTCAGAACAGCTCTGTTAATGACTGAAAACAGCTCTCGAAGAGATTGTCAAAAGAGACTCCGAAAACGAAACGTTGATCACTTTTGAGCAAAAGGCTGCACACACGCAATTCAAGTTGCTCTGATTGTCATTCAGAGTTACATTATAGGAGCATTCAGCAACAAGTCAAAATGTGCTCCAGAAAAGCAGAAAACAACACTGATAGAACTTGAGAACGAATGCAAAAAACAGTCCACTCTCAGAACAGGCCGCTTGGACACTTTCAGAACAGCTCTGTTAATGACTGAAAACAGCTCTCGAAGAGATTGTCAAAAGAGACTCTGAAAACGAAACGTTGATCACTTTTGAGCAAAAGGCTGCACACACGCAATTCAAGTTGCTCTGATTGTCATTTAGAGTTACATTATAGGAGCATTCAACAACAAGTCAAAATGTGCTCGAGAATGGCAGAAAACAACACTTTGATATAACTTGAGAACGAATGCAAAAAACAGTCCACTCTCAGAACAGGCTACTTGGACACTTTCAGAACAGCTCTGTTAATGACTGAAATCAGCTCTTTAAGAGATTGTCAAAAGAGACTCTGAAAACGAAACATTGATAACTTTTGAGCAAAAGGCTGCACACACGTAATTCAACATACTCTGATTGTCATTTAGAGTTACATTATAGGAGCATTCAACAACAAGTCAAAATGTGCTCCAGAAAGGCAGAAAACAACACTTTGATAGATTGATATAACTTGAGAACGAATGCAAAAAACAGTCCACTCTCAGAACAGGCCGCTTGGACACTTTCAGAACAGCTCTGTTAATGACTGAAAACAGCTCTCGAAGAGATTGTCAAAAGAGACTCCGAAAACGAAACGTTGATCACTTTTGAGCAAAAGGCTGCACACACGCAATTCAAGTTGCTCTGATTGTCATTTAGAGTTACATTATAGGAGCATTCAGCAACAAGTCAAAATGTGCTCCAGAAAGGCAGAAAACAACACTTTGATATAACTTAAGAACGAATGCAAAAAATAGTCCACTCTCAGAACTGGCTGCTTGGACACTTTCAGAACGGCTCTGTTAATGACTGAAAACAGCTCTCGAAGAGATTGTCAAAAGAGACTCTGAAAACGAAACGTTGATCACTTTTGAGCAAAAGGCTGCACACACGCAATTCAAGTTGCTCTGATTGTCATTTAGAGTTACATTATAGGAGCATTCAGCAACAAGTCAAAATGTGCTCCAGAAAAGCAGAAAACAACACTGATAGAACTTGAGAACGAATGCAAAAAACAGTCCACTCTCAGAACAGGCCGCTTGGACACTTTCAGAACGGCTCTGTTAATGACTGAAAACAGCTCTCGAAGAGATTGTCAAAAGAGACTCTGAAAACGAAACGTTGATCACTTTTGAGCAAAAGGCTGCACACACGCAATTCAAGTTGCTCTGATTGTCATTTAGAGTTACATTATAGGAGCATTCAGCAACAAGTCAAAATGTGCTCCAGAAAAGCAGAAAACAACACTTTGATAGTTTGATATAACTTGAGAACGAATGCAAAAAACAGTCCACTCTAAGAACAGGCCGCTTGGACACTTTCAGAACAGCTCTGTTAATGACTGAAAACAGCTCTCGAAGAGATTGTCAAAAGAGACTCCGAAAACGAAACGTTGATCACTTTTGAGCAAAAGGCTGCACACACGCAATTCAAGTTGCTCTGATTGTCATTTAGAGTTACATTATAGGAGCATTCAGCAACAAGTCAAAATGTGCTCCAGAAAAGCAGAAAACAACACTGATAGAACTTGAGAACGAATGCAAAAAACAGTCCACTCTCAGAACAGGCCGCTTGGACACTTTCAGAACAGCTCTGTTAATGACTGAAAACAGCTCTCGAAGAGATTGTCAAAAGAGACTCTGAAAACGAAACGTTGATCACTTTTGAGCAAAAGGCTGCACACACGCAATTCAAGTTGCTCTGATTGTCATTTAGAGTTACATTATAGGAGCATTCAACAAGTCAAAATGTGCTCGAGAATGGCAGAAAACAACACTTTGATATAACTTGAGAACGAATGCAAAAAACAGTCCACTCTCAGAACAGGCTGCTTGGACACTTTCAGAACAGCTCTGTTAATGACTGAAATCAGCTCTTTAAGAGATTGTCAAAAGAGACTCTGAAAACGAAACATTGATAACTTTTGAGCAAAAGGCTGCACACACGTAATTCAACATACTCTGATTGTCATTTAGAGTTACATTATAGGAGCATTCAACAACAAGTCAAAATGTGGTCCAGAAAGGCAGAAAACAACACTTTGATAGTTTGATATAACTTGAGAACGAATGCAAAAAACAGTCCACTCTCAGAACAGGCCGCTTGGACACTTTCAGAACAGCTCTGTTAATGACTGAAAACAGCTCTCGAAGAGATTGTCAAAAGAGACTCCGAAAACGAAACGTTGATCACTTTTGAGCAAAAGGCTGCACACACGCAATTCAAGTTGCTCTGATTGTCATTTAGAGTTACATTATAGGAGCATTCAGCAACAAGTCAAAATGTGCTCCAGAAAAGCAGAAAACAACGCTGATAGAACTTGAGAACGAATGCAAAAAACAGTCCACTCTCAGAACAGGCCGCTTGGACACTTTCAGAACAGCTCTGTTAATGACTGAAAACAGCTCTCGAAGAGATTGTCAAAAGAGACTCTGAAAACGAAACGTTGATCACTTTTGAGCAAAAGGCTGCACACACGCAATTCAAGTTGCTCTGATTGTCATTTAGAGTTACATTATAGGAGCATTCAGCAACAAGTCAAAATGTGCTCCAGAAAGGCAGAAAACAACACTTTGATATAACTTAAGAACGAATGCAAAAAATAGTCCACTCTCAGAACTGGCTGCTTGGAAGTCAGCTCTTTAAGAGATTGTCAAAAGAGACTCTGAAAACGAAACATTGATAACTTTTGAGCAAAAGGCTGCACACACGTAATTCAACATACTCTGATTGTCATTTAGAGTTACATTATAGGAGCATTCAACAACAAGTCAAAATGTGCTCCAGAAAGGTAGAAAACAACACTTTGATAGTTTGATATAACTTGAGAACGAATGCAAAAAACAGTCCACTCTCAGAACAGGCCGCTTGGACACTTTCAGAACAGCTCTGTTAATGACTGAAAACAGCTCTCGAAGAGATTGTCAAAAGAGACTCCGAAAACGAAACGTTGATCACTTTTGAGCAAAAGGCTGCACACACGCAATTCAAGTTGCTCTGATTGTCATTTAGAGTTACATTATAGGAGCATTCAGCAACAAGTCAAAATGTGCTCCAGAAAGGCAGAAAACAACACTTTGATAACTTGAGAACGAATGCAAAAAACAGTCCACTCTCAGAACAGGCCGCTTGGACACTTTCAGAACGCCCAATTTCAATTATTTGTTTTACTGCAAAAGTTTTTGAGAAACTGATTTACAATCAACTGTCTCACTACCTTAATTTATTTGATATTCTTTCACCATTTCAATCTGGGTTTAGACCCAACTTCTCAACTACTTCTGCTCTCCTCAAGTTTACTAGTGATGTTTTCTCATCCTGTGACAAAGACCAACTGACTGGTGCCTTCTTAATCCATCTATCTAAAGCTTTTGATTTGATTGATCATTATCTTCTTCTTGATAAGTTGTACTCCATTGGTTTTTCTCAGAAGGCTCTTTTTTGGTTTAATGCATATTTGCATAATCGCCGTCAATATGTTTCTTTACAGGGTTCTCAGTCCGATTACTTAATTGTGGACAAGGGTATTCCTCAGGGTTCTACTCTGGGACCACTCCTCTTTTCTATATTTATTAATGATCTCCCTAAGTCTTGTTCTAACTCTGATATTCATCTTTATGCAGACGATACGGTTATCTATACTTCTCACAGAGATCTAACACAAATTCAAAGCTCCTTGCAATCAGATTTTGCATCTGTTCAGAACTGGTTCTTTAATAATAACCTTGTTCTGAATATGAACAAATCCTGTTTTATGGTGTTTGGTGCACACTATCGGCGTCCCCATCTCTTAGATTTAAATATTGTTTATGATGATGGTTCACCCCTAGAAAATGCTAAATTATTTAAATATCTTGGTCTCTGGGTTGACCCTGAACTCTGTTTCAAGCCACACATTGACAATCTTGTTAAAAAAGCCTATTGTTGCCTTGGTTCTTTATATCGTTCTATTGATTGCTTTACTTTTGATATCAGGAAAAGATTAGTTTCTCAGCTTATTTTACCAATTATTGATTATGCTGATATTGTGTACCAGGGTACCTCTGAGACCTGTCTTCGTCCCCTAAATGTCTTGTTCAACTCCCTCTGTCGTTTTGTTCTCAGATGTCATTATTTTACACATCACTGTCTAATGTATGATTCACTCAACTGGTTTTCACTTGAAGACAGAAGGCAATCTCATTGGTTACAATTTATTTATAAATGTATTTACTTTAAATATCCCATGTATTTAAAAGTTTACTTGGTCCCCCGTAGTTCTCCCTATCCACTCAGACAACATCAAAACCTATTTTTCTGTGTTCCCAGATACCGAAAAAAATTAGGTCGTAATTCATTTGCCTACAAGGCCCCTAGTGACTGGAACAATCTCCCTTCCCCTTTAAGGTCCCTCACATCCTTTCAATCCTTTAAATCATCTTTACTTTCCTATTTAAAAAAGCCTTGCTCATGTTATTAATTATGTGGGGGGTTTGGACCGGCTAGTTTTCAGGTTGTTTGTATTTGTATTTTCCTTAAATGTGCTTTCTGTTGTTGCCAATTTCGATTACTTGCTGATGTCTTCTGATAATTATATTATGTATGTATCTGACTGTTGCATGTATATATTGCGGTTGGGTTGTAGTGGTGGGTTGTGGAGTGATGACGGGCTGTGTGTGTGAGTGTGTGTGTAGGTGCTTTGTATTGTTATTTGTTATGTGTTACGATTATGTTTGTATCGTCATGTGAGGACCCCCTCGAAAATGAGAAGATTCTTCTCAAGGGGCTTACCTTAAATAAATAATCTCAATCAATCAAGCTCTGTTAATGACTGAAAACAGCTCTCGAAGAGATTGTCAAAAGAGACTCCGAAAACGAAACGTTGATCACTTTTGAGCAAAAGGCTGCACACACGCAATTCAAGTTGCTCTGATTGTCATTTAGAGTTACATTATAGGAGCATTCAGCAACAAGTCAAAATGTGCTCCAGAAAAGCAGAAAAGAACACTGATAGAACTTGAGAACGAATGCAAAAAACAGTCCACTCTCAGAACAGGCCGCTTGGACACTTTCAGAACATCTCTGTTAATGACTGAAAACAGCTCTCGAAGAGATTGTCAAAAGAGACTCTGAAAACGAAACGTTGATCACTTTTGAGCAAAAGGCTGCACACATGCAATTCGAGTTGCTCTGATTGTCATTTAGAGTTACATTATAGGAGCATTCAGCAACAGGTCAAAATGTGCTCCAGAAAGGCAGAAAACAACACTTTGATATAACTTGAGAACGAATGCAAAAAATAGTCCACTCTCAGAACAAGCTGCTTGGACACTATCAGAACAGCTCTGTTAATGACTGAAATCAGCTCTTTAAGAGATTGTCAAAAGAGACTCTGAAAACGAAACGTTGATAACTTTTGAGCAAAAGGCTGCACACACGTAATTCCAGTTGCTCTGATTGTCATTTAGAGTTACATTATAGGAGCATTCAACAACAAGTCAAAATGTGCTCCAGAAAAGCAGAAAACAACACTGATAGAACTTGAGAACGAATGCAAAAAACAGTCCACTCTAAGAACAGGCCGCTTGGACACTTTCAGAACAGCTCTGTTAATGACTGAAAACAGCTCTCGAAGAGATTGTCAAAAGAGACTCCGAAAACGAAACGTTGATCACTTTTGAGCAAAAGGCTGCACACACGCAATTCAAGTTGCTCTGATTGTCATTTAGAGTTCCATTATAGGAGCATTCAGCAACAAGTCAAAATGTGCTCCAGAAAAGCAGAAAACAACACTGATAGAACTTGCAAAAAACAGTCCACTCTCAGAACAGGCCGCTTGGACACTTTCAGAACGGCTCTGTTAATGACTGAAAACAGCTCTCGAAGACATTGTCAAAAGAGACTCTGAAAACGAAACGTTGATCACTTTTGAGCAAAAGGCTGCACACACGCAATTCAAGTTGCTCTCATTGTCATTTAGAGTTACATTATAGGAGCATTCAACAACAAGTCAAAATGTGCTCGAGAAAGGCAGAAAACAACACTTTGATATAACTTGAGAACGAATGCAAAAAACAGTCCACTCTCAGAACAGGCTACTTGGACACTTTCAGAACAGCTCTGTTAATGACTGAAATCAGCTCTTTAAGAGATTGTCAAAAGAGACTCTGAAAACGAAACATTGATAACTTTTGAGCAAAAGGCTGCACACACGTAATTCAACATACTCTGATTGTCATTTAGAGTTACATTATAGGAGCATTCAACAACAAGTCAAAATGTGCTCCAGAAAGGCAGAAAACAACACTTTGATAGATTGATATAACTTGAGAACGAATGCAAAAAACAGTCCACTCTCAGAACAGGCCGCTTGGACACTTTCAGAACAGCTCTGTTAATGACTGAAAACAGCTCTCGAAGAGATTGTCAAAAGAGACTCCGAAAACGAAACGTTGATCACTTTTGAGCAAAAGGCTGCACACACGCAATTCAAGTTGCTCTGATTGTCATTTAGAGTTACATTATAGGAGCATTCAGCAACAAGTCAAAATGTGCTCCAGAAAAGCAGAAAACAACGCTGATAGAACTTGAGAACGAATGCAAAAAACAGTCCACTCTCAGAACAGGCCGCTTGGACACTTTCAGAACAGCTCTGTTAATGACTGAAAACAGCTCTCGAAGAGATTGTCAAAAGAGACTCTGAAAACGAAACGCTGATCACTTTTGAGCAAAAGGCTGCACACACGCAATTCAAGTTGCTCTGATTGTCATTTAGAGTTACATTATAGGAGCATTCAGCAACAAGTCAAAATGTGCTCCAGAAAGGCAGAAAACAACACTTTGATATAACTTAAGAACGAATGCAAAAAATAGTCCACTCTCAGAACTGGCTGCTTGGACACTTTCAGAACGGCTCTGTTAATGACTGAAAACAGCTCTCGAAGAGATTGTCAAAAGAGACTCTGAAAACGAAACGTTGATCACTTTTGAGCAAAAGGCTGCACACACGCAATTCAAGTTGCTCTGATTGTCATTTAGAGTTACATTATAGGAGCATTCAGCAACAAGTCAAAATGTGCTCCAGAAAAGCAGAAAACAACACTGATAGAACTTGAGAACGAATGCAAAAAACAGTCCACTCTCAGAACAGGCCGCTTGGACACTTTCAGAACGGCTCTGTTAATGACTGAAAACAGCCCTCGAAGAGATTGTCAAAAGAGACTCTGAAAACGAAACGTTGATCACTTTTGAGCAAAAGGCTGCACACATGCAATTCAAGTTGCTCTGATTGTCATTTAGAGTTACATTATAGGAACATTCAGCAACAAGTCAAAATGTGCTCCAGAAAAGCAGAAAACAACACTTTGATAGTTTGATATAACTTGAGAACGAATGCAAAAAACAGTCCACTCTAAGAACAGGCCGCTTGGACACTTTCAGAACAGCTCTGTTAATGACTGAAAACAGCTCTCGAAGAGATTGTCAAAAGAGACTCCGAAAACGAAACGTTGATCACTTTTGAGCAAAAGGCTGCACACACGCAATTCAAGTTGCTCTGATTGTCATTTAGAGTTACATTATAGGAGCATTCAGCAACAAGTCAAAATGTGCTCCAGAAAAGCAGAAAACAACACTGATAGAACTTGAGAACGAATGCAAAAAACAGTCCACTCTCAGAACAGGCCGCTTGGACACTTTCAGAACGGCTCTGTTAATGACTGAAAACAGCTCTCGAAGAGATTGTCAAAAGAGACTCTGAAAACGAAACGTTGATCACTTTTGAGCAAAAGGCTGCACACACGCAATTCAAGTTGCTCTGATTGTCATTTAGAGTTACATTATAGGAGCATTCAACAACAAGTCAAAATGTGCTTGAGAAAGGCAGAAAACAACACTTTGATATAACTTGAGAACGAATGCAAAAAACAGTCCACTCTAAGAACAGGCCGCTTGGACACTTTCAGAACAGCTCTGTTAATGACTGAAAACAGCTCTCGAAGAGATTGTCAAAAGAGACTCCGAAAACGAAACGTTGATCACTTTTGAGCAAAAGGCTGCACACACGCAATTCAAGTTGCTCTGATTGTCATTTAGAGTTACATTATAGGAGCATTCAACAACAAGTCAAAATGTGCTCGAGAAAGGCAGAAAACAACACTTTGATATAACTTGAGAACGGATGCAAAAAACAGTCCACTCTAAGAACAGGCCGCTTGGACACTTTCAGAACAGCTCTGTTAATGACTGAAAACAGCTCTTGAAGAGATTGTCAAAAGAGACTCCGAAAACGAAACGTTGATCACTTTTGAGCAAAAGGCTGCACACACGCAATTCAAGTTGCTCTTATTGTCATTTAGAGTTACATTATAGGAGCATTCAGCAACAAGTCAAAATGTGCTCCAGAAAAGCAGAAAACAACACTGATAGAACTTGAGAACGAATGCAAAAAACAGTCCACTCTCAGAACAGGCCCCTTGGACACTTTCAGAACAGCTCTGTTAATGACTGAAAACAGCTCTCGAAGAGATTGTCAAAAGAGACTCTGAAAACGAAACGTTGATCACTTTTGAGCAAAAGGCTGCACACACGCAATTCAAGTTGCTCTGATTGTCATTTAGAGTTACATTATAGGAGCATTCAGCAACAAGTCAAAATGTGCTCCAGAAAGGCAGAAAACAACACTTTGATATAACTTGAGAACGAATGCAAAAAATAGTCCACTCTCAGAACTGGCTGCTTGGACACTATCAGAACAGCTCTGTTAATGACTGAAATCAGCTCTTTAAGAGATTGTCAAAAGAGACTCTGAAAACGAAACGTTGATCAATTTTGAGCAAAAGGCTGCACACACGCAATTCAAGTTGCTCTGATTGTCATTTAGAGTTACATTATAGGAGCATTCAACAACAAGTCAAAATGTGCTCGAGAAAGGCAGAAAACAACACTTTGATATAACTTGAGAACGAATGCAAAAAACAGTCCACTCTCAGAACAGGCTGCTTGGACACTTTCAGAACAGCTCTGTTAATGACTGAAATCAGCTCTTTAAGAGATTGTCAAAAGAGACTCTGAAAACGAAACATTGATAACTTTTGAGCAAAAGGCTGCACACACGTAATTCAACATACTCTGATTGTCATTTAGAGTTACATTATAGGAGCATTCAACAACAAGTCAAAATGTGCTCCAGAAAGGCAGAAAACAACACTTTGATAGTTTGATATAACTTGAGAACGAATGCAAAAAACAGTCCACTCTCAGAACAGGCCGCTTGGACACTTTCAGAACAGCTCTGTTAATGACTGAAAACAGCTCTCGAAGAGATTGTCAAAAGAGACTCCGAAAACGAAACGTTGATTACTTTTGAGCAAAAGGCTGCACACACGCAATTCAAGTTGATCTGATTGTCATTTACAGTTACATTATAGGAGCATTCAGCAACAAGTCAAAATGTGCTCCAGAAAAGCAGAAAACAACACTGATAGAACTTGAGAACGAATGCAAAAAACAGTCCACTCTCAGAACAGGCCGCTTGGACACTTTCAGAACAGCTCTGTTAATGACTGAAAACAGCTCTCGAAGAGATTGTCCAAAGAGACTCTGAAAACGAAACGTTGATCACTTTTGAGCAAAAGGCTGCACACACACAATTCAAGTTGCTCTGATTGTCATTTAGAGTTACATTATAGGAGCATTCAACAACAAGTCAAAATGTGCTCCAGAAAGGCAGAAAACAACACTTTGATAGTTTGATATAACTTGAGAACGAATGCAAAAAACAGTCCACTCTCAGAACAGGCCGCTTGGACACTTTCAGAACAGCTCTGTTAATGACTGAAAACAGCTCTCGAAGAGATTGTCAAAAGAGACTCCGAAAACGAAACGTTGATCACTTTTGAGCAAAAGGCGCAATTCAAGTTGCTCTGATTGTCATTTAGAGTTACATTATAGGAGCATTCAGCAACAAGTCAAAATGTGCTCCAGAAAAGCAGAAAACAACACTGATAGAACTTGAGAACGAATGCAAAAAACAGTCCACTCTCAGAACAGGCCGCTTGGACACTTTCAGAACAGCTCTGTTAATGACTCAAAACAGCTCTCGAAGAGATTGTCAAAAGAGACTCCGAAAACGAAACGTTGATCACTTTTGAGCAAAAGGCTGCACACACGCAATTCAAGTTGCTCTGATTGTGATTTAGAGTTACATTATAGGAGCATTCAGCAACAAGTCAAAATGTGCTCCAGAAAAGCAGAAAACAACACTGATAGAACTTGAGAACGAATGCAAAAAACAGTCCACTCTCAGAACAGGCCGCTTGGACACTTTCAGAACAGCTCTGTTAATGACTCAAAACAGCTCTCGAAGAGATTGTCAAAAGAGACTCCGAAAACGAAACGTTGATCACTTTTGAGCAAAAGGCTGCACACACGCAATTCAAGTTGCTCTGATTGTGATTTAGAGTTACATTATAGGAGCATTCAGCAACAAGTCAAAATGTGCTCCAGAAAAGCAGAAAACAACACTGATAGAACTTGAGAACGAATGCAAAAAACAGTCCACTCTCAGAACAGGCCGCTGGGACACTTTCAGAACAGCTCTGTTAATGACTGAAAACAGCTCTCGAAGAGATTGTCAAAAGAGACTCTGAAAACGAAACGTTGATCACTTTTGAGCAAAAGGCTGCACACACGCAATTCAAGTTGCTCTGATTGTCATTTAGAGTTACATTATAGGAGCATTCAGCAACAAGTCAAAATGTGCTCCAGAAAAGCAGAAAACAACACTGATAGAACTTGAGAACGAATGCAAAAAACAGTCCACTCTCAGAACTGTCCGCTTGGACACTTTCAGAACGGCTCTGTTAATGACTGAAAACAGCTCTCGAAGAGATTGTCAAAAGAGACTCTGAAAACGAAACGTTGATCACTTTTGAGCAAAAGGCTGCACACACGCAATTCAAGTTGCTCTGATTGTCATTTAGAGTTACATTATAGGAGCATTCAACAACAAGTCAAAATGTGCTCGAGAAAGGCAGAAAACAACACTTTGATAGTTTGATATAACTTGAGAACGAATGCAAAAAACAGTCCACTCTCAGAACAGGCCGCTTGGACACTTTCAGAACAGCTCTGTTAATGACTGAAAACAGCTCTCGAAGAGATTGTCAAAAGAGACTCCGAAAACGAAACGTTGATCACTTTTGAGCAAAAGGCTGCACACACGTAATTCAACATACTCTGATTGTCATTTAGAGTTACATTATAGGAGCATTCAACAACAAGTCAAAATGTGCTCCAGAAAGGCAGAAAACAACACTTTGATAGTTTGATATAACTAGAGAACGAATGCAAAAAACAGTCCACTCTCAGAACAGGCCGCTTGGACACTTTCAGAACAGCTCTGTTAATGACTGAAAACAGCTCTCGAAGAGATTGTCAAAAGAGACTCCGAAAACGAAACGTTGATCACTTTTGAGCAAAAGGCTGCACACACGCAATTCAAGTTGCTCTGATTGTCATTTAGAGTTACATTATAGGAGCATTCAGCAACAAGTCAAAATGTGCTCCAGAAAAGCAGAAAACAACACTGATAGAACTTGAGAACGAATGCAAAAAACAGTCCACTCTCAGAACAGGCCGCTTGGACACTTTCAGAACAGCTCTGTTAATGACTGAAAACAGCTCTCGAAGAGATTGTCAAAAGAGACTCTGAAAACGAAACGTTGATCACTTTTGAGCAAAAGGCCGCACACACGCAATTCAAGTTGCTCTGATTGTCATTTAGAGTTACATTATAGGAGCATTCAGCAACAAGTCAAAATGTGCTCCAGAAAAGCAGAAAACAACACTGATAGAACTTGAGAACGAATGCAAAAAACAGTCCACTCTCAGAACAGGCCGCTTGGACACTTTCAGAACAGCTCTGTTAATGACTGAAAACAGCTCTCGAAGAGATTGTCAAAAGAGACTCCGAAAACGAAACGTTGATCACTTTTGAGCAAAAGGCTGCACACACGCAATTCAAGTTGATCTGATTGTCATTTACAGTTACATTATAGGAGCATTCAGCAACAAGTCAAAATGTGCTCCAGAAAAGCAGAAAACAACACTGATAGAACTTGAGAACGAATGCAAAAAACAGTCCACTCTCAGAACAGGCCGCTTGGACACTTTCAGAACAGCTCTGTTAATGACTGAAAACAGCTCTCGAAGAGATTGTCCAAAGAGACTCTGAAAACGAAACGTTGATCACTTTTGAGCAAAAGGCTGCACACACACAATTCAAGTTGCTCTGATTGTCATTTAGAGTTACATTATAGGAGCATTCAACAACAAGTCAAAATGTGCTCCAGAAAGGCAGAAAACAACACTTTGATAGTTTGATATAACTTGAGAACGAATGCAAAAAACAGTCCACTCTCAGAACAGGCCGCTTGGACACTTTCAGAACAGCTCTGTTAATGACTGAAAACAGCTCTCGAAGAGATTGTCAAAAGAGACTCCGAAAACGAAACGTTGATCACTTTTGAGCAAAAGGCGCAATTCAAGTTGCTCTGATTGTCATTTAGAGTTACATTATAGGAGCATTCAGCAACAAGTCAAAATGTGCTCCAGAAAAGCAGAAAACAACACTGATAGAACTTGAGAACGAATGCAAAAAACAGTCCACTCTCAGAACAGGCCGCTTGGACACTTTCAGAACAGCTCTGTTAATGACTCAAAACAGCTCTCGAAGAGATTGTCAAAAGAGACTCCGAAAACGAAACGTTGATCACTTTTGAGCAAAAGGCTGCACACACGCAATTCAAGTTGCTCTGATTGTGATTTAGAGTTACATTATAGGAGCATTCAGCAACAAGTCAAAATGTGCTCCAGAAAAGCAGAAAACAACACTGATAGAACTTGAGAACGAATGCAAAAAACAGTCCACTCTCAGAACAGGCCGCTGGGACACTTTCAGAACAGCTCTGTTAATGACTGAAAACAGCTCTCGAAGAGATTGTCCAAAGAGACTCTGAAAACGAAACGTTGATCACTTTTGAGCAAAAGGCCGCACACACGCAATTCAAGTTGCTCTGATTGTCATTTAGAGTTACATTATAGGAGCATTCAGCAACAAGTCAAAATGTGCTCCAGAAAGGCAGAAAACAACACTTTGATATAACTTAAGAACGAATGCAAAAAATAGTCCACTCTCAGAACTGGCTGCTTGGACACTATCAGAACAGCTCTGTTAATGACTGAAATCAGCTCTTTAAGAGATTGTCAAAAGAGACTCTGAAAACGAAACATTGATAACTTTTGAGCAAAAGGCTGCACACACGTAATTCAACATACTCTGATTGTCATTTAGAGTTACATTATAGGAGCATTCAACAACAAGTCAAAATGTGCTCCAGAAAGGCAGAAAACAACACTTTGATAGTTTGATATAACTTGAGAACGAATGCAAAAAACAGTCCACTCTCAGAACAGGCCGCTTGGACACTTTCAGAACAGCTCTGTTAATGACTGAAAACAGCTCTCGAAGAGATTGTCAAAAGAGACTCCGAAAACGAAACGTTGATCACTTTTGAGCAAAAGGTGCAATTCAAGTTGCTCTGATTGTCATTTAGAGTTACATTATAGGAGCATTCAGCAACAAGTCAAAATGTGCTCCAGAAAAGCAGAAAACAACACTGATAGAACTTGAGAACGAATGCAAAAAACAGTCCACTCTCAGAACAGGCCGCTTGGACACTTTCAGAACAGCTCTGTTAATGACTGAAAACAGCTCTCGAAGAGATTGTCAAAAGAGTCTCTGAAAACGAAACGTTGATCACTTTGGAGCAAAAGGCTGCACACACGCAATTCAAGTTGCTCTGATTGTCATTTAGAGTTACATTATAGGAGCATTCAGCAACAAGTCAAAATGTTCTCCAGAAAAGCAGAAAACAACACTTTGATAGTTTGATATAACTTGAGAACGAATGCAAAAAACAGTCCACTCTAAGAACAGGCCGCTTGGACACTTTCAGAACAGCTCTGTTAATGACTGAAAACAGCTCTCGAAGAGATTGTCAAAAGAGACTCCGAAAACGAAACGTTGATCACTTTTGAGCAAAAGGCTGCACACACGTAATTCAAGTTACTCTGATTGTCATTTAGAGTTACATTATAGGAGCATTCAACAACAAGTCAAAATGTGCTCCAGAAAGGCAGAAAACAACACTTTGATAGTTTGATATAACTAGAGAACGAATGCAAAAAACAGTCCACTCTCAGAACAGGCCGCTTGGACACTTTCAGAACAGCTCTGTTAATGACTGAAAACAGCTCTCGAAGAGATTGTCAAAAGAGTCTCTGAAAACGAAACGTTGATCACTTTGGAGCAAAAGGCTGCACACACGCAATTCAAGTTGCTCTGATTGTCATTTAGAGTTACATTATAGGAGCATTCAGCAACAAGTCAAAATGTTCTCCAGAAAAGCAGAAAACAACACTTTGATAGTTTGATATAACTTGAGAACGAATGCAAAAAACAGTCCACTCTAAGAACAGGCCGCTTGGACACTTTCAGAACAGCTCTGTTAATGACTGAAAACAGCTCTCGAAGAGATTGTCAAAAGAGACTCCGAAAACGAAACGTTGATCACTTTTGAGCAAAAGGCTGCACACATGTAATTCAACATACTCTGATTGTCATTTAGAGTTACATTATAGGAGCATTCAACAACAAGTCAAAATGTGCTCCAGAAAGGCAGAAAACAACACTTTGATAGTTTGATATAACTAGAGAACGAATGCAAAAAACAGTCCACTCTCAGAACAGGCCGCTTGGACACTTTCAGAACAGCTCTGTTAATGACTGAAAACAGCTCTCGAAGAGATTGTCAAAAGAGACTCCGAAAACGAAACGTTGATCACTTTTGAGCAAAAGGCTGCACACACGCAATTCAAGTTGCTCTGATTGTCATTTAGAGTTACATTATAGGAGCATTCAGCAACAAGTCAAAATGTGCTCCAGAAAAGCAGAAAACAACACTGATAGAACTTGAGAACGAATGCAAAAAACAGTCCACTCTCAGAACAGGCCGCTTGGACACTTTCAGAACAGCTCTGTTAATGACTGAAAACAGCTCTCGAAGAGATTGTCCAAAGAGACTCTGAAAACGAAACGTTGATCACTTTTGAGCAAAAGGCTGCACACACGTAATTCAACATACTCTGATTGTCCTTTAGAGTTACATTATAGGAGCATTCAACAACAAGTCAAAATGTGCTCCAGAAAGGCAGAAAACAACACTTTGATAGTTTGTTATAACTTGAGAACGAATGCAAAAAACAGTCCACTCTCAGAACAGGCCGCTTGGACACTTTCAGAACAGCTCTGTTAATGACTGAAAACAGCTCTCGAAGAGATTGTCAAAAGAGACTCCGAAAACGAAACGTTGATCACTTTTGAGCAAAAGGCTGCACACACGCAATTCAAGTTGATCTGATTGTCATTTACAGTTACATTATAGGAGCATTCAGCAACAAGTCAAAATGTGCTCCAGAAAAGCAGAAAACAACACTGATAGAACTTGAGAACGAATGCAAAAAACAGTCCACTCTCAGAACAGGCCGCTTGGACACTTTCAGAACAGCTCTGTTAATGACTGAAAACAGCTCTCGAAGAGATTGTCCAAAGAGACTCTGAAAACGAAACGTTGATCACTTTTGAGCAAAAGGCTGCACACACACAATTCAAGTTGCTCTGATTGTCATTTAGAGTTACATTATAGGAGCATTCAACAACAAGTCAAAATGTGCTCCAGAAAGGCAGAAAACAACACTTTGATAGTTTGATATAACTTGAGAACGAATGCAAAAAACAGTCCACTCTCAGAACAGGCCGCTTGGACACTTTCAGAACAGCTCTGTTAATGACTGAAAACAGCTCTCGAAGAGATTGTCAAAAGAGACTCCGAAAACGAAACGTTGATCACTTTTGAGCAAAAGGCGCAATTCAAGTTGCTCTGATTGTCATTTAGAGTTACATTATAGGAGCATTCAGCAACAAGTCAAAATGTGCTCCAGAAAAGCAGAAAACAACACTGATAGAACTTGAGAACGAATGCAAAAAACAGTCCACTCTCAGAACAGGCCGCTTGGACACTTTCAGAACAGCTCTGTTAATGACTCAAAACAGCTCTCGAAGAGATTGTCAAAAGAGACTCCGAAAACGAAACGTTGATCACTTTTGAGCAAAAGGCTGCACACACGCAATTCAAGTTGCTCTGATTGTGATTTAGAGTTACATTATAGGAGCATTCAGCAACAAGTCAAAATGTGCTCCAGAAAAGCAGAAAACAACACTGATAGAACTTGAGAACGAATGCAAAAAACAGTCCACTCTCAGAACAGGCCGCTGGGACACTTTCAGAACAGCTCTGTTAATGACTGAAAACAGCTCTCGAAGAGATTGTCCAAAGAGACTCTGAAAACGAAACGTTGATCACTTTTGAGCAAAAGGCCGCACACACGCAATTCAAGTTGCTCTGATTGTCATTTAGAGTTACATTATAGGAGCATTCAGCAACAAGTCAAAATGTGCTCCAGAAAGGCAGAAAACAACACTTTGATATAACTTAAGAACGAATGCAAAAAATAGTCCACTCTCAGAACTGGCTGCTTGGACACTATCAGAACAGCTCTGTTAATGACTGAAATCAGCTCTTTAAGAGATTGTCAAAAGAGACTCTGAAAACGAAACATTGATAACTTTTGAGCAAAAGGCTGCACACACGTAATTCAACATACTCTGATTGTCATTTAGAGTTACATTATAGGAGCATTCAACAACAAGTCAAAATGTGCTCCAGAAAGGCAGAAAACAACACTTTGATAGTTTGATATAACTTGAGAACGAATGCAAAAAACAGTCCACTCTCAGAACAGGCCGCTTGGACACTTTCAGAACAGCTCTGTTAATGACTGAAAACAGCTCTCGAAGAGATTGTCAAAAGAGACTCCGAAAACGAAACGTTGATCACTTTTGAGCAAAAGGTGCAATTCAAGTTGCTCTGATTGTCATTTAGAGTTACATTATAGGAGCATTCAGCAACAAGTCAAAATGTGCTCCAGAAAAGCAGAAAACAACACTGATAGAACTTGAGAACGAATGCAAAAAACAGTCCACTCTCAGAACAGGCCGCTTGGACACTTTCAGAACAGCTCTGTTAATGACTGAAAACAGCTCTCGAAGAGATTGTCAAAAGAGTCTCTGAAAACGAAACGTTGATCACTTTGGAGCAAAAGGCTGCACACACGCAATTCAAGTTGCTCTGATTGTCATTTAGAGTTACATTATAGGAGCATTCAGCAACAAGTCAAAATGTTCTCCAGAAAAGCAGAAAACAACACTTTGATAGTTTGATATAACTTGAGAACGAATGCAAAAAACAGTCCACTCTAAGAACAGGCCGCTTGGACACTTTCAGAACAGCTCTGTTAATGACTGAAAACAGCTCTCGAAGAGATTGTCAAAAGAGACTCCGAAAACGAAACGTTGATCACTTTTGCGCAAAAGGCTGCACACACGTAATTCAAGTTACTCTGATTGTCATTTAGAGTTACATTATAGGAGCATTCAACAACAAGTCAAAATGTGCTCCAGAAAGGCAGAAAACAACACTTTGATAGTTTGATATAACTAGAGAACGAATGCAAAAAACAGTCCACTCTCAGAACAGGCCGCTTGGACACTTTCAGAACAGCTCTGTTAATGACTGAAAACAGCTCTCGAAGAGATTGTCAAAAGAGTCTCTGAAAACGAAACGTTGATCACTTTGGAGCAAAAGGCTGCACACACGCAATTCAAGTTGCTCTGATTGTCATTTAGAGTTACATTATAGGAGCATTCAGCAACAAGTCAAAATGTTCTCCAGAAAAGCAGAAAACAACACTTTGATAGTTTGATATAACTTGAGAACGAATGCAAAAAACAGTCCACTCTAAGAACAGGCCGCTTGGACACTTTCAGAACAGCTCTGTTAATGACTGAAAACAGCTCTCGAAGAGATTGTCAAAAGAGACTCCGAAAACGAAACGTTGATCACTTTTGAGCAAAAGGCTGCACACACGTAATTCAACATACTCTGATTGTCATTTAGAGTTACATTATAGGAGCATTCAACAACAAGTCAAAATGTGCTCCAGAAAGGCAGAAAACAACACTTTGATAGTTTGATATAACTAGAGAACGAATGCAAAAAACAGTCCACTCTCAGAACAGGCCGCTTGGACACTTTCAGAACAGCTCTGTTAATGACTGAAAACAGCTCTCGAAGAGATTGTCAAAAGAGACTCCGAAAACGAAACGTTGATCACTTTTGAGCAAAAGGCTGCACACACGCAATTCAAGTTGCTCTGATTGTCATTTAGAGTTACATTATAGGAGCATTCAGCAACAAGTCAAAATGTGCTCCAGAAAAGCAGAAAACAACACTTTGATAGTTTGATATAACTTGAGAACGAATGCAAAAAACAGTCCACTCTAAGAACAGGCCGCTTGGACACTTTCAGAACAGCTCTGTTAATGACTGAAAACAGCTCTCGAAGAGATTGTCAAAAGAGACTCCGAAAACGAAACGTTGATCACTTTTGAGCAAAAGGCTGCACACACGCAATTCAAGTTGCTCTGATTGTCATTTAGAGTTACATTATAGGAGCATTCAGCAACAAGTCAAAATGTGCTCCAGAAAAGCAGAAAACAACACAGATAGAACTTGAGAACGAATGCAAAAAACAGTCCACTCTAAGAACAGGCCGCTTGGACACTTTCAGAACAGCTCTGTTAATGACTGAAAACAGCTCTCGAAGAGATTGTCAAAAGAGACTCCGAAAACGAAACGTTGATCACTTTTGAGCAAAAGGCTGCACACACGCAATTCAAGTTGCTCTGATTGTCATTTAGAGTTCCATTATAGGAGCATTCAGCAACAAGTCAAAATGTGCTCCAGAAAAGCAGAAAACAACACTGATAGAACTTGAGAACGAATGCAAAAAACAGTCCACTCTCAGAACAGGCCGCTTGGATACTTTCAGAACGGCTCTGTTAATGACTGAAAACAGCTCTCGAAGAGAATGTCAAAAGAGACTCCGAAAACGAAACGTTGATCACTTTTGAGCAAAAGGCTGCAAACACAAAATTCAAGTTGCTCTGATTGTCATTTAGAGTTACATTATAGGAGCATTCAGCAACAAGTCAAAATGTGCTCCAGAAAGGCAGAAAACAACACTTTGATATAACTTAAGAACGAATGCAAAAAATAGTCCACTCTCAGAACTGGCTGCTTGGACACTATCAGAACAGCTCTGTTAATGACTGAAATCAGCTCTTTAAGAGATTGTCAAAAGAGTCTCTGAAAACGAAACATTGATAACTTTTGAGCAAAAGGCTGCACACACGTAATTCAACATACTCTGATTGTCATTTAGAGTTACATTATAGGAGCATTCAACAACAAGTCAAAATGTGCTCCAGAAAGGCAGAAAACAACACTTTGATAGTTTGATATAACTTGAGAACGAATGCAAAAAACAGTCCACTCTCAGAACAGGCCGCTTGGACACTTTCAGAACAGCTCTGTTAATGACTGAAAACAGCTCTCGAAGAGATTGTCAAAAGAGACTCCGAAAACGAAACGTTGATCACTTTTGAGCAAAAGGCTGCACACATGTAATTCAACATACTCTGATTGTCATTTAGAGTTACATTATAGGAGCATTCAACAACAAGTCAAAATGTGCTCCAGAAAGGCAGAAAACAACACTTTGATAGTTTGATATAACTAGAGAACGAATGCAAAAAACAGTCCACTCTCAGAACAGGCCGCTTGGACACTTTCAGAACAGCTCTGTTAATGACTGAAAACAGCTCTCGAAGAGATTGTCAAAAGAGACTCCGAAAACGAAACGTTGATCACTTTTGAGCAAAAGGCTGCACACACGCAATTCAAGTTGCTCTGATTGTCATTTAGAGTTACATTATAGGAGCATTCAGCAACAAGTCAAAATGTGCTCCAGAAAAGCAGAAAACAACACTGATAGAACTTGAGAACGAATGCAAAAAACAGTCCACTCTCAGAACAGGCCGCTTGGACACTTTCAGAACAGCTCTGTTAATGACTGAAAACAGCTCTCGAAGAGATTGTCCAAAGAGACTCTGAAAACGAAACGTTGATCACTTTTGAGCAAAAGGCTGCACACACGTAATTCAACATACTCTGATTGTCCTTTAGAGTTACATTATAGGAGCATTCAACAACAAGTCAAAATGTGCTCCAGAAAGGCAGAAAACAACACTTTGATAGTTTGTTATAACTTGAGAACGAATGCAAAAAACAGTCCACTCTCAGAACAGGCCGCTTGGACACTTTCAGAACAGCTCTGTTAATGACTGAAAACAGCTCTCGAAGAGATTGTCAAAAGAGACTCCGAAAACGAAACGTTGATCACTTTTGAGCAAAAGGCTGCACACACGCAATTCAAGTTGATCTGATTGTCATTTACAGTTACATTATAGGAGCATTCAGCAACAAGTCAAAATGTGCTCCAGAAAAGCAGAAAACAACACTGATAGAACTTGAGAACGAATGCAAAAAACAGTCCACTCTCAGAACAGGCCGCTTGGACACTTTCAGAACAGCTCTGTTAATGACTGAAAACAGCTCTCGAAGAGATTGTCCAAAGAGACTCTGAAAACGAAACGTTGATCACTTTTGAGCAAAAGGCTGCACACACACAATTCAAGTTGCTCTGATTGTCATTTAGAGTTACATTATAGGAGCATTCAACAACAAGTCAAAATGTGCTCCAGAAAGGCAGAAAACAACACTTTGATAGTTTGATATAACTTGAGAACGAATGCAAAAAACAGTCCACTCTCAGAACAGGCCGCTTGGACACTTTCAGAACAGCTCTGTTAATGACTGAAAACAGCTCTCGAAGAGATTGTCAAAAGAGACTCCGAAAACGAAACGTTGATCACTTTTGAGCAAAAGGCGCAATTCAAGTTGCTCTGATTGTCATTTAGAGTTACATTATAGGAGCATTCAGCAACAAGTCAAAATGTGCTCCAGAAAAGCAGAAAACAACACTGATAGAACTTGAGAACGAATGCAAAAAACAGTCCACTCTCAGAACAGGCCGCTTGGACACTTTCAGAACAGCTCTGTTAATGACTCAAAACAGCTCTCGAAGAGATTGTCAAAAGAGACTCCGAAAACGAAACGTTGATCACTTTTGAGCAAAAGGCTGCACACACGCAATTCAAGTTGCTCTGATTGTGATTTAGAGTTACATTATAGGAGCATTCAGCAACAAGTCAAAATGTGCTCCAGAAAAGCAGAAAACAACACTGATAGAACTTGAGAACGAATGCAAAAAACAGTCCACTCTCAGAACAGGCCGCTGGGACACTTTCAGAACAGCTCTGTTAATGACTGAAAACAGCTCTCGAAGAGATTGTCCAAAGAGACTCTGAAAACGAAACGTTGATCACTTTTGAGCAAAAGGCCGCACACACGCAATTCAAGTTGCTCTGATTGTCATTTAGAGTTACATTATAGGAGCATTCAGCAACAAGTCAAAATGTGCTCCAGAAAGGCAGAAAACAACACTTTGATATAACTTAAGAACGAATGCAAAAAATAGTCCACTCTCAGAACTGGCTGCTTGGACACTATCAGAACAGCTCTGTTAATGACTGAAATCAGCTCTTTAAGAGATTGTCAAAAGAGACTCTGAAAACGAAACATTGATAACTTTTGAGCAAAAGGCTGCACACACGTAATTCAACATACTCTGATTGTCATTTAGAGTTACATTATAGGAGCATTCAACAACAAGTCAAAATGTGCTCCAGAAAGGCAGAAAACAACACTTTGATAGTTTGATATAACTTGAGAACGAATGCAAAAAACAGTCCACTCTCAGAACAGGCCGCTTGGACACTTTCAGAACAGCTCTGTTAATGACTGAAAACAGCTCTCGAAGAGATTGTCAAAAGAGACTCCGAAAACGAAACGTTGATCACTTTTGAGCAAAAGGCTGCACACACGTAATTCAAGTTACTCTGATTGTCATTTAGAGTTACATTATAGGAGCATTCAACAACAAGTCAAAATGTGCTCCAGAAAGGCAGAAAACAACACTTTGATAGTTTGATATAACTAGAGAACGAATGCAAAAAACAGTCCACTCTCAGAACAGGCCGCTTGGACACTTTCAGAACAGCTCTGTTAATGACTGAAAACAGCTCTCGAAGAGATTGTCAAAAGAGTCTCTGAAAACGAAACGTTGATCACTTTGGAGCAAAAGGCTGCACACACGCAATTCAAGTTGCTCTGATTGTCATTTAGAGTTACATTATAGGAGCATTCAGCAACAAGTCAAAATGTTCTCCAGAAAAGCAGAAAACAACACTTTGATAGTTTGATATAACTTGAGAACGAATGCAAAAAACAGTCCACTCTAAGAACAGGCCGCTTGGACACTTTCAGAACAGCTCTGTTAATGACTGAAAACAGCTCTCGAAGAGATTGTCAAAAGAGACTCCGAAAACGAAACGTTGATCACTTTTGAGCAAAAGGCTGCACACACGTAATTCAACATACTCTGATTGTCATTTAGAGTTACATTATAGGAGCATTCAACAACAAGTCAAAATGTGCTCCAGAAAGGCAGAAAACAACACTTTGATAGTTTGATATAACTAGAGAACGAATGCAAAAAACAGTCCACTCTCAGAACAGGCCGCTTGGACACTTTCAGAACAGCTCTGTTAATGACTGAAAACAGCTCTCGAAGAGATTGTCAAAAGAGACTCCGAAAACGAAACGTTGATCACTTTTGAGCAAAAGGCTGCACACACGCAATTCAAGTTGCTCTGATTGTCATTTAGAGTTACATTATAGGAGCATTCAGCAACAAGTCAAAATGTGCTCCAGAAAAGCAGAAAACAACACTTTGATAGTTTGATATAACTTGAGAACGAATGCAAAAAACAGTCCACTCTAAGAACAGGCCGCTTGGACACTTTCAGAACAGCTCTGTTAATGACTGAAAACAGCTCTCGAAGAGATTGTCAAAAGAGACTCCGAAAACGAAACGTTGATCACTTTTGAGCAAAAGGCTGCACACACGCAATTCAAGTTGCTCTGATTGTCATTTAGAGTTACATTATAGGAGCATTCAGCAACAAGTCAAAATGTGCTCCAGAAAAGCAGAAAACAACACAGATAGAACTTGAGAACGAATGCAAAAAACAGTCCACTCTAAGAACAGGCCGCTTGGACACTTTCAGAACAGCTCTGTTAATGACTGAAAACAGCTCTCGAAGAGATTGTCAAAAGAGACTCCGAAAACGAAACGTTGATCACTTTTGAGCAAAAGGCTGCACACACGCAATTCAAGTTGCTCTGATTGTCATTTAGAGTTCCATTATAGGAGCATTCAGCAACAAGTCAAAATGTGCTCCAGAAAAGCAGAAAACAACACTGATAGAACTTGAGAACGAATGCAAAAAACAGTCCACTCTCAGAACAGGCCGCTTGGATACTTTCAGAACGGCTCTGTTAATGACTGAAAACAGCTCTCGAAGAGAATGTCAAAAGAGACTCCGAAAACGAAACGTTGATCACTTTTGAGCAAAAGGCTGCAAACACAAAATTCAAGTTGCTCTGATTGTCATTTAGAGTTACATTATAGGAGCATTCAGCAACAAGTCAAAATGTGCTCCAGAAAGGCAGAAAACAACACTTTGATATAACTTAAGAACGAATGCAAAAAATAGTCCACTCTCAGAACTGGCTGCTTGGACACTATCAGAACAGCTCTGTTAATGACTGAAATCAGCTCTTTAAGAGATTGTCAAAAGAGTCTCTGAAAACGAAACATTGATAACTTTTGAGCAAAAGGCTGCACACACGTAATTCAACATACTCTGATTGTCATTTAGAGTTACATTATAGGAGCATTCAACAACAAGTCAAAATGTGCTCCAGAAAGGCAGAAAACAACACTTTGATAGTTTGATATAACTTGAGAACGAATGCAAAAAACAGTCCACTCTCAGAACAGGCCGCTTGGACACTTTCAGAACAGCTCTGTTAATGACTGAAAACAGCTCTCGAAGAGATTGTCAAAAGAGACTCCGAAAACGAAACGTTGATCACTTTTGAGCAAAAGGCTGCACACACGCAATTCAAGTTGCTCTGATTGTCATTTAGAGTTACATTATAGGAGCATTCAGCAACAAGTCAAAATGTGCTCCTGAAAAGCAGAAAACAACACTGATAGAACTTGAGAACGAATGCAAAATACAGTCCACTCTCAGAACAGGCCGCTTGGACACTTTCAGAACAGCTCTGTTAATGACTGAAAACAGCTCTCGAAGAGATTGTCAAAAGAGACTCTGAAAACGAAACGTTGATCACTTTTGAGCAAAAGGCTGCACACACGCAATTCAAGTTGCTCTGATTGTCATTTAGAGTTACATTATAGGAGCATTCAGCAACAAGTCAAAATGTGCTCCAGAAAGGCAGAAAACAACACTTTGATATAACTTGAGAACGAATGCAAAAAATAGTCCACTCTCAGAACAAGCTGCTTGGACACTATCAGAACAGCTCTGTTAATGACTGAAATCAGCTCTTTAAGAGATTGTCAAAAGAGACTCTGAAAACGAAACGTTGATCACTTTTGAGCAAAAGGCTGCACACACGCAATTCAAGTTGCTCTGATTGTCATTTAGAGTTACATTATAGGAGCATTCAGCAACAAGTCAAAATGTGCTCCAGAAAAGCAGAAAACAACACTGATAGAACTTGAGAACGAATGCAAAAAACAGTCCACTCTAAGAACAGGCCGCTTGGACACTTTCAGAACAGCTCTGTTAATGACTGAAAACAGCTCTCGAAGAGATTGTCAAAAGAGACTCCGAAAACGAAACGTTGATCACTTTTGAGCAAAAGGCTGCACACACGCAATTCAAGTTGCTCTGATTGTCATTTAGAGTTACATTATAGGAGCATTCAGCAACAAGTCAAAATGTGCTCCAGAAAAGCAGAAAACAACACTGATAGAACTTGAGAACGAATGCAAAAAACAGTCCACTCTCAGAACAGGCCGCTTGGACACTTTCAGAACGGCTCTGTTAATGACTGAAAACAGCTCTCGAAGAGATTGTCAAAAGAGACTCTGAAAACGAAACGTTGATCACTTTTGAGCAAAAGGCTGCACACACGCAATTCAAGTTGCTCTGATTGTCATTTAGAGTTACATTATAGGAGCATTCAGCAACAAGTCAAAATGTGCTCCAGAAAAGCAGAAAACAACACTGATAGAACTTGAGAACGAATGCAAAAACAGTCCACTCTCAGAACAGACTGCTTGGACACTTTCAGAACAGCTCTGTTAATGACTGAAATCAGCTCTTTAAGAGATTGTCAAAAGAGACTCTGAAAACGAAACATTGATAACGTTTGAGCAAAAGGCTGCACACACGTAATTCAACATACTCTGATTGTCATTTAGAGTTACATTATAGGAGCATTCAACAACAAGTCAAAATGTGCTCCAGAAAGGCAGAAAACAACACCTTGATAGTTTGATATAACTTGAGAACGAATGCAAAAAACAGTCCACTCTCAGAACAGGCCGCTTGGACACTTTCAGAACAGCTCTGTTAATGACTGAAAACAGCTCTCGAAGAAATTGTCAAAAGAGACTCCGAAAACGAAACGTTGATCACTTTTGAGCAAAAGGCTGCACACAAAATTCAAGTTGCTCTGATTGTCATTTAGAGTTACATTAATAGGAGCATTCAGCAACAAGTCAAAATGTGCTCCAGAAAGGCAGAAAACAACACTTTGATATAACTTAAGAACGAATGCAAAAAATAGTCCACTCTCAGAACTGGCTGCTTGGACACTATCAGAACAGCTCTGTTAATGACTGAAATCAGTTCTTTAAGAGATTGTCAAAAGAGTCTCTGAAAACGAAACATTGATAACTTTTGAGCAAAAGGCTGCACACACGTAATTCAACAAACTCTGATTGTCATTTAGAGTTACATTATAGGAGCATTCAACAACAAGTCAAAATGTGCTCCAGAAAGGCAGAAAACAACACTTTGATAGTTTGATATAACTTGAGAACGAATGCAAAAAACAGTCCACTCTCAGAACAGGCCGCTTGGACACTTTCAGAACAGCTCTGTTAATGACTGAAAACAGCTCTCGAAGAGATTGTCAAAAGAGACTCCGAAAACGAAACGTTGATCACTTTTGAGCAAAAGGCTGCACACACGCAATTCAAGTTGCTCTGATTGTCATTTAGAGTTACATTATAGGAGCATTCAGCAACAAGTCAAAATGTGCTCCTGAAAAGCAGAAAACAACACTGATAGAACTTGAGAACGAATGCAAAAAACAGTCCACTCTCAGAACAGGCCGCTTGGACACTTTCAGAACAGCTCTGTTAATGACTGAAAACAGCTCTCGAAGAGATTGTCAAAAGAGACTCCGAAAACGAAACGTTGATCACTTTTGAGCAAAAGGCTGCACACACGCAATTCAAGTTGCTCTGATTGTCATTTAGAGTTACATTATAGGAGCATTCAGCAACAAGTCAAAATGTGCTCCAGAAAAGCAGAAAATAACACTGATAGAACTTGAGAACGAATGCAAAAAACAGTCCACTCTCAGAACAGGCCGCTTGGACACTTTCAGAACGGCTCTGTTAATGACTGAAAACAGCTCTCGAAGAGATTGTCAAAAGAGACTCCGAAAACGAAACGTTGATCACTTTTGAGCAAAAGGCTGCACACACGCAATTCAAGTTGCTCTGATTGTCATTTAGAGTTACATTATAGGAGCATTCAGCAACAAGTCAAAATGTGCTCCAGAAAAGCAGAAAACAACACTGATAGAACTTGAGAACGAATGCAAAAAACAGTCCACTCTAAGAACAGGCCGCTTGGACACTTTCAGAACAGCTCTGTTAATGACTGAAAACAGCTCTCGAAGAGATTGTCAAAAGAGACTCCGAAAACGAAACGTTGATCACTTTTGAGCAAAAGGCTGCACACACGCAATTCAAGTTGCTCTGATTGTCATTTAGAGTTACATTATAGGAGCATTCAGCAACAAGTCAAAATGTGCTCCAGAAAAGCAGAAAATAACACTGATAGAACTTGAGAACGAATGCAAAAAACAGTCCACTCTCAGAACAGGCCGCTTGGACACTTTCAGAACGGCTCTGTTAATGACTGAAAACAGCTCTCGAAGAGATTGTCAAAAGAGACTCTGAAAACGAAACGTTGATAACTTTTGAGCAAAAGGCTGCACACACGCAATTCAAGTTGCTCTGATTGTCATTTAGAGTTACATTATAGGAGCATTCAGCAACAAGACAGAATGTGCTCCAGAAAAGCAGAAAACAACACTGATAGAACTTGAGAACGAATGCAAAAAACAGTCCACTCTAAGAACAGGCCGCTTGGACACTTTCAGAACAGCTCTGTTAATGACTGAAAACAGCTCTCGAAGAGATTGTCAAAAGAGACTCCGAAAACGAAACGTTGATCACTTTTGAGCAAAAGGCTGCACACACGCAATTCAAGTTGCTCTGATTGTCATTTAGAGTTACATTATAGGAGCATTCAGCAACAAGTCAAAATGTGCTCCAGAAAAGCAGAAAACAACACTGATAGAACTTGAGAACGAATGCAAAAAACAGTCCACTCTCAGAACAGGCCGCTTGGACACTTTCAGAACGGCTCTGTTAATGACTGAAAACAGCTCTCGAAGAGATTGTCAAAAGAGACTCCGAAAATGAAACGTTGATCACTTTTGAGCAAAAGGCTGCACACACGCAATTCAAGTTGCTCTGATTGTCATTTAGAGTTACATTATAGGAGCATTCAGCAACAAGTCAAAATGTGCTCCTGAAAAGCAGAAAACAACACTGATAGAACTTGAGAACGAATGCAAAAAACAGTCCACTCTCAGAACAGGCCGCTTGGACACTTTCAGAACAGCTCTGTTAATGACTGAAAACAGCTCTCGAAGAGATTGTCAAAAGAGACTCCGAAAACGAAACGTTGATCACTTTTGAGCAAAAGGCTGCACACACGCAATTCAAGTTGCTCTGATTGTCATTTAGAGTTACATTATAGGAGCATTCAGCAACAAGTCAAAATGTGCTCCAGAAAAGCAGAAAATAACACTGATAGAACTTGAGAACGAATGCAAAAAACAGTCCACTCTCAGAACAGGCCGCTTGGACACTTTCAGAACGGCTCTGTTAATGACTGAAAACAGCTCTCGAAGAGATTGTCAAAAGAGACTCCGAAAACGAAACGTTGATCACTTTTGAGCAAAAGGCTGCACACACGCAATTCAAGTTGCTCTGATTGTCATTTAGAGTTACATTATAGGAGCATTCAGCAACAAGTCAAAATGTGCTCCAGAAAAGCAGAAAACAACACTGATAGAACTTGAGAACGAATGCAAAAAACAGTCCACTCTAAGAACAGGCCGCTTGGACACTTTCAGAACAGCTCTGTTAATGACTGAAAACAGCTCTCGAAGAGATTGTCAAAAGAGACTCCGAAAACGAAACGTTGATCACTTTTGAGCAAAAGGCTGCACACACGCAATTCAAGTTGCTCTGATTGTCATTTAGAGTTACATTATAGGAGCATTCAGCAACAAGTCAAAATGTGCTCCAGAAAAGCAGAAAACAACACTGATAGAACTTGAGAACGAATGCAAAAAACAGTCCACTCTCAGAACAGGCCGCTTGGACACTTTCAGAACGGCTCTGTTAATGACTGAAAACAGCTCTCGAAGAGATTGTCAAAAGAGACTCCGAAAACGAAACGTTGATCACTTTTGAGCAAAAGGCTGCACACACGCAATTCAAGTTGCTCTGATTGTCATTTAGAGTTACATTATAGGAGCATTCAGCAACAAGTCAAAATGTGCTCCAGAAAAGCAGAAAACAACACTGATAGAACTTGAGAACGAATGCAAAAAACAGTCCACTCTAAGAACAGGCCGCTTGGACACTTTCAGAACAGCTCTGTTAATGACTGAAAACAGCTCTCGAAGAGATTGTCAAAAGAGACTCCGAAAACGAAACGTTGATCACTTTTGAGCAAAAGGCTGCACACACGCAATTCAAGTTGCTCTGATTGTCATTTAGAGTTACATTATAGGAGCATTCAGCAACAAGTCAAAATGTGCTCCAGAAAAGCAGAAAACAACACTGATAGAACTTGAGAACGAATGCAAAAAACAGTCCACTCTAAGAACAGGCCGCTTGGACACTTTCAGAACAGCTCTGTTAATGACTGAAAACAGCTCTCGAAGAGATTGTCAAAAGAGACTCCGAAAACGAAACGTTGATCACTTTTGAGCAAAAGGCTGCACACACGCAATTCAAGTTGCTCTGATTGTCATTTAGAGTTACATTATAGGAGCATTCAGCAACAAGTCAAAATGTGCTCCAGAAAAGCAGAAAACAACACTGATAGAACTTGAGAACGAATGCAAAAACAGTCCACTCTCAGAACAGGCTGCTTGGACACTTTCAGAACAGCTCTGTTAATGACTGAAATCAGCTCTTTAAGAGATTGTCAAAAGAGACTCTGAAAACGAAACATTGATAACGTTTGAGCAAAAGGCTGCACACACGTAATTCAACATACTCTGATTGTCATTTAGAGTTACATTATAGGAGAATTCAACAACAAGTCAAAATGTGCTCCAGAAAGGCAGAAAACAACACCTTGATAGTTTGATATAACTTGAGAACGAATGCAAAAAACAGTCCACTCTCAGAACAGGCCGCTTGGACACTTTCAGAACAGCTCTGTTAATGACTGAAAACAGCTCTCGAAGAAATTGTCAAAAGAGACTCCGAAAACGAAACGTTGATCACTTTTGAGCAAAAGGCTGCACACACAAAATTCAAGTTGCTCTGATTGTCATTTAGAGTTACATTATAGCAGCATTCAGCAACAAGTCAAAATGTGCTCCAGAAAGGCAGAAAACAACACTTTGATATAACTTAAGAACGAATGCAAAAAATAGTCCACTCTCAGAACTGGCTGCTTGGACACTATCAGAACAGCTCTGTTAATGACTGAAATCAGCTCTTTAAGAGATTGTCAAAAGAGTCTCTGAAAACGAAACATTGATAACTTTTGAGCAAAAGGCTGCACACACGTAATTCAACATACTCTGATTGTCATTTAGAGTTACATTATAGGAGCATTCAACAACAAGTCAAAATGTGCTCCAGAAAGGCAGAAAACAACACTTTGATATAACTTGAGAACGAATGCAAAAAACAGTCCACTCTCAGAACAGGCCGCTTGGACACTTTCAGAACAGCTCTGTTAATGACTGAAAACAGCTCTCGAAGAGATTGTCAAAAGAGACTCTGAAAACGAAACGTTGATCACTTTTGAGCAAAAGGCTGCACACACGCAATTCAAGTTGCTCTGATTGTCATTTAGAGTTACATTATAGGAGCATTCAGCAACAAGTCAAAATGTGCTCCAGAAAGGCAGAAAACAACACTTTGATATAACTTGAGAACGAATGCAAAAAATAGTCCACTCTCAGAACAAGCTGCTTGGACACTATCAGAACAGCTCTGTTAATGACTGAAATCAGCTCTTTAAGAGATTGTCAAAAGAGTCTCTGAAAACGAAACATTGATAACTTTTGAGCAAAAGGCTGCACACACGTAATTCAACATACTCTGATTGTCATTTAGAGTTACATTATAGGAGCATTCAACAACAAGTCAAAATGTGCTCCAGAAAGGCAGAAAACAACACTTTGATATAACTTGAGAACGAATGCAAAAAACAGTCCACTCTCAGAACAGGCCGCTTGGACACTTTCAGAACAGCTCTGTTAATGACTGAAAACAGCTCTCGAAGAGATTGTCAAAAGAGACTCCGAAAACGAAACGTTGATCACTTTTGAGCAAAAGGCTGCACACACGCAATTCAAGTTGCTCTGATTGTCATTTAGAGTTACATTATAGGAGCATTCAGCAACAAGTCAAAATGTGCTCCAGAAAAGCAGAAAATAACACTGATAGAACTTGAGAACGAATGCAAAAAACAGTCCACTCTCAGAACAGGCCGCTTGGACACTTTCAGAACGGCTCTGTTAATGACTGAAAACAGCTCTCGAAGAGATTGTCAAAAGAGACTCTGAAAACGAAACGTTGATCACTTTTGAGCAAAAGGCTGCACACACGCAATTCAAGTTGCTCTGATTGTCATTTAGAGTTACATTATAGGAGCATTCAGCAACAAGTCAAAATGTGCTCCAGAAAAGCAGAAAATAACACTGATAGAACTTGAGAACGAATGCAAAAAACAGTCCACTCTCAGAACAGGCCGCTTGGACACTTTCAGAACGGCTCTGTTAATGACTGAAAACAGCTCTCGAAGAGATTGTCAAAAGAGACTCTGAAAACGAAACGTTGATCACTTTTGAGCAAAAGGCTGCACACACGCAATTCAAGTTGCTCTGATTGTCATTTAGAGTTACATTATAGGAGCATTCAGCAACAAGTCAAAATGTGCTCCAGAAAAGCAGAAAACAACACTGATAGAACTTGAGAACGAATGCAAAAAACAGTCCACTCTCAGAACAGGCTGCTTGGACACTTTCAGAACAGCTCTGTTTAATGACTGAAATCAGCTCTTTAAGAGATTGTCAAAAGAGACTCTGAAAACGAAACATTGATAACTTTTGAGCAAAAGGCTGCACACACGTAATTCAAGTTGCTCTGATTGTCATTTAGAGTTACATTATAGGAGCATTCAGCAACAAGTCAAAATGTGCTCCAGAAAAGCAGAAAACAACACTGATAGAACTTGAGAACGAATGCAAAAAACAGTCCACTCTCAGAACAGGCTGCTTGGACACTTTCAGAACAGCTCTGTTAATGACTGAAATCAGCTCTTTAAGAGATTGTCAAAAGAGACTCTGAAAACGAAACATTGATAACTTTTGAGCAAAAGGCTGCACACACGCAATTCAAGTTGCTCTGATTGTCATTTAGAGTTACATTATAGGAGCATTCAGCAACAAGTCAAAATGTGCTCCAGAAAAGCAGAAAATAACACTGATAGAACTTGAGAACGAATGCAAAAAACAGTCCACTCTCAGAACAGGCCGCTTGGACACTTTCAGAACGGCTCTGTTAATGACTGAAAACAGCTCTCGAAGAGATTGTCAAAAGAGACTCTGAAAACGAAACGTTGATCACTTTTGAGCAAAAGGCTGCACACACGCAATTCAAGTTGCTCTGATTGTCATTTAGAGTTACATTATAGGAGCATTCAGCAACAAGTCAAAATGTGCTCCAGAAAAGCAGAAAACAACACTGATAGAACTTGAGAACGAATGCAAAAAACAGTCCACTCTCAGAACAGGCTGCTTGGACACTTTCAGAACAGCTCTGTTTAATGACTGAAATCAGCTCTTTAAGAGATTGTCAAAAGAGACTCTGAAAACGAAACATTGATAACTTTTGAGCAAAAGGCTGCACACACGTAATTCAAGTTGCTCTGATTGTCATTTAGAGTTACATTATAGGAGCATTCAGCAACAAGTCAAAATGTGCTCCAGAAAAGCAGAAAACAACACTGAACAACTTTTGAGCAAAAGGCTGCACAAACGTAATTCAACATACTCTGATTGTCATTTAGAGTTACATTATAGGAGCATTCAACAACAAGTCAAAATGTGCTCCAGAAAGGCAGAAAACAACAATTTGATAGTTTGATATAACTTGAGAACGAATGCAAAAAACAGTCCACTCTCATAACAGGCCGCTTTCAGAACAGCTCTGTTAATGACTGAAAACAGCTCTCGAAGAGATTGTCAAAAGAGACTCCGAAAACGAAACGTTGATCACTTTTGAGCAAAAGGCTGCACACACGCAATTCAAGTTGCTCTGATTGTCATTTAGAGTTACATTATAGGAGCATTCAGCAACAAGTCAAAATGTGCTCCAGAAAAGCAGAAAACAACACTGATAGAACTTGAGAACGAATGCAAAAAACAGTCCACTCTCAGAACAGGCTGCTTGGACACTTTCAGAACAGCTCTGTTAATGACTGAAATCAGCTCTTTAAGAGATTGTCAAAAGAGACTCTGAAAACGAAACATTGATAACTTTTGAGCAAAAGGCTGCACACACGTAATTCAACATACTCTGATTGTCATTTAGAGTTACATTATAGGAGCATTCAACAACAAGTCAAAATGTGCTCCAGAAAGGCAGAAAACAACACTTTGATAGTTTGATATAACTTGAGAACGAATGCAAAAAACAGTCCACTCTCAGAACAGGCCGCTTGGACACTTTCAGAACAGCTCTGTTAATGACTGAAAACAGCTCTCGAAGAGATTGTCAAAAGAGACTCCGAAAACGAAACGTTGATCACTTTTGAGCAAAAGGCTGCACACACGCAATTCAAGTTGCTCTGATTGTCATTTAGAGTTACATTATAGGAGCATTCAGCAACAAGTCAAAATGTGCTCCAGAAAAGCAGAAAATAACACTGATAGAACTTGAGAACGAATGCAAAAAACAGTCCACTCTCAGAACAGGCCGCTTGGACACTTTCAGAACGGCTCTGTTAATGACTGAAAACAGCTCTCGAAGAGATTGTCAAAAGAGACTCTGAAAACGAAACGTTGATCACTTTTGAGCAAAAGGCTGCACACACGCAATTCAAGTTGCTCTGATTGTCATTTAGAGTTACATTATAGGAGCATTCAGCAACAAGTCAAAATGTGCTCCAGAAAAGCAGAAAACAACACTGATAGAACTTGAGAACGAATGCAAAAAACAGTCCACTCTAAGAACAGGCCGCTTGGACACTTTCAGAACAGCTCTGTTAATGACTGAAAACAGCTCTCGAAGAGATTGTCAAAAGAGACTCCGAAAACGAAACGTTGATCACTTTTGAGCAAAAGGCTGCACACACGCAATTCAAGTTGCTCTGATTGTCATTTAGAGTTACATTATAGGAGCATTCAGCAACAAGTCAAAATGTGCTCCAGAAAAGCAGAAAACAACACTGATAGAACTTGAGAACGAATGCAAAAAACAGTCCACTCTCAGAACAGGCCGCTTGGACACTTTCAGAACGGCTCTGTTAATGACTGAAAACAGCTCTCGAAGAGATTGTCAAAAGAGACTCTGAAAACGAAACGTTGATCACTTTTGAGCAAAAGGCTGCACACACGCAATTCAACATACTCTGATTGTCATTTAGAGTTACATTATAGGAGCATTCAGCAACAAGTCAAAATGTGCTCCAGAAAGGCAGAAAACAACACTTTGATAGTTTGATATAACTTGAGAACGAATGCAAAAAACAGTCCACTCTAAGAACAGGCCACTTGGACACTTTCAGAACAGCTCTGTTAATGACTGAAAACAGCTCTCGAAGAGATTGTCAAAAGAGACTCTGAAAACGAAACGTTGATCACTTTTGAGCAAAGGGCTGCACACACGCAATTCAAGTTGCTCTGATTGTCATTTAGAGTTACATTATAGGAGCATTCAGCAACAAGTCAAAATGTGCTCCAGAAAAGCAGAAAACAACACTGATAGAACTTGAGAACGAATGCAAAAAACAGTCCACTCTAAGAACAGGCCGCTTGGACACTTTCAGAACAGCTCTGTTAATGACTGAAAACAGCTCTCGAAGAGATTGTCAAAAGAGACTCCGAAAACGAAACGTTGATCACTTTTGAGCAAAAGGCTGCACACACGCAATTCAAGTTGCTCTGATTGTCATTTAGAGTTACATTATAGGAGCATTCAGCAACAAGTCAAAATGTGCTCCAGAAAAGCAGAAAACAACACTGATAGAACTTGAGAACGAATGCAAAAAACAGTCCACTCTCAGAACAGGCCGCTTGGACACTTTCAGAACGGCTCTGTTAATGACTGAAAACAGCTCTCGAAGAGATTGTCAAAAGAGACTCTGAAAACGAAACGTTGATCACTTTTGAGCAAAAGGCTGCACACACGCAATTCAACATACTCTGATTGTCATTTAGAGTTACATTATAGGAGCATTCAGCAACAAGTCAAAATGTGCTCCAGAAAGGCAGAAAACAACACTTTGATAGTTTGATATAACTTGAGAACGAATGCAAAAAACAGTCCACTCTAAGAACAGGCCGCTTGGACACTTTCAGAACAGCTCTGTTAATGACTGAAAACAGCTCTCGAAGAGATTGTCAAAAGAGACTCCGAAAACGAAACGTTGATCACTTTTGAGCAAAAGGCTGCACACACGCAATTCAAGTTGCTCTGATTGTCATTTAGAGTTACATTATAGGAGCATTCAGCAACAAGTCAAAATGTGCTCCAGAAAAGCAGAAAACAACACTGATAGAACTTGAGAACGAATGCAAAAAACAGTCCACTCTAAGAACAGGCCGCTTGGACACTTTCAGAACAGCTCTGTTAATGACTGAAAACAGCTCTCGAAGAGATTGTCAAAAGAGACTCCGAAAACGAAACGTTGATCACTTTTGAGCAAAAGGCTGCACACACGCAATTCAAGTTGCTCTGATTGTCATTTAGAGTTACATTATAGGAGCATTCAGCAACAAGTCAAAATGTGCTCCAGAAAAGCAGAAAACAACACTGATAGAACTTGAGAACGAATGCAAAAAACAGTCCACTCTAAGAACAGGCCGCTTGGACACTTTCAGAACAGCTCTGTTAATGACTGAAAACAGCTCTCGAAGAGATTGTCAAAAGAGACTCCGAAAACGAAACGTTGATCACTTTTGAGCAAAAGGCTGCACACACGCAATTCAAGTTGCTCTGATTGTCATTTAGAGTTACATTATAGGAGCATTCAGCAACAAGTCCAAATGTGCTCCAGAAAAGCAGAAAATAACACTGATAGAACTTGAGAACGAATGCAAAAAACAGTCCACTCTCAGAACAGGCCGCTTGGACACTTTCAGAACGGCTCTGTTAATGACTGAAAACAGCTCTCGAAGAGATTGTCAAAAGAGACTCTGAAAACGAAACGTTGATCACTTTTGAGCAAAAGGCTGCACACACGCAATTCAAGTTGCTCTGATTGTCATTTAGAGTTACATTATAGGAGCATTCAGCAACAAGTCAAAATGTGCTCCAGAAAAGCAGAAAACAACACTGATAGAACTTGAGAACGAATGCAAAAAACAGTCCACTCTAAGAACAGGCCGCTTGGACACTTTCAGAACAGCTCTGTTAATGACTGAAAACAGCTCTCGAAGAGATTGTCAAAAGAGACTCCGAAAACGAAACGTTGATCACTTTTGAGCAAAAGGCTGCACACACGCAATTCAAGTTGCTCTGATTGTCATTTAGAGTTACATTATAGGAGCATTCAGCAACAAGTCCAAATGTGCTCCAGAAAAGCAGAAAACAACACTGATAGAACTTGAGAACGAATGCAAAAAACAGTCCACTCTAAGAACAGGCCGCTTGGACACTTTCAGAACAGCTCTGTTAATGACTGAAAACAGCTCTCGAAGAGATTGTCAAAAGAGACTCCGAAAACGAAACGTTGATCACTTTTGAGCAAAAGGCTGCACACACGCAATTCAAGTTGCTCTGATTGTCATTTAGAGTTACATTATAGGAGCATTCAGCAACAAGTCAAAATGTGCTCCAGAAAAGCAGAAAATAACACTGATAGAACTTGAGAACGAATGCAAAAAACAGTCCACTCTCAGAACAGGCCGCTTGGACACTTTCAGAACGGCTCTGTTAATGACTGAAAACAGCTCTCGAAGAGATTGTCAAAAGAGACTCTGAAAACGAAACGTTGATTACTTTTGAGCAAAAGGCTGCACACACGCAATTCAAGTTGCTCTGATTGTCATTTAGAGTTACATTATAGGAGCATTCAGCAACAAGTCAAAATGTGCTCCAGAAAAGCAGAAAATAACACTGATAGAACTTGAGAACGAATGCAAAAAACAGTCCACTCTCAGAACAGGCCGCTTGGACACTTTCAGAACGGCTCTGTTAATGACTGAAAACAGCTCTCGAAGAGATTGTCAAAAGAGACTCTGAAAACGAAACGTTGATCACTTTTGAGCAAAAGGCTGCACACACGCAATTCAAGTTGCTCTGATTGTCATTTAGAGTTACATTATAGGAGCATTCAGCAACAAGTCAAAATGTGCTCCAGAAAAGCAGAAAACAACACTGATAGAACTTGAGAACGAATGCAAAAAACAGTCCACTCTAAGAACAGGCCGCTTGGACACTTTCAGAACAGCTCTGTTAATGACTGAAAACAGCTCTCGAAGAGATTGTCAAAAGAGACTCCGAAAACGAAACGTTGATCACTTTTGAGCAAAAGGCTGCACACACGCAATTCAAGTTGCTCTGATTGTCATTTAGAGTTACATTATAGGAGCATTCAGCAACAAGTCCAAATGTGCTCCAGAAAAGCAGAAAACAACACTGATAGAACTTGAGAACGAATGCAAAAAACAGTCCACTCTAAGAACAGGCCGCTTGGACACTTTCAGAACGGCTCTGTTAATGACTGAAAACAGCTCTCGAAGAGATTGTCAAAAGAGACTCTGAAAACGAAACGTTGATCACTTTTGAGCAAAAGGCTGCACACACGCAATTCAACATACTCTGATTGTCATTTAGAGTTACATTATAGGAGCATTCAGCAACAAGTCAAAATGTGCTCCAGAAAGGCAGAAAACAACACTTTGATAGTTTGATATAACTTGAGAACGAATGCAAAAAACAGTCCACTCTAAGAACAGGCCGCTTGGACACTTTCAGAACAGCTCTGTTAATGACTGAAAACAGCTCTCGAAGAGATTGTCAAAAGAGACTCCGAAAACGAAACGTTGATCACTTTTGAGCAAAAGGCTGCACACACGCAATTCAAGTTGCTCTGATTGTCATTTAGAGTTACATTATAGGAGCATTCAGCAACAAGTCAAAATGTGCTCCAGAAAAGCAGAAAACAACACTGATAGAACTTGAGAACGAATGCAAAAAACAGTCCACTCTAAGAACAGGCCGCTTGGACACTTTCAGAACAGCTCTGTTAATGACTGAAAACAGCTCTCGAAGAGATTGTCAAAAGAGACTCCGAAAACGAAACGTTGATCACTTTTGAGCAAAAGGCTGCACACACGCAATTCAAGTTGCTCTGATTGTCATTTAGAGTTACATTATAGGAGCATTCAGCAACAAGTCAAAATGTGCTCCAGAAAAGCAGAAAATAACACTGATAGAACTTGAGAACGAATGCAAAAAACAGTCCACTCTCAGAACAGGCCGCTTGGACACTTTCAGAACGGCTCTGTTAATGACTGAAAACAGCTCTCGAAGAGATTGTCAAAAGAGACTCTGAAAACGAAACGTTGATCACTTTTGAGCAAAAGGCTGCACACACGCAATTCAAGTTGCTCTGATTGTCATTTAGAGTTACATTATAGGAGCATTCAGCAACAAGTCAAAATGTGCTCCAGAAAAGCAGAAAACAACACTGATAGAACTTGAGAACGAATGCAAAAAACAGTCCACTCTAAGAACAGGCCGCTTGGACACTTTCAGAACAGCTCTGTTAATGACTGAAAACAGCTCTCGAAGAGATTGTCAAAAGAGACTCCGAAAACGAAACGTTGATCACTTTTGAGCAAAAGGCTGCACACACGCAATTCAAGTTGCTCTGATTGTCATTTAGAGTTACATTATAGGAGCATTCAGCAACAAGTCCAAATGTGCTCCAGAAAAGCAGAAAACAACACTGATAGAACTTGAGAACGAATGCAAAAAACAGTCCACTCTAAGAACAGGCCGCTTGGACACTTTCAGAACAGCTCTGTTAATGACTGAAAACAGCTCTCGAAGAGATTGTCAAAAGAGACTCCGAAAACGAAACGTTGATCACTTTTGAGCAAAAGGCTGCACACACGCAATTCAAGTTGCTCTGATTGTCATTTAGAGTTACATTATAGGAGCATTCAGCAACAAGTCAAAATGTGCTCCAGAAAAGCAGAAAATAACACTGATAGAACTTGAGAACGAATGCAAAAAACAGTCCACTCTCAGAACAGGCCGCTTGGACACTTTCAGAACGGCTCTGTTAATGACTGAAAACAGCTCTCGAAGAGATTGTCAAAAGAGACTCTGAAAACGAAACGTTGATTACTTTTGAGCAAAAGGCTGCACACACGCAATTCAAGTTGCTCTGATTGTCATTTAGAGTTACATTATAGGAGCATTCAGCAACAAGTCAAAATGTGCTCCAGAAAAGCAGAAAATAACACTGATAGAACTTGAGAACGAATGCAAAAAACAGTCCACTCTCAGAACAGGCCGCTTGGACACTTTCAGAACGGCTCTGTTAATGACTGAAAACAGCTCTCGAAGAGATTGTCAAAAGAGACTCTGAAAACGAAACGTTGATCACTTTTGAGCAAAAGGCTGCACACACGCAATTCAAGTTGCTCTGATTGTCATTTAGAGTTACATTATAGGAGCATTCAGCAACAAGTCAAAATGTGCTCCAGAAAAGCAGAAAACAACACTGATAGAACTTGAGAACGAATGCAAAAAACAGTCCACTCTAAGAACAGGCCGCTTGGACACTTTCAGAACAGCTCTGTTAATGACTGAAAACAGCTCTCGAAGAGATTGTCAAAAGAGACTCCGAAAACGAAACGTTGATCACTTTTGAGCAAAAGGCTGCACACACGCAATTCAAGTTGCTCTGATTGTCATTTAGAGTTACATTATAGGAGCATTCAGCAACAAGTCCAAATGTGCTCCAGAAAAGCAGAAAACAACACTGATAGAACTTGAGAACGAATGCAAAAAACAGTCCACTCTAAGAACAGGCCGCTTGGACACTTTCAGAACAGCTCTGTTAATGACTGAAAACAGCTCTCGAAGAGATTGTCAAAAGAGACTCCGAAAACGAAACGTTGATCACTTTTGAGCAAAAGGCTGCACACACGCAATTCAAGTTGCTCTGATTGTCATTTAGAGTTACATTATAGGAGCATTCAGCAACAAGTCAAAATGTGCTCCAGAAAAGCAGAAAATAACACTGATAGAACTTGAGAACGAATGCAAAAAACAGTCCACTCTCAGAACAGGCCGCTTGGACACTTTCAGAACGGCTCTGTTAATGACTGAAAACAGCTCTCGAAGAGATTGTCAAAAGAGACTCTGAAAACGAAACGTTGATCACTTTTGAGCAAAAGGCTGCACACACGCAATTCAAGTTGCTCTGATTGTCATTTAGAGTTACATTATAGGAGCATTCAGCAACAAGTCAAAATGTGCTCCAGAAAAGCAGAAAACAACACTGATAGAACTTGAGAACGAATGCAAAAAACAGTCCACTCTAAGAACAGGCCGCTTGGACACTTTCAGAACAGCTCTGTTAATGACTGAAAACAGCTCTCGAAGAGATTGTCAAAAGAGACTCCGAAAACGAAACGTTGATCACTTTTGAGCAAAAGGCTGCACACACGCAATTCAAGTTGCTCTGATTGTCATTTAGAGTTACATTATAGGAGCATTCAGCAACAAGTCAAAATGTGCTCCAGAAAAGCAGAAAACAACACTGATAGAACTTGAGAACGAATGCAAAAAACAGTCCACTCTCAGAACAGGCCGCTTGGACACTTTCAGAACGGCTCTGTTAATGACTGAAAACAGCTCTCGAAGAGATTGTCAAAAGAGACTCTGAAAACGAAACGTGGATCACTTTTGAGCAAAAGGCTGCACACACGCAATTCAACATACTCTGATTGTCATTTAGAGTTACATTATAGGAGCATTCAGCAACAAGTCAAAATGTGCTCCAGAAAGGCAGAAAACAACACTTTGATAGTTTGATATAACTTGAGAACGAATGCAAAAAACAGTCCACTCTAAGAACAGGCCGCTTGGACACTTTCAGAACAGCTCTGTTAATGACTGAAAACAGCTCTCGAAGAGATTGTCAAAAGAGACTCCGAAAACGAAACGTTGATCACTTTTGAGCAAAAGGCTGCACACACGCAATTCAAGTTGCTCTGATTGTCATTTAGAGTTACATTATAGGAGCATTCAGCAACAAGTCAAAATGTGCTCCAGAAAAGCAGAAAACAACACTGATAGAACTTGAGAACGAATGCAAAAAACAGTCCACTCTAAGAACAGGCCGCTTGGACACTTTCAGAACAGCTCTGTTAATGACTGAAAACAGCTCTCGAAGAGATTGTCAAAAGAGACTCCGAAAACGAAACGTTGATCACTTTTGAGCAAAAGGCTGCACACACGCAATTCAAGTTGCTCTGATTGTCATTTAGAGTTACATTATAGGAGCATTCAGCAACAAGTCAAAATGTGCTCCAGAAAAGCAGAAAACAACACTGATAGAACTTGAGAACGAATGCAAAAAACAGTCCACTCTAAGAACAGGCCGCTTGGACACTTTCAGAACAGCTCTGTTAATGACTGAAAACAGCTCTCGAAGAGATTGTCAAAAGAGACTCCGAAAACGAAACGTTGATCACTTTTGAGCAAAAGGCTGCACACACGCAATTCAAGTTGCTCTGATTGTCATTTAGAGTTACATTATAGGAGCATTCAGCAACAAGTCAAAATGTGCTCCAGAAAAGCAGAAAATAACACTGATAGAACTTGAGAACGAATGCAAAAAACAGTCCACTCTCAGAACAGGCCGCTTGGACACTTTCAGAACGGCTCTGTTAATGACTGAAAACAGCTCTCGAAGAGATTGTCAAAAGAGACTCTGAAAACGAAACGTTGATCACTTTTGAGCAAAAGGCTGCACACACGCAATTCAAGTTGCTCTGATTGTCATTTAGAGTTACATTATAGGAGCATTCAGCAACAAGTCAAAATGTGCTCCAGAAAAGCAGAAAACAACACTGATAGAACTTGAGAACGAATGCAAAAAACAGTCCACTCTAAGAACAGGCCGCTTGGACACTTTCAGAACAGCTCTGTTAATGACTGAAAACAGCTCTCGAAGAGATTGTCAAAAGAGACTCCGAAAACGAAACGTTGATCACTTTTGAGCAAAAGGCTGCACACACGCAATTCAAGTTGCTCTGATTGTCATTTAGAGTTACATTATAGGAGCATTCAGCAACAAGTCCAAATGTGCTCCAGAAAAGCAGAAAACAACACTGATAGAACTTGAGAACGAATGCAAAAAACAGTCCACTCTAAGAACAGGCCGCTTGGACACTTTCAGAACAGCTCTGTTAATGACTGAAAACAGCTCTCGAAGAGATTGTCAAAAGAGACTCCGAAAACGAAACGTTGATCACTTTTGAGCAAAAGGCTGCACACACGCAATTCAAGTTGCTCTGATTGTCATTTAGAGTTACATTATAGGAGCATTCAGCAACAAGTCAAAATGTGCTCCAGAAAAGCAGAAAATAACACTGATAGAACTTGAGAACGAATGCAAAAAACAGTCCACTCTCAGAACAGGCCGCTTGGACACTTTCAGAACGGCTCTGTTAATGACTGAAAACAGCTCTCGAAGAGATTGTCAAAAGAGACTCTGAAAACGAAACGTTGATCACTTTTGAGCAAAAGGCTGCACACACGCAATTCAAGTTGCTCTGATTGTCATTTAGAGTTACATTATAGGAGCATTCAGCAACAAGTCAAAATGTGCTCCAGAAAAGCAGAAAATAACACTGATAGAACTTGAGAACGAATGCAAAAAACAGTCCACTCTCAGAACAGGCCGCTTGGACACTTTCAGAACGGCTCTGTTAATGACTGAAAACAGCTCTCGAAGAGATTGTCAAAAGAGACTCTGAAAACGAAACGTTGATCACTTTTGAGCAAAAGGCTGCACACACGCAATTCAAGTTGCTCTGATTGTCATTTAGAGTTACATTATAGGAGCATTCAGCAACAAGTCAAAATGTGCTCCAGAAAAGCAGAAAACAACACTGATAGAACTTGAGAACGAATGCAAAAAACAGTCCACTCTAAGAACAGGCCGCTTGGACACTTTCAGAACAGCTCTGTTAATGACTGAAAACAGCTCTCGAAGAGATTGTCAAAAGAGACTCCGAAAACGAAACGTTGATCACTTTTGAGCAAAAGGCTGCACACACGCAATTCAAGTTGCTCTGATTGTCATTTAGAGTTACATTATAGGAGCATTCAGCAACAAGTCCAAATGTGCTCCAGAAAAGCAGAAAACAACACTGATAGAACTTGAGAACGAATGCAAAAAACAGTCCACTCTAAGAACAGGCCGCTTGGACACTTTCAGAACAGCTCTGTTAATGACTGAAAACAGCTCTCGAAGAGATTGTCAAAAGAGACTCCGAAAACGAAACGTTGATCACTTTTGAGCAAAAGGCTGCACACACGCAATTCAAGTTGCTCTGATTGTCATTTAGAGTTACATTATAGGAGCATTCAGCAACAAGTCAAAATGTGCTCCAGAAAAGCAGAAAATAACACTGATAGAACTTGAGAACGAATGCAAAAAACAGTCCACTCTCAGAACAGGCCGCTTGGACACTTTCAGAACGGCTCTGTTAATGACTGAAAACAGCTCTCGAAGAGATTGTCAAAAGAGACTCTGAAAACGAAACGTTGATCACTTTTGAGCAAAAGGCTGCACACACGCAATTCAAGTTGCTCTGATTGTCATTTAGAGTTACATTATAGGAGCATTCAGCAACAAGTCAAAATGTGCTCCAGAAAAGCAGAAAACAACACTGATAGAACTTGAGAACGAATGCAAAAAACAGTCCACTCTAAGAACAGGCCGCTTGGACACTTTCAGAACAGCTCTGTTAATGACTGAAAACAGCTCTCGAAGAGATTGTCAAAAGAGACTCCGAAAACGAAACGTTGATCACTTTTGAGCAAAAGGCTGCACACACGCAATTCAAGTTGCTCTGATTGTCATTTAGAGTTACATTATAGGAGCATTCAGCAACAAGTCAAAATGTGCTCCAGAAAAGCAGAAAACAACACTGATAGAACTTGAGAACGAATGCAAAAAACAGTCCACTCTCAGAACAGGCCGCTTGGACACTTTCAGAACGGCTCTGTTAATGACTGAAAACAGCTCTCGAAGAGATTGTCAAAAGAGACTCTGAAAACGAAACGTGGATCACTTTTGAGCAAAAGGCTGCACACACGCAATTCAACATACTCTGATTGTCATTTAGAGTTACATTATAGGAGCATTCAGCAACAAGTCAAAATGTGCTCCAGAAAGGCAGAAAACAACACTTTGATAGTTTGATATAACTTGAGAACGAATGCAAAAAACAGTCCACTCTAAGAACAGGCCGCTTGGACACTTTCAGAACAGCTCTGTTAATGACTGAAAACAGCTCTCGAAGAGATTGTCAAAAGAGACTCCGAAAACGAAACGTTGATCACTTTTGAGCAAAAGGCTGCACACACGCAATTCAAGTTGCTCTGATTGTCATTTAGAGTTACATTATAGGAGCATTCAGCAACAAGTCAAAATGTGCTCCAGAAAAGCAGAAAACAACACTGATAGAACTTGAGAACGAATGCAAAAAACAGTCCACTCTAAGAACAGGCCGCTTGGACACTTTCAGAACAGCTCTGTTAATGACTGAAAACAGCTCTCGAAGAGATTGTCAAAAGAGACTCCGAAAACGAAACGTTGATCACTTTTGAGCAAAAGGCTGCACACACGCAATTCAAGTTGCTCTGATTGTCATTTAGAGTTACATTATAGGAGCATTCAGCAACAAGTCAAAATGTGCTCCAGAAAAGCAGAAAACAACACTGATAGAACTTGAGAACGAATGCAAAAAACAGTCCACTCTAAGAACAGGCCGCTTGGACACTTTCAGAACAGCTCTGTTAATGACTGAAAACAGCTCTCGAAGAGATTGTCAAAAGAGACTCCGAAAACGAAACGTTGATCACTTTTGAGCAAAAGGCTGCACACACGCAATTCAAGTTGCTCTGATTGTCATTTAGAGTTACATTATAGGAGCATTCAGCAACAAGTCAAAATGTGCTCCAGAAAAGCAGAAAACAACACTGATAGAACTTGAGAACGAATGCAAAAAACAGTCCACTCTCAGAACAGGCCGCTTGGACACTTTCAGAACGGCTCTGTTAATGACTGAAAACAGCTCTCGAAGAGATTGTCAAAAGAGACTCTGAAAACGAAACGTTGATCACTTTTGAGCAAAAGGCTGCACACACGCAATTCAACATACTCTGATTGTCATTTAGAGTTACATTATAGGAGCATTCAGCAACAAGTCAAAATGTGCTCCAGAAAGGCAGAAAACAACACTTTGATAGTTTGATATAACTTGAGAACGAATGCAAAAAACAGTCCACTCTAAGAACAGGCCGCTTGGACACTTTCAGAACAGCTCTGTTAATGACTGAAAACAGCTCTCGAAGAGATTGTCAAAAGAGACTCCGAAAACGAAACGTTGATCACTTTTGAGCAAAAGGCTGCACACACGCAATTCAAGTTGCTCTGATTGTCATTTAGAGTTACATTATAGGAGCATTCAGCAACAAGTCAAAATGTGCTCCAGAAAAGCAGAAAACAACACTTTGATAGTTTGATATAACTTGAGAACGAATGCAAAAAACAGTCCACTCTAAGAACAGGTCGCTTGGACACTTTCAGAACAGCTCTGTTAATGACTGAAAACAGCTCTCGAAGAGATTGTCAAAAGAGACTCCGAAAACGAAACGTTGATCACTTTTGAGCAAAAGGCTGCACACACGCAATTCAAGTTGCTCTGATTGTCATTTAGAGTTACATTATAGGAGCATTCAGCAACAAGTCAAAATGTGCTCCAGAAAAGCAGAAAACAACACTTTGATAGTTTGATATAACTTGAGAACGAATGCAAAAAACAGTCCACTCTCAGAACAGGCCGCTTGGACACTTTCAGAACAGCTCTGTTAATGACTGAAAACAGCTCTCGAAGAGATTGTCAAAAGAGACTCCGAAAACGAAACGTTGATCACTTTTGAGCAAAAGGCTGCACACACGCAATTCAAGTTGCTCTGATTGTCATTTAGAGTTACATTATAGGAGCATTCAGCAACAAGTCAAAATGTGCTCCAGAAAAGCAGAAAACAACACTGATAGAACTTGAGAACGAATGCAAAAAACAGTCCACTCTCAGAACAGGCCGCTTGGACGACACTTTCAGAACGGCTCTGTTAATGACTGAAAACAGCTCTCGAAGAGATTGTCAAAAGAGACTCTGAAAACGAAACGTTGATCACTTTTGAGCAAAAGGCTGCACACACGCAATTCAAGTTGCTCTGATTGTCATTTAGAGTTACATTATAGGAGCATTCAGCAACAAGTCAAAATGTGCTCCAGAAAAGCAGAAAACAACACTGATAGAACTTGAGAACGAATGCAAAAAACAGTCCACTCTAAGAACAGGCCGCTTGGACACTTTCAGAACAGCTCTGTTAATGACTGAAAACAGCTCTCGAAGAGATTGTCAAAAGTGACTCCGAAAACGAAACGTTGATCACTTTTGAGCAAAAGGCTGCACACACGCAATTCAAGTTGCTCTGATTGTCATTTAGAGTTACATTATAGGAGCATTCAGCAACAAGTCAAAATGTGCTCCAGAAAAGCAGAAAACAACACTGATAGAACTTGAGAACGAATGCAAAAAACAGTCCACTCTCAGAACAGGCCGCTTGGACACTTTCAGAACAGCTCTGTTAATGACTGAAAACAGCTCTCGAAGAGATTGTCAAAAGAGACTCCGAAAACGAAACGTTGATCACTTTTGAGCAAAAGGCTGCACACACGCAATTCAAGTTGCTCTGATTGTCATTTAGAGTTACATTATAGGAGCATTCAGCAACAAGTCAAAATGTGCTCCTGAAAAGCAGAAAACAACACTGATAGAACTTGAGAACGAATGCAAAAAACAGTCCACTCTCAGAACAGGCCGCTTGGACACTTTTAGAACAGCTCTGTTAATGACTGAAAACAGCTCTCGAAGAGATTGTCAAAAGAGACTCTGAAAACGAAACGTTGATCACTTTTGAGCAAAAGGCTGCACACACGCAATTCAAGTTGCTCTGATTGTCATTTAGAGTTACATTATAGGAGCATTCAGCAACAAGTCAAAATGTGCTCCAGAAAGGCAGAAAACAACACTTTGATATAACTTGAGAACGAATGCAAAAAATAGTCCACTCTCAGAACAAGCTGCTTGGACACTATCAGAAAAGCTCTGTTAATGACTGAAATCAGCTCTTTAAGAGATTGTCAAAAGAGACTCTGAAAACGAAACGTTGATCACTTTTGAGCAAAAGGCTGCACACACGCAATTCAAGTTGCTCTGATTGTCATTTAGAGTTACATTATAGGAGCATTCAACAACAAGTCAAAATGTGCTCGAGAAAGGCAGAAAACAACACTTTGATATAACTTGAGAACGAATGCAAAAAACAGTCCACTCTCAGAACAGGCTGCTTGGACACTTTCAGAACAGCTCTGTTAATGACTGAAATCAGCTCTTTAAGAGATTGTCAAAAGAGACTCTGAAAACGAAACATTGATCACTTTTGAGCAAAAGGCTGCACAAACGTAATTCAACATACTCTGATTGTCATTTAGAGTTACATTATAGGAGCATTCAACAACAAGTCAAAATGTGCTCCAGAAAGGCAGAAAACAACAATTTGATAGTTTGATATAACTTGAGAACGAATGCAAAAAACAGTCCACTCTCAGAACAGGCCGCTTTCAGAACAGCTCTGTTAATGACTGAAAACAGCTCTCGAAGAGATTGTCAAAAGAGACTCCGAAAACGAAACGTTGATCACTTTTGAGCAAAAGGCTGCACACACGCAATTCAAGTTGCTCTGATTGTCATTTAGAGTTACATTATAGGAGCATTCAGCAACAAGTCAAAATGTGCTCCAGAAAAGCAGAAAACAACACTGATAGAACTTGAGAACGAATGCAAAAAACAGTCCACTCTCAGAACAGGCCGCTTGGATACTTTCAGAACGGCTCTGTTAATGACTGAAAACAGCTCTCGAACAGAATGTCAAAAGAGACTCTGAAAACGAAACGTTGATCACTTTTGAGCAAAAGGCTGCACACACGCAATTCAAGTTGCTCTGATTGTCATTTAGAGTTACATTATAGGAGCATTCAGCAACAAGTCAAAATGTGCTCCAGAAAAGCAGAAAACAACACTGATAGAACTTGAGAACGAATGCAAAAAACAGTCCACTCTCAGAACAGGCTGCTTGGACACTTTCAGAACAGCTCTGTTAATGACTGAAATCAGCTCTTTAAGAGATTGTCAAAAGAGACTCTGAAAACGAAACATTGATAACTTTTGAGCAAAAGGCTGCACACACGTAATTCAACATACTCTGATTGTCATTTAGATTTACATTATAGGAGCATTCAACAACAAGTCAAAATGTGCTCCAGAAAGGCAGAAAACAACACTTTGATAGTTTGATATAACTTGAGAACGAATGCAAAAAACAGTCCACTCTCAGAACAGGCCGCTTGGACACTTTCAGAACAGCTCTGTTAATGACTGAAAACAGCTCTCGAAGAGATTGTCAAAAGAGACTCCGAAAACGAAACGTTGATCACTTTTGAGCAAAAGGCTGCACACACGCAATTCAAGTTGCTCTGATTGTCATTTAGAGTTCCATTATAGGAGCATTCAGCAACAAGTCAAAATGTGCTCCAGAAAAGCAGAAAACAACACTGATAGAACTTGAGAACGAATGCAAAAAACAGTCCACTCTAAGAACAGGCCGCTTGGACACTTTCAGAACAGCTCTGTTAATGACTGAAAACAGCTCTCGAAGAGATTGTCAAAAGAGACTCCGAAAACGAAACGTTGATCACTTTTGAGCAAAAGGCTGCACACACGCAATTCAAGTTGCTCTGATTGTCATTTAGAGTTACATTATAGGAGCATTCAGCAACAAGTCAAAATGTGCTCCAGAAAAAGCAGAAAACAACACTGATAGAACTTGAGAACGAATGCAAAAAACAGTCCACTCTAAGAACAGGCCGCTTGGACACTTTCAGAACAGCTCTGTTAATGACTGAAAACAGCTCTCGAAGAGATTGTCAAAAGAGACTCCGAAAACGAAACGTTGATCACTTTTGAGCAAAAGGCTGCACACACGCAATTCAAGTTGCTCTGATTGTCATTTAGAGTTACATTATAGGAGCATTCAGCAACAAGTCAAAATGTGCTCCAGAAAAGCAGAAAACAACACTGATAGAACTTGAGAACGAATGCAAAAAACAGTCCACTCTCAGAACAGGCCGCTTGGACACTTTCAGAACGGCTCTGTTAATGACTGAAAACAGCTCTCGAAGAGATTGTCAAAAGAGACTCTGAAAACGAAACGTTGATCACTTTTGAGCAAAAGGCTGCACACACGCAATTCAACATACTCTGATTGTCATTTAGAGTTACATTATAGGAGCATTCAGCAACAAGTCAAAATGTGCTCCAGAAAGGCAGAAAACAACACTTTGATAGTTTGATATAACTTGAGAACGAATGCAAAAAACAGTCCACTCTAAGAACAGGCCGCTTGGACACTTTCAGAACAGCTCTGTTAATGACTGAAAACAGCTCTCGAAGAGATTGTCAAAAGAGACTCCGAAAACGAAACGTTGATCACTTTTGAGCAAAAGGCTGCACACACGCAATTCAAGTTGCTCTGATTGTCATTTAGAGTTACATTATAGGAGCATTCAGCAACAAGTCAAAATGTGCTCCAGAAAAGCAGAAAACAACACTTTGATAGTTTGATATAACTTGAGAACGAATGCAAAAAACAGTCCACTCTAAGAACAGGCCGCTTGGACACTTTCAGAACAGCTCTGTTAATGACTGAAAACAGCTCTCGAAGAGATTGTCAAAAGAGACTCCGAAAACGAAACGTTGATCACTTTTGAGCAAAAGGCTGCACACACGCAATTCAAGTTGCTCTGATTGTCATTTAGAGTTACATTATAGGAGCATTCAGCAACAAGTCAAAATGTGCTCCAGAAAAGCAGAAAACAACACTGATAGAACTTGAGAACGAATGCAAAAAACAGTCCACTCTCAGAACAGGCCGCTTGGACACTTTCAGAACAGCTCTGTTAATGACTGAAAACAGCTCTCGAAGAGATTGTCAAAAGAGACTCCGAAAACGAAACGTTGATCACTTTTGAGCAAAAGACTGCACACACGCAATTCAAGTTGCTCTGATTGTCATTTAGAGTTACATTATAGGAGCATTCAGCAACAAGTCAAAATGTGCTCCTGAAAAGCAGAAAACAACACTGATAGAACTTGAGAACGAATGCAAAAAACAGTCCACTCTCAGAACAGGCCGCTTGGACACTTTTAGAACAGCTCTGTAATGACTGAAAACAGCTCTCGAAGAGATTGTCAAAAGAGACTCTGAAAACGAAACGTTGATCACTTTTGAGCAAAAGGCTGCACACACGCAATTCAAGTTGCTCTGATTGTCATTTAGAGTTACATTATAGGAGCATTCAACAACAAGTCAAAATGTGCTCGAGAAAGGCAGAAAACAACACTTTGATATAACTTGAGAACGAATGCAAAAAACAGTCCACTCTCAGAACAGGCTGCTTGGACACTTTCAGAACAGCTCTGTTAATGACTGAAATCAGCTCTTTAAGAGATTGTCAAAAGAGACTCTGAAAACGAAACATTGATAACTTTTGAGCAAAAGGCTGCACAAACGTAATTCAACATACTCTGATTGTCATTTAGAGTTACATTATAGGAGCATTCAACAACAAGTCAAAATGTGCTCCAGAAAGGCAGAAAACAACAATTTGATAGTTTGATATAACTTGAGAACGAATGCAAAAAACAGTCCACTCTCAGAACAGGCCGCTTTCAGAACAGCTCTGTTAATGACTGAAAACAGCTCTCGAAGAGATTGTCAAAAGAGACTCCGAAAACGAAACGTTGATCACTTTTGAGCAAAAGGCTGCACACACGCAATTCAAGTTGCTCTGATTGTCATTTAGAGTTACATTATAGGAGCATTCAGCAACAAGTCAAAATGTGCTCCAGAAAAGCAGAAAACAACACTGATAGAACTTGAGAACGAATGCAAAAAACAGTCCACTCTCAGAACAGGCCGCTTGGATACTTTCAGAACGGCTCTGTTAATGACTGAAAACAGCTCTCGAACAGAATGTCAAAAGAGACTCTGAAAACGAAACGTTGATCACTTTTGAGCAAAAGGCTGCACACACGCAATTCAAGTTGCTCTGATTGTCATTTAGAGTTACATTATAGGAGCATTCAGCAACAAGTCAAAATGTGCTCCAGAAAAGCAGAAAACAACACTGATAGAACTTGAGAACGAATGCAAAAAACAGTCCACTCTCAGAACAGGCTGCTTGGACACTTTCAGAACAGCTCTGTTAATGACTGAAATCAGCTCTTTAAGAGATTGTCAAAAGAGACTCTGAAAACGAAACATTGATAACTTTTGAGCAAAAGGCTGCACACACGTAATTCAACATACTCTGATTGTCATTTAGAGTTACATTATAGGAGCATTCAACAACAAGTCAAAATGTGCTCCAGAAAGGCAGAAAACAACACTTTGATAGTTTGATATAACTTGAGAACGAATGCAAAAAACAGTCCACTCTCAGAACAGGCCGCTTGGACACTTTCAGAACAGCTCTGTTAATGACTGAAAACAGCTCTCGAAGAGATTGTCAAAAGAGACTCCGAAAACGAAACGTTGATCACTTTTGTGCAAAAGGCTGCACACACGCAATTCAAGTTGCTCTGATTGTCATTTAGAGTTACATTATAGGAGCATTCAGCAACAAGTCAAAATGTGCTCCAGAAAAGCAGAAAACAACACTGATAGAACTTGAGAACGAATGCAAAAAACAGTCCACTCTAAGAACAGGCCGCTTGGACACTTTCAGAACAGCTCTGTTAATGACTGAAAACAGCTCTCGAAGAGATTGTCAAAAGAGACTCCGAAAACGAAACGTTGATCACTTTTGAGCAAAAGGCTGCACACACGCAATTCAAGTTGCTCTGATTGTCATTAGAGTTACATTATAGGAGCATTCAGCAACAAGTCAAAATGTGCTCCAGAAAAGCAGAAAATAACACTGATAGAACTTGAGAACGACTGCAAAAAACAGTCCACTCTCAGAACAGGCCGCTTGGACACTTTCAGAACGGCTCTGTTAATGACTGAAAACAGCTCTCGAAGAGATTGTCAAAAGAGACTCTGAAAACGAAACGTTGATCACTTTTGAGCAAAAGGCTGCACACACGCAATTCAAGTTGCTCTGATTGTCATTTAGAGTTACATTATAGGAGCATTCAGCAACAAGTCAAAATGTGCTCCAGAAAAGCAGAAAACAACACTGATAGAACTTGAGAACGAATGCAAAAAACAGTCCACTCTCAGAACAGGCTGCTTGGACACTTTCAGAACAGCTCTGTTAATGACTGAAATCAGCTCTTTAAGAGATTGTCAAAAGAGACTCTGAAAACGAAACATTGATAACTTTTGAGCAAAAGGCTGCACACACGTAATTCAACATACTCTGATTGTCATTTAGAGTTACATTATAGGAGCATTCAACAACAAGTCAAAATGTGCTCCAGAAAGGCAGAAAACAACACTTTGATAGTTTGATATAACTTGAGAACGAATGCAAAAAACAGTCCACTCTCAGAACAGGCCGCTTGGACACTTTCAGAACAGCTCTGTTAATGACTGAAAACAGCTCTCGAAGAGATTGTCAAAAGAGACTCCGAAAACGAAACGTTGATCACTTTTGAGCAAAAGGCTGCACACACGCAATTCAAGTTGCTCTGATTGTCATTTAGAGTTACATTATAGGAGCATTCAGCAACAAGTCAAAATGTGCTCCAGAAAAGCAGAAAACAACACTGATAGAACTTGAGAACGAATGCAAAAAACAGTCCACTCTAAGAACAGGCCGCTTGGACACTTTCAGAACAGCTCTGTTAATGACTGAAAACAGCTCTCGAAGAGATTGTCAAAAGAGACTCCGAAAACGAAACGTTGATCACTTTTGAGCAAAAGGCTGCACACACGCAATTCAAGTTGCTCTGATTGTCATTTAGAGTTACATTATAGGAGCATTCAGCAACAAGTCAAAATGTGCTCCAGAAAAGCAGAAAACAACACTGATAGAACTTGAGAACGAATGCAAAAAACAGTCCACTCTAAGAACAGGCCGCTTGGACACTTTCAGAACAGCTCTGTTAATGACTGAAAACAGCTCTCGAAGAGATTGTCAAAAGAGACTCCGAAAACGAAACGTTGATCACTTTTAGCAAAAGGCTGCACACACGCAATTCAAGTTGCTCTGATTGTCATTTAGAGTTACATTATAGGAGCATTCAGCAACAAGTCAAAATGTGCTCCAGAAAAGCAGAAAACAACACTGATAGAACTTGAGAACGAATGCAAAAAACAGTCCACTCTAAGAACAGGCCGCTTGGACACTTTCAGAACGGCTCTGTTAATGACTGAAAACAGCTCTCGAAGAGATTGTCAAAAGAGACACTGAAAATGAAACGTTGATCACTTTTGAGCAAAAGGCTGCACACACGCAATTCAAGTTGCTCTGATTGTCATTTAGAGTTACATTATAGGAGCATTCAGCAACAAGTCAAAATGTGCTCCAGAAAGGCAGAAAACAACACTTTGATAGTTTGATATAACTTGAGAACGAATGCAAAAAACAGTCCACTCTAAGAACAGGCCGCTTGGACACTTTCAGAACAGCTCTGTTAATGACTGAAAACAGCTCTCGAAGAGATTGTCAAAAGAGACTCCGAAAACGAAACGTTGATCACTTTTGAGCAAAAGGCTGCACACACGCAATTCAAGTTGCTCTGATTGTCATTTAGAGTTACATTATAGGAGCATTCAGCAACAAGTCAAAATGTGCTCCAGAAAAGCAGAAAACAACACTTTGATAGTTTGATATAACTTGAGAACGAATGCAAAAAACAGTCCACTCTAAGAACAGGCCGCTTGGACACTTTCAGAACAGCTCTGTTAATGACTGAAAACAGCTCTCGAAGAGATTGTCAAAAGAGACTCCGAAAACGAAACGTTGATCACTTTTGAGCAAAAGGCTGCACACACGCAATTCAAGTTGCTCTGATTGTCATTTAGAGTTACATTATAGGAGCATTCAGCAACAAGTCAAAATGTGCTCCAGAAAAGCAGAAAACAACACTGATAGAACTTGAGAACGAATGCAAAAAACAGTCCACTCTAAGAACAGGCCGCTTGGGCACTTTCAGAACGGCTCTGTTAATGACTGAAAACAGCTCTCGAAGAGATTGTCAAAAGAGACTCTGAAAACGAAACGTTGATCACTTTTGAGCAAAAGGCTGCACACACGCAATTCAACATACTCTGATTGTCATTTAGAGTTACATTATAGGAGCATTCAGCAACAAGTCAAAATGTGCTCCAGAAAGGCAGAAAACAACACTTTGATAGTTTGATATAACTTGAGAACGAATGCAAAAAACAGTCCACTCTAAGAACAGGCCGCTTGGACACTTTCAGAACAGCTCTGTTAATGACTGAAAACAGCTCTCGAAGAGATTGTCAAAAGAGACTCCGAAAACGAAACGTTGATCACTTTTGAGCAAAAGGCTGCACACACGCAATTCAAGTTGCTCTGATTGTCATTTAGAGTTACATTATAGGAGCATTCAGCAACAAGTCAAAATGTGCTCCAGAAAAGCAGAAAACAACACTGATAGAACTTGAGAACGAATGCAAAAAACAGTCCACTCTCAGAACAGGCCGCTTGGACACTTTCAGAACAGCTCTGTTAATGACTGAAAACAGCTCTCGAAGAGATTGTCAAAAGAGACTCCGAAAACGAAACGTTGATCACTTTTGAGCAAAAGGCTGCACACACGCAATTCAAGTTGCTCTGATTGTCATTTAGAGTTACATTATAGGAGCATTCAGCAACAAGTCAAAATGTGCTCCTGAAAAGCAGAAAACAACACTGATAGAACTTGAGAACGAATGCAAAAAACAGTCCACTCTCAGAACAGGCCGCTTGGACACTTTTAGAACAGCTCTGTTAATGACTGAAAACAGCTCTCGAAGAGATTGTCAAAAGAGACTCTGAAAACGAAACGTTGATCACTTTTGAGCAAAAGGCTGCACACACGCAATTCAAGTTGCTCTGATTGTCATTTAGAGTTACATTATAGGAGCATTCAGCAACAAGTCAAAATGTGCTCCAGAAAGGCAGAAAACAACACTTTGATATAACTTGAGAACGAATGCAAAAAATTGTCCACTCTCAGAACAAGCTGCTTGGACACTATCAGAACAGCTCTGTTAATGACTGAAATCAGCTCTTTAAGAGATTGTCAAAAGAGACTCTGAAAACGAAACGTTGATCACTTTTGAGCAAAAGGCTGCACACACGCAATTCAACATACTCTGATTGTCATTTAGAGTTACATTATAGGAGCATTCAGCAACAAGTCAAAATGTGCTCCAGAAAGGCAGAAAACAACACTTTGATAGTTTGATATAACTTGAGAACGAATGCAAAAAACAGTCCACTCTAAGAACAGGCCGCTTGGACACTTTCAGAACAGCTCTGTTAATGACTGAAAACAGCTCTCGAAGAGATTGTCAAAAGAGACTCCGAAAACGAAACGTTGATCACTTTTGAGCAAAAGGCTGCACACACGCAATTCAAGTTGCTCTGATTGTCATTTAGAGTTACATTATAGGAGCATTCAGCAACAAGTCAAAATGTGCTCCAGAAAAGCAGAAAACAACACTTTGATAGTTTGATATAACTTGAGAACGAATGCAAAAAACAGTCCACTCTAAGAACAGGCCGCTTGGACACTTTCAGAACAGCTCTGTTAATGACTGAAAACAGCTCTCGAAGAGATTGTCAAAAGAGACTCCGAAAACGAAACGTTGATCACTTTTGAGCAAAAGGCTGCACACACGCAATTCAAGTTGCTCTGATTGTCATTTAGAGTTACATTATAGGAGCATTCAGCAACAAGTCAAAATGTGCTCCAGAAAAGCAGAAAACAACACTGATAGAACTTGAGAACGAATGCAAAAAACAGTCCACTCTAAGAACAGGCCGCTTGGGCACTTTCAGAACGGCTCTGTTAATGACTGAAAACAGCTCTCGAAGAGATTGTCAAAAGAGACTCTGAAAACGAAACGTTGATCACTTTTGAGCAAAAGGCTGCACACACGCAATTCAACATACTCTGATTGTCATTTAGAGTTACATTATAGGAGCATTCAGCAACAAGTCAAAATGTGCTCCAGAAAGGCAGAAAACAACACTTTGATAGTTTGATATAACTTGAGAACGAATGCAAAAAACAGTCCACTCTAAGAACAGGCCGCTTGGACACTTTCAGAACAGCTCTGTTAATGACTGAAAACAGCTCTCGAAGAGATTGTCAAAAGAGACTCCGAAAACGAAACGTTGATCACTTTTGAGCAAAAGGCTGCACACACGCAATTCAAGTTGCTCTGATTGTCATTTAGAGTTACATTATAGGAGCATTCAGCAACAAGTCAAAATGTGCTCCAGAAAAGCAGAAAACAACACTGATAGAACTTGAGAACGAATGCAAAAAACAGTCCACTCTCAGAACAGGCCGCTTGGACACTTTCAGAACAGCTCTGTTAATGACTGAAAACAGCTCTCGAAGAGATTGTCAAAAGAGACTCCGAAAACGAAACGTTGATCACTTTTGAGCAAAAGGCTGCACACACGCAATTCAAGTTGCTCTGATTGTCATTTAGAGTTACATTATAGGAGCATTCAGCAACAAGTCAAAATGTGCTCCTGAAAAGCAGAAAACAACACTGATAGAACTTGAGAACGAATGCAAAAAACAGTCCACTCTCAGAACAGGCCGCTTGGACACTTTTAGAACAGCTCTGTTAATGACTGAAAACAGCTCTCGAAGAGATTGTCAAAAGAGACTCTGAAAACGAAACGTTGATCACTTTTGAGCAAAAGGCTGCACACACGCAATTCAAGTTGCTCTGATTGTCATTTAGAGTTACATTATAGGAGCATTCAGCAACAAGTCAAAATGTGCTCCAGAAAGGCAGAAAACAACACTTTGATATAACTTGAGAACGAATGCAAAAAATTGTCCACTCTCAGAACAAGCTGCTTGGACACTATCAGAACAGCTCTGTTAATGACTGAAATCAGCTCTTTAAGAGATTGTCAAAAGAGACTCTGAAAACGAAACGTTGATCACTTTTGAGCAAAAGGCTGCACACACGCAATTCAACATACTCTGATTGTCATTTAGAGTTACATTATAGGAGCATTCAGCAACAAGTCAAAATGTGCTCCAGAAAGGCAGAAAACAACACTTTGATAGTTTGATATAACTTGAGAACGAATGCAAAAAACAGTCCACTCTAAGAACAGGCCGCTTGGACACTTTCAGAACAGCTCTGTTAATGACTGAAAACAGCTCTCGAAGAGATTGTCAAAAGAGACTCCGAAAACGAAACGTTGATCACTTTTGAGCAAAAGGCTGCACACACGCAATTCAAGTTGCTCTGATTGTCATTTAGAGTTACATTATAGGAGCATTCAGCAACAAGTCAAAATGTGCTCCAGAAAAGCAGAAAACAACACTGATAGAACTTGAGAACGAATGCAAAAAACAGTCCACTCTCAGAACAGGCCGCTTGGACACTTTCAGAACAGCTCTGTTAATGACTGAAAACAGCTCTCGAAGAGATTGTCAAAAGAGACTCCGAAAACGAAACGTTGATCACTTTTGAGCAAAAGGCTGCACACACGCAATTCAAGTTGCTCTGATTGTCATTTAGAGTTACATTATAGGAGCATTCAGCAACAAGTCAAAATGTGCTCCTGAAAAGCAGAAAACAACACTGATAGAACTTGAGAACGAATGCAAAAAACAGTCCACTCTCAGAACAGGCCGCTTGGACACTTTTAGAACAGCTCTGTTAATGACTGAAAACAGCTCTCGAAGAGATTGTCAAAAGAGACTCTGAAAACGAAACGTTGATCACTTTTGAGCAAAAGGCTGCACACACGCAATTCAAGTTGCTCTGATTGTCATTTAGAGTTACATTATAGGAGCATTCAGCAACAAGTCAAAATGTGCTCCAGAAAGGCAGAAAACAACACTTTGATATAACTTGAGAACGAATGCAAAAAATAGTCCACTCTCAGAACAAGCTGCTTGGACACTATCAGAACAGCTCTGTTAATGACTGAAATCAGCTCTTTAAGAGATTGTCAAAAGAGACTCTGAAAACGAAACGTTGATCACTTTTGAGCAAAAGGCTGCACACACGCAATTCAAGTTGCTCTGATTGTCATTTAGAGTTACATTATAGGAGCATTCAACAACAAGTCAAAATGTGCTCGAGAAAGGCAGAAAACAACACTTTGATATAACTTGAGAACGAATGCAAAAAACAGTCCACTCTCAGAACAGGCTGCTTGGACACTTTCAGAACAGCTCTGTTAATGACTGAAATCAGCTCTTTAAGAGATTGTCAAAAGAGACTCTGAAAACGAAACATTGATAACTTTTGAGCAAAAGGCTGCACAAACGTAATTCAACATACTCTGATTGTCATTTAGAGTTACATTATAGGAGCATTCAACAACAAGTCAAAATGTGCTCCAGAAAGGCAGAAAACAACAATTTGATAGTTTGATATAACTTGAGAACTAATGCAAAAAACAGTCCACTCTCAGAACAGGCCGCTTTCAGAACAGCTCTGTTAATGACTGAAAACAGCTCTCGAAGAGATTGTCAAAAGAGTCTCTGAAAACGAAACGTTGATCACTTTGGAGCAAAAGGCTGCACACACGCAATTCAAGTTGCTCTGATTGTCATTTAGAGTTACATTATAGGAGCATTCAGCAACAAGTCAAAATGTGCTCCAGAAAAGCAGAAAACAACACTGATAGAACTTGAGAACGAATGCAAAAAACAGTCCACTCTCAGAACAGGCCGCTTGGATACTTTCAGAACGGCTCTGTTAATGACTGAAAACAGCTCTCGAACAGAATGTCAAAAGAGACTCTGAAAACGAAACGTTGATCACTTTTGAGCAAAAGGCTGCGCACACGCAATTCAAGTTGCTCTGATTGTCAGTTAGAGTTACATTATAGGAGCATTCAGCAACAAGTCAAAATGTGCTCCAGAAAAGCAGAAAACAACACTGATAGAACTTGAGAACGAATGCAAAAAACAGTCCACTCTCAGAACAGGCTGCTTGGACACTTTCAGAACAGCTCTGTTAATGACTGAAATCAGCTCTTTAAGAGATTGTCAAAAGAGACTCTGAAAACGAAACATTGATAACTTTTGAGCAAAAGGCTGCACACACGTAATTCAACATACTCTGATTGTCATTTAGAGTTACATTATAGGAGCATTCAACAACAAGTCAAAATGTGCTCCAGAAAGGCAGAAAACAACACTTTGATAGTTTGATATAACTTGAGAACGAATGCAAAAAACAGTCCACTCTCAGAACAGGCCGCTTGGACACTTTCAGAACAGCTCTGTTAATGACTGAAAACAGCTCTCGAAGAGATTGTCAAAAGAGACTCCGAAAACGAAACGTTGATCACTTTTGTGCAAAAGGCTGCACACACGCAATTCAAGTTGCTCTGATTGTCATTTAGAGTTACATTATAGGAGCATTCAGCAACAAGTCAAAATGTGCTCCAGAAAAGCAGAAAACAACACTGATAGAACTTGAGAACGAATGCAAAAAACAGTCCACTCTAAGAACAGGCCGCTTGGACACTTTCAGAACAGCTCTGTTAATGACTGAAAACAGCTCTCGAAGAGATTGTCAAAAGAGACTCCGAAAACGAAACGTTGATCACTTTTGAGCAAAAGGCTGCACACACGCAATTCAAGTTGCTCTGATTGTCATTAGAGTTACATTATAGGAGCATTCAGCAACAAGTCAAAATGTGCTCCAGAAAAGCAGAAAATAACACTGATAGAACTTGAGAACGAATGCAAAAAACAGTCCACTCTCAGAACAGGCCGCTTGGACACTTTCAGAACGGCTCTGTTAATGACTGAAAACAGCTCTCGAAGAGATTGTCAAAAGAAACTCTGAAAACGAAACGTTGATCACTTTTGAGCAAAAGGCTGCACACACGCAATTCAAGTTGCTCTGATTGTCATTTAGAGTTACATTATAGGAGCATTCAGCAACAAGTCAAAATGTGCTCCAGAAAAGCAGAAAACAACACTGATAGAACTTGAGAACGAATGCAAAAAACAGTCCACTCTCAGAACAGGCTGCTTGGACACTTTCAGAACAGCTCTGTTAATGACTGAAATCAGCTCTTTAAGAGATTGTCAAAAGAGACTCTGAAAACGAAACATTGATAACTTTTGAGCAAAAGGCTGCACACACGTAATTCAACATACTCTGATTGTCATTTAGAGTTACATTATAGGAGCATTCAACAACAAGTCAAAATGTGCTCCAGAAAGGCAGAAAACAACACTTTGATAGTTTGATATAACTTGAGAACGAATGCAAAAAACAGTCCACTCTCAGAACAGGCCGCTTGGACACTTTCAGAACAGCTCTGTTAATGACTGAAAACAGCTCTCGAAGAGATTGTCAAAAGAGACTCCGAAAACGAAACGTTGATCACTTTTGAGCAAAAGGCTGCACACACGCAATTCAAGTTGCTCTGATTGTCATTTAGAGTTACATTATAGGAGCATTCAGCAACAAGTCAAAATGTGCTCCAGAAAAGCAGAAAACAACACTGATAGAACTTGAGAACGAATGCAAAAAACAGTCCACTCTAAGAACAGGCCGCTTGGACACTTTCAGAACAGCTCTGTTAATGACTGAAAACAGCTCTCGAAGAGATTGTCAAAAGAGACTCCGAAAACGAAACGTTGATCACTTTTGAGCAAAAGGCTGCACACACGCAATTCAAGTTGCTCTGATTGTCATTTAGAGTTACATTATAGGAGCATTCAGCAACAAGTCAAAATGTGCTCCAGAAAAGCAGAAAACAACACTGATAGAACTTGAGAACGAATGCAAAAAACAGTCCACTCTAAGAACAGGCCGCTTGGACACTTTCAGAACAGCTCTGTTAATGACTGAAAACAGCTCTCGAAGAGATTGTCAAAAGAGACTCCGAAAACGAAACGTTGATCACTTTTGAGCAAAAGGCTGCACACACGCAATTCAAGTTGCTCTGATTGTCATTTAGAGTTACATTATAGGAGCATTCAGCAACAAGTCAAAATGTGCTCCAGAAAAGCAGAAAACAACACTGATAGAACTTGAGAACGAATGCAAAAAACAGTCCACTCTAAGAACAGGCCGCTTGGACACTTTCAGAACGGCTCTGTTAATGACTGAAAACAGCTCTCGAAGAGATTGTCAAAAGAGTCTCTGAAAACGAAACGTTGATCACTTTTGAGCAAAAGGCTGCACACACGCAATTCAAGTTGCTCTGATTGTCATTTAGAGTTACATTATAGGAGCATTCAGCAACAAGTCAAAATGTGCTCCAGAAAGGCAGAAAACAACACTTTGATAGTTTGATATAACTTGAGAACGAATGCAAAAAACAGTCCACTCTAAGAACAGGCCGCTTGGACACTTTCAGAACAGCTCTGTTAATGACTGAAAACAGCTCTCGAAGAGATTGTCAAAAGAGACTCCGAAAACGAAACGTTGATCACTTTTGAGCAAAAGGCTGCACACACGCAATTCAAGTTGCTCTGATTGTCATTTAGAGTTACATTATAGGAGCATTCAGCAACAAGTCAAAATGTGCTCCAGAAAAGCAGAAAACAACACTTTGATAGTTTGATATAACTTGAGAACGAATGCAAAAAACAGTCCACTCTAAGAACAGGCCGCTTGGACACTTTCAGAACAGCTCTGTTAATGACTGAAAACAGCTCTCGAAGAGATTGTCAAAAGAGACTCCGAAAACGAAACGTTGATCACTTTTGAGCAAAAGGCTGCACACACGCAATTCAAGTTGCTCTGATTGTCATTTAGAGTTACATTATAGGAGCATTCAGCAACAAGTCAAAATGTGCTCCAGAAAAGCAGAAAACAACACTGATAGAACTTGAGAACGAATGCAAAAAACAGTCCACTCTAAGAACAGGCCGCTTGGACACTTTCAGAACGGCTCTGTTAATGACTGAAAACAGCTCTCGAAGAGATTGTCAAAAGAGACTCTGAAAACGAAACGTTGATCACTTTTGAGCAAAAGGCTGCACACACGCAATTCAACATACTCTGATTGTCATTTAGAGTTACATTATAGGAGCATTCAGCAACAAGTCAAAATGTGCTCCAGAAAGGCAGAAAACAACACTTTGATAGTTTGATATAACTTGAGAACGAATGCAAAAAACAGTCCACTCTAAGAACAGGCCGCTTGGACACTTTCAGAACAGCTCTGTTAATGACTGAAAACAGCTCTCGAAGAGATTGTCAAAAGAGACTCCGAAAACGAAACGTTGATCACTTTTGAGCAAAAGGCTGCACACACGCAATTCAAGTTGCTCTGATTGTCATTTAGAGTTACATTATAGGAGCATTCAGCAACAAGTCAAAATGTGCTCCAGAAAAGCAGAAAACAACACTTTGATAGTTTGATATAACTTGAGAACGAATGCAAAAAACAGTCCACTCTAAGAACAGGCCGCTTGGACACTTTCAGAACAGCTCTGTTAATGACTGAAAACAGCTCTCGAAGAGATTGTCAAAAGAGACTCCGAAAACGAAACGTTGATCACTTTTGAGCAAAAGGCTGCACACACGCAATTCAAGTTGCTCTGATTGTCATTTAGAGTTACATTATAGGAGCATTCAGCAACAAGTCAAAATGTGCTCCAGAAAAGCAGAAAATAACACTGATAGAACTTGAGAACGAATGCAAAAAACAGTCCACTCTCAGACCGGCCGCTTGGACACTTTCAGAACGGCTCTGTTAATGACTGAAAACAGCTCTCGAAGAGATTGTCAAAAGAGACTCTGAAAACGAAACGTTGATCACTTTTGAGCAAAAGGCTGCACACACGCAATTCAACATACTCTGATTGTCATTTAGAGTTACATTATAGGAGCATTCAGCAACAAGTCAAAATGTGCTCCAGAAAGGCAGAAAACAACACTTTGATAGTTTGATATAACTTGAGAACGAATGCAAAAAACAGTCCACTCTAAGAACAGGCCGCTTGGACACTTTCAGAACAGCTCTGTTAATGACTGAAAACAGCTCTCGAAGAGATTGTCAAAAGAGACTCCGAAAACGAAACGTTGATCACTTTTGAGCAAAAGGCTGCACACACGCAATTCAAGTTGCTCTGATTGTCATTTAGAGTTACATTATAGGAGCATTCAGCAACAAGTCAAAATGTGCTCCAGAAAAGCAGAAAACAACACTTTGATAGTTTGATATAACTTGAGAACGAATGCAAAAAACAGTCCACTCTAAGAACAGGCCGCTTGGACACTTTCAGAACAGCTCTGTTAATGACTGAAAACAGCTCTCGAAGAGATTGTCAAAAGAGACTCCGAAAACGAAACGTTGATCACTTTTGAGCAAAAGGCTGCACACACGCAATTCAAGTTGCTCTGATTGTCATTTAGAGTTACATTATAGGAGCATTCAGCAACAAGTCAAAATGTGCTCCAGAAAAGCAGAAAACAACACTTTGATAGTTTGATATAACTTGAGAACGAATGCAAAAAACAGTCCACTCTAAGAACAGGCCGCTTGGACACTTTCAGAACAGCTCTGTTAATGACTGAAAACAGCTCTCGAAGAGATTGTCAAAAGAGACTCCGAAAACGAAACGTTGATCACTTTTGAGCAAAAGGCTGCACACACGCAATTCAAGTTGCTCTGATTGTCATTTAGAGTTACATTATAGGAGCATTCAGCAACAAGTCAAAATGTGCTCCAGAAAAGCAGAAAATAACACTGATAGAACTTGAGAACGAATGCAAAAAACAGTCCAATCTCAGACCGGCCGCTTGGACACTTTCAGAACGGCTCTGTTAATGACTGAAAACAGCTCTCGAAGAGATTGTCAAAAGAGACTCTGAAAACGAAACGTTGATCACTTTTGAGCAAAAGGCTGCACACACGCAATTCAAGTTGCTCTGATTGTCATTTAGAGTTACATTATAGGCGCATTCAGCAACAAGTCAAAATGTGCTCCAGAAAAGCAGAAAACAACACTGATAGAACTTGAGAACGAATGCAAAAAACAGTCCACTCTCAGAACAGGCTGCTTGGACACTTTCAGAACAGCTCTGTTAATGACTGAAATCAGCTCTTTAAGAGATTGTCAAAAGAGACTCTGAAAACGAAACATTGATAACTTTTGAGCAAAAGGCTGCACACACGTAATTCAACATACTCTGATTGTCATTTAGAGTTACATTATAGGAGCATTCAACAACAAGTCAAAATGTGCTCCAGAAAGGCAGAAAACAACACTTTGATAGTTTGATATAACTTGAGAACGAATGCAAAAAACAGTCCACTCTCAGAACAGGCCGCTTGGACACTTTCAGAACAGCTCTGTTAATGACTGAAAACAGCTCTCGAAGAGATTGTCAAAAGAGACTCCGAAAACGAAACGTTGATCACTTTTGAGCAAAAGGCTGCACACACGCAATTCAAGTTGCTCTGATTGTCATTTAGAGTTCCATTATAGGAGCATTCAGCAACAAGTCAAAATGTGCTCCAGAAAAGCAGAAAACAACACTGATAGAACTTGAGAACGAATGCAAAAAACAGTCCACTCTAAGAACAGACCGCTTGGACACTTTCAGAACAGCTCTGTTAATGACTGAAAACAGCTCTCGAAGAGATTGTCAAAAGAGACTCCGAAAACGAAACGTTGATCACTTTTGAGCAAAAGGCTGCACACACGCAATTCAAGTTGCTCTGATTGTCATTTAGAGTTACATTATAGGAGCATTCAGCAACAAGTCAAAATGTGCTCCAGAAAAGCAGAAAACAACACTGATAGAACTTGAGAACGAATGCAAAAAACAGTCCACTCTAAGAACAGGCCGCTTGGACACTTTCAGAACAGCTCTGTTAATGACTGAAAACAGCTCTCGAAGAGATTGTCAAAAGAGACTCCGAAAACGAAACGTTGATCACTTTTGAGCAAAAGGCTGCACACACGCAACTCAAGTTGCTCTGATTGTCATTTAGAGTTACATTATAGGAGCATTCAGCAACAAGTCAAAATGTGCTCCAGAAAAGCAGAAAACAACACTGATATAACTTGAGAACGAATGCAAAAAACAGTCCACTCTAAGAACAGACCGCTTGGACACTTTCAGAACAGCTCTGTTAATGACTGAAAACAGCTCTCGAAGAGATTGTCAAAAGAGACTCCGAAAACGAAACGTTGATCACTTTTGAGCAAAAGGCTGCACACACGCAATTCAAGTTGCTCTGATTGTCATTTAGAGTTACATTATAGGAGCATTCAGCAACAAGTCAAAATGTGCTCCAGAAAAGCAGAAAACAACACTGATAGAACTTGAGAACGAATGCAAAAACAGTCCACTCTCAGAACAGGCTGCTTGGACACTTTCAGAACAGCTCTGTTAATGACTGAAATCAGCTCTTTAAGAGATTGTCAAAAGAGTCTCTGAAAACGAAACATTGATAACTTTTGAGCAAAAGGCTGCACACACGTAATTCAACATACTCTGATTGTCATTTAGAGTTACATTATAGGAGCATTCAACAACAAGTCAAAATGTGCTCCAGAAAGGCAGAAAACAACACTTTGATAGTTTGATATAACTTGAGAACGAATGCAAAAAACAGTCCACTCTCAGAACAGGCCGCTTGGACACTTTCAGAACAGCTCTGTTAATGACTGAAAACAGCTCTCGAAGAGATTGTCAAAAGAGACTCCGAAAACGAAACGTTGATCACTTTTGAGCAAAAGGCTGCACACACGCAATTCAAGTTGCTCTGATTGTCATTTAGAGTTACATTATAGGAGCATTCAGCAACAAGTCAAAATGTGCTCCTGAAAAGCAGAAAACAACACTGATAGAACTTGAGAACGAATGCAAAAAACAGTCCACTCTCAGAACAGGCCGCTTGGACACTTTCAGAACAGCTCAGTTAATGACTGAAAACAGCTCTCGAAGAGATTGTCAAAAGAGACTCTGAAAACGAAACGTTGATCACTTTTGAGCAAAAGGCTGCACACACGCAATTCAAGTTGCTCTGATTGTCATTTAGAGTTACATTATAGGAGCATTCAGCAACAAGTCAAAATGTGCTCCAGAAAGGCAGAAAACAACACTTTGATATAACTTGAGAACGAATGCAAAAAATAGTCCACTCTCAGAACAAGCTGCTTGGACACTATCAGAACAGCTCTGTTAATGACTGAAATCAGCTCTTTAAGAGATTGTCAAAAGAGACTCTGAAAACGAAACGTTGATCACTTTTGAGCAAAAGGCTGCACACACGCAATTCAAGTTGCTCTGATTGTCATTTAGAGTTACATTATAGGAGCATTCAACAACAAGTCAAAATGTGCTCGAGAAAGGCAGAAAACAACACTTTGATATAACTTGAGAACGAATGCAAAAAACAGTCCACTCTCAGAACAGGCTGCTTGGACACTTTCAGAACAGCTCTGTTAATGACTGAAATCAGCTCTTTAAGAGATTGTCAAAAGAGACTCTGAAAACGAAACATTGATAACTTTTGAGCAAAAGGCTGCACACACGTAATTCAACATACTCTAATTGTCATTTAGAGTTACATTATAGGAGCATTCAACAACAAGTCAAAATGTGCTCCAGAAAGGCAGAAAACAACAATTTGATAGTTTGATATAACTTGAGAACGAATGCAAAAAACAGTCCACTCTCAGAACAGGCCGCTTGGACACTTTCAGAACAGCTCTGTTAATGACTGAAAACAGCTCTCGAAGAGATTGTCAAAAGAGACTCCGAAAACGAAACGTTGATCACTTTTGAGCAAAAGGCTGCACACACGCAATTCAAGTTGCTCTGATTGTCATTTAGAGTTACATTATAGGAGCATTCAACAACAAGTCAAAATGTGCTCCAGAAAGGCAGAAAACAACAATTTGATAGTTTGATATAACTTGAGAACGAATGCAAAAAACAGTCCACTCTCAGAACAGGCCGCTTGGACACTTTCAGAACAGCTCTGTTAATGACTGAAAACAGCTCTCGAAGAGATTGTCAAAAGAGACTCCGAAAACGAAACGTTGATCACTTTTGAGCAAAAGGCTGCACACACGCAATTCAAGTTGCTCTGATTGTCATTTAGAGTTACATTATAGGAGCATTCAGCAACAAGTCAAAATGTGCTCCAGAAAAGCAGAAAATAACACTGATAGAACTTGAGAACGAATGCAAAAAACAGTCCACTCTCAGAACAGGCCGCTTGGACACTTTCAGAACGGCTCTGTTAATGACTGAAAACAGCTCTCGAAGAGATTGTCAAAAGAGACTCTGAAAACGAAACGTTGATCACTTTTGAGCAAAAGGCTGCACACACGCAATTCAAGTTGCTCTGATTGTCATTTAGAGTTACATTATAGGAGCATTCAGCAACAAGTCAGAATGTGCTCCAGAAAAGCAGAAAACAACACTGATAGAACTTGAGAACGAATGCAAAAAACAGTCCACTCTAAGAACAGGCCGCTTGGACACTTTCAGAACAGCTCTGTTAATGACTGAAAACAGCTCTCGAAGAGATTGTCAAAAGAGACTCCGAAAACGAAACGTTGATCACTTTTGAGCAAAAGGCTGCACACACGCAATTCAAGTTGCTCTGATTGTCATTTAGAGTTACATTATAGGAGCATTCAGCAACAAGTCAAAATGTGCTCCAGAAAAGCAGAAAATAACACTGATAGAACTTGAGAACGAATGCAAAAAACAGTCCACTCTCAGAACAGGCCGCTTGGACACTTTCAGAACGGCTCTGTTAATGACTGAAAACAGCTCTCGAAGAGATTGTCAAAAGAGACTCTGAAAACGAAACGTTGATAACTTTTGAGCAAAAGGCTGCACACACGCAATTCAAGTTGCTCTGATTGTCATTTAGAGTTACATTATAGGAGCATTCAGCAACAAGTCAGAATGTGCTCCAGAAAAGCAGAAAACAACACTGATAGAACTTGAGAACGAATGCAAAAAACAGTCCACTCTAAGAACAGGCCGCTTGGACACTTTCAGAACAGCTCTGTTAATGACTGAAAACAGCTCTCGAAGAGATTGTCAAAAGAGACTCCGAAAACGAAACGTTGATCACTTTTGAGCAAAAGGCTGCACACACGCAATTCAAGTTGCTCTGATTGTCATTTAGAGTTACATTATTGGAGCATTCAGCAACAAGTCAAAATGTGCTCCAGAAAAGCAGAAAACAACACTGATAGAACTTGAGAACGAATGCAAAAAACAGTCCACTCTCAGAACAGGCCGTTTGGACACTTTCAGAACGGCTCTGTTAATGACTGAAAACAGCTCTCGAAGAGATTGTCAAAAGAGACTCTGAAAACGAAACGTTGATCACTTTTGAGCAAAAGGCTGCACACACGCAATTCAAGTTGCTCTGATTGTCATTTAGAGTTACATTATAGGAGCATTCAGCAACAAGTCAAAATGTGCTCCAGAAAGGCAGAAAACAACACTTTGATAGTTTGATATAACTTGAGAACGAATGCAAAAAACAGTCCACTCTCAGAACAGGCCGCTTGGACACTTTCAGAACAGCTCTGTTAATGACTGAAAACAGCTCTCGAAGAGATTGTCAAAAGAGACTCCGAAAACGAAACGTTGATCACTTTTGAGCAAAAGGCTGCACACACGCAATTCAAGTTGCTCTGATTGTCATTTAGAGTTACATTATAGGAGCATTCAGCAACAAGTCAAAATGTGCTCCAGAAAAGCAGAAAATAACACTGATAGAACTTGAGAACGAATGCAAAAAACAGTCCACTCTCAGAACAGGCCGCTTGGACACTTTCAGAACGGCTCTGTTAATGACTGAAAGCAGCTCTCGAAGAGATTGTCAAAAGAGACTCTGAAAACGAAACGTTGATAACTTTTGAGCAAAAGGCTGCACACACGCAATTCAAGTTGCTCTGATTGTCATTTAGAGTTACATTATAGGAGCATTCAGCAACAAGTCTGAATGTGCTCCAGAAAAGCAGAAAACAACACTGATAGAACTTGAGAACGAATGCAAAAAACAGTCCACTCTAAGAACAGGCCGCTTGGACACTTTCAGAACAGCTCTGTTAATGACTGAAAACAGCTCTCGAAGAGATTGTCAAAAGAGACTCCGAAAACGAAACGTTGATCACTTTTGAGCAAAAGGCTGCACACACGCAATTCAAGTTGCTCTGATTGTCATTTAGAGTTACATTATAGGAGCATTCAGCAACAAGTCAAAATGTGCTCCAGAAAAGCAGAAAACAACACTGATAGAACTTGAGAACGAATGCAAAAAACAGTCCACTCTCAGAACAGGCCGTTTGGACACTTTCAGAACGGCTCTGTTAATGACTGAAAACAGCTCTCGAAGAGATTGTCAAAAGAGACTCTGAAAACGAAACGTTGATCACTTTTGAGCAAAAGGCTGCACACACGCAATTCAAGTTGCTCTGATTGTCATTTAGAGTTACATTATAGGAGCATTCAGCAACAAGTCAAAATGTGCTCCAGAAAGGCAGACAACAACACTGATAGTTTGATATAACTTGAGAACGAATGCAAAAAACAGTCCACTCTAAGAACAGGCCGCTTGGACACTTTCAGAACAGCTCTGTTAATGACTGAAAACAGCTCTCGAAGAGATTGTCAAAAGAGACTCCGAAAACGAAACGTTGATCACTTTTGAGCAAAAGGCTGCACACACGCAATTCAAGTTGCTCTGATTGTCATTTAGAGTTACATTATAGGAGCATTCAGCAACAAGTCAAAATGTGCTCCAGAAAAGCAGAAAACAACACTGATAGAACTTGAGAACGAATGCAAAAAACAGTCCACTCTCAGAACAGGCCGCATGGACACTTTCAGAACAGCTCTGTTAATGACTGAAACAGCTCTCGAAGAGATTGTCAAAAGAGACTCCGAAAACGAAACGTTGATCACTTTTGAGCAAAAGGCTGCACACACGCAATTCAAGTTGCTCTGATTGTCATTTAGAGTTACATTATAGGAGCATTCAGCAACAAGTCAAAATGTGCTCCAGAAAAGCAGAAAACAACACTGATAGAACTTGAGAACGAATGCAAAAAACAGTCCACTCTCAGAACAGGCCGCTTGGACACTTTCAGAACAGCTCTGTTAATGACTGAAACAGCTCTCGAAGAGATTGTCAAAAGAGACTCCGAAAACGAAACGTTGATCACTTTTGAGCAAAAGGCTGCACACACGCAATTCAAGTTGCTCTGATTGTCATTTAGAGTTACATTATAGGAGCATTCAGCAACAAGTCAAAATGTGCTCCTGAAAAGCAGAAAACAACACTGATAGAACTTGAGAACGAATGCAAAAAACAGTCCACTCTCAGAACAGGCCGCTTGGACACTTTCAGAACAGCTCTGTTAATGACTGAAAACAGCTCTCGAAGAGATTGTCAAAAGAGACTCTGAAAACGAAACGTTGATCACTTTTGAGCAAAAGGCTGCACACACGCAATTCAAGTTGCTCTGATTGTCATTTAGAGTTACATTAAAGGAGCATTCAGCAACAAGTCAAAATGTGCTCCAGAAAGGCAGAAAACAACACTTTGATATAACTTGAGAACGAATGCAAAAAATAGTCCACTCTCAGAACAAGCTGCTTGGACACTATCAGAACAGCTCTGTTAATGACTGAAATCAGCTCTTTAAGAGATTGTCAAAAGAGACTCTGAAAACGAAACGTTGATCACTTTTGAGCAAAAGGCTGCACACACGCAATTCAAGTTGCTCTGATTGTTATTTAGAGTTACATTATAGGAGCATTCAACATCAAGTCAAAATGTGCTCGAGAAAGGCAGAAAACAACACTTTGATATAACTTGAGAACGAATGCAAAAAACAGTCCACTCTCAGAACAGGCTGCTTGGACACTTTCAGAACAGCTCTGTTAATGACTGAAATCAGCTCTTTAAGAGATTGTCAAAAGAGACTCTGAAAACGAAACATTGATAACTTTTGAGCAAAAGGCTGCACACACGTAATTCAACATACTCTGATTGTCATTTAGAGTTACATTATAGGAGCATTCAACAACAAGTCAAAATGTGCTCCAGAAAGGCAGAAAACAACAATTTGATAGTTTGATATAACTTGAGAACGAATGCAAAAAACAGTCCACTCTCAGAACAGGCCGCTTGGACACTTTCAGAACAGCTCTGTTAATGACTGAAAACAGCTCTCGAAGAGATTGTCAAAAGAGACTCCGAAAACGAAACGTTGATCACTTTTGAGCAAAAGGCTGCACACACGCAATTCAAGTTGCTCTGATTGTCATTCAGAGTTACATTATAGGAGCATTCAGCAACAAGTCAAAATGTGCTCCAGAAAAGCAGAAAACAACACTGATAGAACTTGAGAACGAATGCAAAAAACAGTCCACTCTCAGAACAGGCCGTTTGGACACTTTCAGAACGGCTCTGTTAATGACTGAAAACAGCTCTCGAAGAGATTGTCAAAAGAGACTCTGAAAACGAAACGTTGATCACTTTTGAGCAAAAGGCTGCACACACGCAATTCAAGTTGCTCTGATTGTCATTTAGAGTTACATTATAGGAGCATTCAGCAACAAGTCAAAATGTGCTCCAGAAAGGCAGACAACAACACTGATAGTTTGATATAACTTGAGAACGAATGCAAAAAACAGTCCACTCTAAGAACAGGCCGCTTGGACACTTTCAGAACAGCTCTGTTAATGACTGAAAACAGCTCTCGAAGAGATTGTCAAAAGAGACTCCGAAAACGAAACGTTGATCACTTTTGAGCAAAAGGCTGCACACACGCAATTCAAGTTGCTCTGATTGTCATTTAGAGTTACATTATAGGAGCATTCAGCAACAAGTCAAAATGTGCTCCAGAAAAGCAGAAAACAACACTGATAGAACTTGAGAACGAATGCAAAAAACAGTCCACTCTCAGAACAGGCCGCTTGGACACTTTCAGAACAGCTCTGTTAATGACTGAAAACAGCTCTCGAAGAGATTGTCAAAAGAGACTCCGAAAACGAAACGTTGATCACTTTTGAGCAAAAGGCTGCACACACGCAATTCAAGTTGCTCTGATTGTCATTTAGAGTTACATTATAGGAGCATTCAGCAACAAGTCAAAATGTGCTCCAGAAAAGCAGAAAATAACACTGATAGAACTTGAGAACGAATGCAAAAAACAGTCCACTCTCAGAACAGGCCGCTTGGACACTTTCAGAACGGCTCTGTTAATGACTGAAAGCAGCTCTCGAAGAGATTGTCAAAAGAGACTCTGAAAACGAAACGTTGATAACTTTTGAGCAAAAGGCTGCACACACGCAATTCAAGTTGCTCTGATTGTCATTTAGAGTTACATTATAGGAGCATTCAGCAACAAGTCTGAATGTGCTCCAGAAAAGCAGAAAACAACACTGATAGAACTTGAGAACGAATGCAAAAAACAGTCCACTCTAAGAACAGGCCGCTTGGACACTTTCAGAACAGCTCTGTTAATGACTGAAAACAGCTCTCGAAGAGATTGTCAAAAGAGACTCCGAAAACGAAACGTTGATCACTTTTGAGCAAAAGGCTGCACACACGCAATTCAAGTTGCTCTGATTGTCATTTAGAGTTACATTATAGGAGCATTCAGCAACAAGTCAAAATGTGCTCCAGAAAAGCAGAAAACAACACTGATAGAACTTGAGAACGAATGCAAAAAACAGTCCACTCTCAGAACAGGCCGTTTGGACACTTTCAGAACGGCTCTGTTAATGACTGAAAACAGCTCTCGAAGAGATTGTCAAAAGAGACTCTGAAAACGAAACGTTGATCACTTTTGAGCAAAAGGCTGCACACACGCAATTCAAGTTGCTCTGATTGTCATTTAGAGTTACATTATAGGAGCATTCAGCAACAAGTCAAAATGTGCTCCAGAAAGGCAGACAACAACACTGATAGTTTGATATAACTTGAGAACGAATGCAAAAAACAGTCCACTCTAAGAACAGGCCGCTTGGACACTTTCAGAACAGCTCTGTTAATGACTGAAAACAGCTCTCGAAGAGATTGTCAAAAGAGACTCCGAAAACGAAACGTTGATCACTTTTGAGCAAAAGGCTGCACACACGCAATTCAAGTTGCTCTGATTGTCATTTAGAGTTACATTATAGGAGCATTCAGCAACAAGTCAAAATGTGCTCCAGAAAAGCAGAAAACAACACTGATAGAACTTGAGAACGAATGCAAAAAACAGTCCACTCTCAGAACAGGCCGCATGGACACTTTCAGAACAGCTCTGTTAATGACTGAAACAGCTCTCGAAGAGATTGTCAAAAGAGACTCCGAAAACGAAACGTTGATCACTTTTGAGCAAAAGGCTGCACACACGCAATTCAAGTTGCTCTGATTGTCATTTAGAGTTACATTATAGGAGCATTCAGCAACAAGTCAAAATGTGCTCCAGAAAAGCAGAAAACAACACTGATAGAACTTGAGAACGAATGCAAAAAACAGTCCACTCTCAGAACAGGCCGCTTGGACACTTTCAGAACAGCTCTGTTAATGACTGAAACAGCTCTCGAAGAGATTGTCAAAAGAGACTCCGAAAACGAAACGTTGATCACTTTTGAGCAAAAGGCTGCACACACGCAATTCAAGTTGCTCTGATTGTCATTTAGAGTTACATTATAGGAGCATTCAGCAACAAGTCAAAATGTGCTCCTGAAAAGCAGAAAACAACACTGATAGAACTTGAGAACGAATGCAAAAAACAGTCCACTCTCAGAACAGGCCGCTTGGACACTTTCAGAACAGCTCTGTTAATGACTGAAAACAGCTCTCGAAGAGATTGTCAAAAGAGACTCTGAAAACGAAACGTTGATCACTTTTGAGCAAAAGGCTGCACACACGCAATTCAAGTTGCTCTGATTGTCATTTAGAGTTACATTAAAGGAGCATTCAGCAACAAGTCAAAATGTGCTCCAGAAAGGCAGAAAACAACACTTTGATATAACTTGAGAACGAATGCAAAAAATAGTCCACTCTCAGAACAAGCTGCTTGGACACTATCAGAACAGCTCTGTTAATGACTGAAATCAGCTCTTTAAGAGATTGTCAAAAGAGACTCTGAAAACGAAACGTTGATCACTTTTGAGCAAAAGGCTGCACACACGCAATTCAAGTTGCTCTGATTGTTATTTAGAGTTACATTATAGGAGCATTCAACATCAAGTCAAAATGTGCTCGAGAAAGGCAGAAAACAACACTTTGATATAACTTGAGAACGAATGCAAAAAACAGTCCACTCTCAGAACAGGCTGCTTGGACACTTTCAGAACAGCTCTGTTAATGACTGAAATCAGCTCTTTAAGAGATTGTCAAAAGAGACTCTGAAAACGAAACATTGATAACTTTTGAGCAAAAGGCTGCACACACGTAATTCAACATACTCTGATTGTCATTTAGAGTTACATTATAGGAGCATTCAACAACAAGTCAAAATGTGCTCCAGAAAGGCAGAAAACAACAATTTGATAGTTTGATATAACTTGAGAACGAATGCAAAAAACAGTCCACTCTCAGAACAGGCCGCTTGGACACTTTCAGAACAGCTCTGTTAATGACTGAAAACAGCTCTCGAAGAGATTGTCAAAAGAGACTCCGAAAACGAAACGTTGATCACTTTTGAGCAAAAGGCTGCACACACGCAATTCAAGTTGCTCTGATTGTCATTCAGAGTTACATTATAGGAGCATTCAGCAACAAGTCAAAATGTGCTCCAGAAAAGCAGAAAACAACACTGATAGAACTTGAGAACGAATGCAAAAAACAGTCCACTCTCAGAACAGGCCGTTTGGACACTTTCAGAACGGCTCTGTTAATGACTGAAAACAGCTCTCGAAGAGATTGTCAAAAGAGACTCTGAAAACGAAACGTTGATCACTTTTGAGCAAAAGGCTGCACACACGCAATTCAAGTTGCTCTGATTGTCATTTAGAGTTACATTATAGGAGCATTCAGCAACAAGTCAAAATGTGCTCCAGAAAGGCAGACAACAACACTGATAGTTTGATATAACTTGAGAACGAATGCAAAAAACAGTCCACTCTAAGAACAGGCCGCTTGGACACTTTCAGAACAGCTCTGTTAATGACTGAAAACAGCTCTCGAAGAGATTGTCAAAAGAGACTCCGAAAACGAAACGTTGATCACTTTTGAGCAAAAGGCTGCACACACGCAATTCAAGTTGCTCTGATTGTCATTTAGAGTTACATTATAGGAGCATTCAGCAACAAGTCAAAATGTGCTCCAGAAAAGCAGAAAACAACACTGATAGAACTTGAGAACGAATGCAAAAAACAGTCCACTCTCAGAACAGGCCGCTTGGACACTTTCAGAACAGCTCTGTTAATGACTGAAACAGCTCTCGAAGAGATTGTCAAAAGAGACTCCGAAAACGAAACGTTGATCACTTTTGAGCAAAAGGCTGCACACACGCAATTCAAGTTGCTCTGATTGTCATTTAGAGTTACATTATAGGAGCATTCAGCAACAAGTCAAAATGTGCTCCAGAAAAGCAGAAAACAACACTGATAGAACTTGAGAACGAATGCAAAAAACAGTCCACTCTCAGAACAGGCCGCTTGGACACTTTCAGAACAGCTCTGTTAATGACTGAAACAGCTCTCGAAGAGATTGTCAAAAGAGACTCCGAAAACGAAACGTTGATCACTTTTGAGCAAAAGGCTGCACACACGCAATTCAAGTTGCTCTGATTGTCATTTAGAGTTACATTAAAGGAGCATTCAGCAACAAGTCAAAATGTGCTCCAGAAAAGCAGAAAACAACACTGATAGAACTTGAGAACGAATGCAAAAAACAGTCCACTCTCAGAACAGGCCGCTTGGACACTTTCAGAACAGCTCTGTTAATGACTGAAAACAGCTCTCGAAGAGATTGTCAAAAGAGACTCTGAAAACGAAACGTTGATCACTTTTGAGCAAAAGGCTGCACACACGCAATTCAATTTGCTCTGATTGTCATTTAGAGTTACATTAAAGGAGCATTCAGCAACAAGTCAAAATGTGCTCCAGAAAGGCAGAAAACAACACTTTGATATAACTTGAGAACGAATGCAAAAAATAGTCCACTCTCAGAACAAGCTGCTTGGACACTATCAGAACAGCTCTGTTAATGACTGAAATCAGCTCTTTAAGAGATTGTCAAAAGAGACTCTGAAAACGAAACGTTGATCACTTTTGAGCAAAAGGCTGCACACACGCAATTCAAGTTGCTCTGATTGTTATTTAGAGTTACATTATAGGAGCATTCAACAACAAGTCAAAATGTGCTCGAGAAAGGCAGAAAACAACACTTTGATATAACTTGAGAACGAATGCAAAAAACAGTCCACTCTCAGAACAGGCTGCTTGGACACTTTCAGAACAGCTCTGTTAATGACTGAAATCAGCTCTTTAAGAGATTGTCAAAAGAGACTCTGAAAACGAAACATTGATAACTTTTGAGCAAAAGGCTGCACACACGTAATTCAACATACTCTGATTGTCATTTAGAGTTACATTATAGGAGCATTCAACAACAAGTCAAAATGTGCTCCAGAAAGGCAGAAAACAACAATTTGATAGTTTGATATAACTTGAGAACGAATGCAAAAAACAGTCCACTCTCAGAACTGGCCGCTTGGACACTTTCAGAACAGCTCTGTTAATGACTGAAAACAGCTCTCGAAGAGATTGTCAAAAGAGACTCCGAAAACGAAACGTTGATCACTTTTGAGCAAAAGGCTGCACACACGCAATTCAAGTTGCTCTGATTGTCATTTAGAGTTACATTATAGGAGCATTCAGCAACAAGTCAAAATGTGCTCCAGAAAAGCAGAAAATAACACTGATAGAACTTGAGAACGAATGCAAAAAACAGTCCACTCTCAGAACAGGCCGCTTGGACACTTTCAGAACAGCTCTGTTAATGACTGAAAACAGCTCTCGAAGAGATTGTCAAAAGAGACTCCGAAAACGAAACGTTGATCACTTTTGAGCAAAAGGCTGCACACACGCAATTCAAGTTGCTCTGATTGTCATTTAGAGTTACATTATAGGAGCATTCAGCAACAAGTCAAAATGTGCTCCAGAAAAGCAGAAAATAACACTGATAGAACTTGAGAACGAATGCAAAAAACAGTCCACTCTCAGAACAGGCCGCTTGGACACTTTCAGAACGGCTCTGTTAATGACTGAAAACAGCTCTCGAAGAGATTGTCAAAAGAGACTCCGAAAACGAAACGTTGATCACTTTTGAGCAAAAGGCTGCACACACGCAATTCAAGTTGCTCTGATTGTCATTTAGAGTTACATTATAGGAGCATTCAGCAACAAGTCAAAATGTGCTCCAGAAAAGCAGAAAACAACACTGATAGAACTTGAGAACGAATGCAAAAAACAGTCCACTCTAAGAACAGGCCGCTTGGACACTTTCAGAACAGCTCTGTTAATGACTGAAAACAGCTCTCGAAGAGATTGTCAAAAGAGACTCCGAAAACGAAACGTTGATCACTTTTGAGCAAAAGGCTGCACACACGCAATTCAAGTTGCTCTGATTGTCATTTAGAGTTACATTATAGGAGCATTCAGCAACAAGTCAAAATGTGCTCCAGAAAAGCAGAAAACAACACTGATAGAACTTGAGAACGAATGCAAAAAACAGTCCACTCTCAGAACAGGCCGCTTGGACACTTTCAGAACAGCTCTGTTAATGACTGAAACAGCTCTCGAAGAGATTGTCAAAAGAGACTCCGAAAACGAAACGTTGATCACTTTTGAGCAAAAGGCTGCACACACGCAATTCAAGTTGCTCTGATTGTCATTTAGAGTTACATTATAGGAGCATTCAGCAACAAGTCAAAATGTGCTCCAGAAAAGCAGAAAACAACACTGATAGAACTTGAGAACGAATGCAAAAAACAGTCCACTCTCAGAACAGGCCGCTTGGACACTTTCAGAACAGCTCTGTTAATGACTGAAACAGCTCTCGAAGAGATTGTCAAAAGAGACTCCGAAAACGAAACGTTGATCACTTTTGAGCAAAAGGCTGCACACACGCAATTCAAGTTGCTCTGATTGTCATTTAGAGTTACATTAAAGGAGCATTCAGCAACAAGTCAAAATGTGCTCCAGAAAAGCAGAAAACAACACTGATAGAACTTGAGAACGAATGCAAAAAACAGTCCACTCTCAGAACAGGCCGCTTGGACACTTTCAGAACAGCTCTGTTAATGACTGAAAACAGCTCTCGAAGAGATTGTCAAAAGAGACTCTGAAAACGAAACGTTGATCACTTTTGAGCAAAAGGCTGCACACACGCAATTCAAGTTGCTCTGATTGTCATTTAGAGTTACATTAAAGGAGCATTCAGCAACAAGTCAAAATGTGCTCCAGAAAGGCAGAAAACAACACTTTGATATAACTTGAGAACGAATGCAAAAAATAGTCCACTCTCAGAACAAGCTGCTTGGACACTATCAGAACAGCTCTGTTAATGACTGAAATCAGCTCTTTAAGAGATTGTCAAAAGAGACTCTGAAAACGAAACGTTGATCACTTTTGAGCAAAAGGCTGCACACACGCAATTCAAGTTGCTCTGATTGTTATTTAGAGTTACATTATAGGAGCATTCAACAACAAGTCAAAATGTGCTCGAGAAAGGCAGAAAACAACACTTTGATATAACTTGAGAACGAATGCAAAAAACAGTCCACTCTCAGAACAGGCTGCTTGGACACTTTCAGAACAGCTCTGTTAATGACTGAAATCAGCTCTTTAAGAGATTGTCAAAAGAGACTCTGAAAACGAAACATTGATAACTTTTGAGCAAAAGGCTGCACACACGTAATTCAACATACTCTGATTGTCATTTAGAGTTACATTATAGGAGCATTCAACAACAAGTCAAAATGTGCTCCAGAAAGGCAGAAAACAACAATTTGATAGTTTGATATAACTTGAGAACGAATGCAAAAAACAGTCCACTCTCAGAACAGGCCGCTTGGACACTTTCAGAACAGCTCTGTTAATGACTGAAAACAGCTCTCGAAGAGATTGTCAAAAGAGACTCCGAAAACGAAACGTTGATCACTTTTGAGCAAAAGGCTGCACACACGCAATTCAAGTTGCTCTGATTGTCATTTAGAGTTACATTATAGGAGCATTCAGCAACAAGTCAAAATGTGCTCCAGAAAAGCAGAAAATAACACTGATAGAACTTGAGAACGAATGCAAAAAACAGTCCACTCTCAGAACAGGCCGCTTGGACACTTTCAGAACAGCTCTGTTAATGACTGAAAACAGCTCTCGAAGAGATTGTCAAAAGAGACTCCGAAAACGAAACGTTGATCACTTTTGAGCAAAAGGCTGCACACACGCAATTCAAGTTGCTCTGATTGTCATTTAGAGTTACATTATAGGAGCATTCAGCAACAAGTCAAAATGTGCTCCAGAAAAGCAGAAAATAACACTGATAGAACTTGAGAACGAATGCAAAAAACAGTCCACTCTCAGAACAGGCCGCTTGGACACTTTCAGAACGGCTCTGTTAATGACTGAAAACAGCTCTCGAAGAGATTGTCAAAAGAGACTCCGAAAACGAAACGTTGATCACTTTTGAGCAAAAGGCTGCACACACGCAATTCAAGTTGCTCTGATTGTCATTTAGAGTTACATTATAGGAGCATTCAGCAACAAGTCAAAATGTGCTCCAGAAAAGCAGAAAACAACACTGATAGAACTTGAGAACGAATGCAAAAAACAGTCCACTCTAAGAACAGGCCGCTTGGACACTTTCAGAACAGCTCTGTTAATGACTGAAAACAGCTCTCGAAGAGATTGTCAAAAGAGACTCCGAAAACGAAACGTTGATCACTTTTGAGCAAAAGGCTGCACACACGCAATTCAAGTTGCTCTGATTGTCATTTAGAGTTACATTATAGGAGCATTCAGCAACAAGTCAAAATGTGCTCCAGAAAAGCAGAAAATAACACTGATAGAACTTGAGAACGAATGCAAAAAACAGTCCACTCTCAGAACAGGCCGCTTGGACACTTTCAGAACGGCTCTGTTAATGACTGAAAACAGCTCTCGAAGAGATTGTCAAAAGAGACTCTGAAAACGAAACGTTGATAACTTTTGAGCAAAAGGCTGCACACACGCAATTCAAGTTGCTCTGATTGTCATTTAGAGTTACATTATAGGAGCATTCAGCAACAAGTCAGAATGTGCTCCAGAAAAGCAGAAAACAACACTGATAGAACTTGAGAACGAATGCAAAAAACAGTCCACTCTAAGAACAGGCCGCTTGGACACTTTCAGAACAGCTCTGTTAATGACTGAAAACAGCTCTCGAAGAGATTGTCAAAAGAGACTCCGAAAACGAAACGTTGATCACTTTTGAGCAAAAGGCTGCACACACGCAATTCAAGTTGCTCTGATTGTCATTTAGAGTTACATTATAGGAGCATTCAGCAACAAGTCAAAATGTGCTCCAGAAAAGCAGAAAACAACACTGATAGAACTTGAGAACGAATGCAAAAAACAGTCCACTCTCAGAACAGGCCGCTTGGACACTTTCAGAACAGCTCTGTTAATGACTGAAAACAGCTCTCGAAGAGATTGTCAAAAGAGACTCCGAAAACGAAACGTTGATCACTTTTGAGCAAAAGGCTGCACACACGCAATTCAAGTTGCTCTGATTGTCATTTAGAGTTACATTATAGGAGCATTCAGCAACAAGTCAAAATGTGCTCCTGAAAAGCAGAAAACAACACTGATAGAACTTGAGAACGAATGCAAAAAACAGTCCACTCTCAGAACAGGCCGCTTGGACACTTTTAGAACAGCTCTGTTAATGACTGAAAACAGCTCTCGAAGAGATTGTCAAAAGAGACTCTGAAAACGAAACGTTGATCACTTTTGAGCAAAAGGCTGCACACACGCAATTCAAGTTGCTCTGATTGTCATTTAGAGTTACATTATAGGAGCATTCAGCAACAAGTCAAAATGTGCTCCAGAAAGGCAGAAAACAACACTTTGATATAACTTGAGAACGAATGCAAAAAATTGTCCACTCTCAGAACAAGCTGCTTGGACACTATCAGAACAGCTCTGTTAATGACTGAAATCAGCTCTTTAAGAGATTGTCAAAAGAGACTCTGAAAACGAAACGTTGATCACTTTTGAGCAAAAGGCTGCACACACGCAATTCAACATACTCTGATTGTCATTTAGAGTTACATTATAGGAGCATTCAGCAACAAGTCAAAATGTGCTCCAGAAAGGCAGAAAACAACACTTTGATAGTTTGATATAACTTGAGAACGAATGCAAAAAACAGTCCACTCTAAGAACAGGCCGCTTGGACACTTTCAGAACAGCTCTGTTAATGACTGAAAACAGCTCTCGAAGAGATTGTCAAAAGAGACTCCGAAAACGAAACGTTGATCACTTTTGAGCAAAAGGCTGCACACACGCAATTCAAGTTGCTCTGATTGTCATTTAGAGTTACATTATAGGAGCATTCAGCAACAAGTCAAAATGTGCTCCAGAAAAGCAGAAAACAACACTGATAGAACTTGAGAACGAATGCAAAAAACAGTCCACTCTCAGAACAGGCCGCTTGGACACTTTCAGAACAGCTCTGTTAATGACTGAAAACAGCTCTCGAAGAGATTGTCAAAAGAGACTCCGAAAACGAAACGTTGATCACTTTTGAGCAAAAGGCTGCACACACGCAATTCAAGTTGCTCTGATTGTCATTTAGAGTTACATTATAGGAGCATTCAGCAACAAGTCAAAATGTGCTCCTGAAAAGCAGAAAACAACACTGATAGAACTTGAGAACGAATGCAAAAAACAGTCCACTCTCAGAACAGGCCGCTTGGACACTTTTAGAACAGCTCTGTTAATGACTGAAAACAGCTCTCGAAGAGATTGTCAAAAGAGACTCTGAAAACGAAACGTTGATCACTTTTGAGCAAAAGGCTGCACACACGCAATTCAAGTTGCTCTGATTGTCATTTAGAGTTACATTATAGGAGCATTCAGCAACAAGTCAAAATGTGCTCCAGAAAGGCAGAAAACAACACTTTGATATAACTTGAGAACGAATGCAAAAAATAGTCCACTCTCAGAACAAGCTGCTTGGACACTATCAGAACAGCTCTGTTAATGACTGAAATCAGCTCTTTAAGAGATTGTCAAAAGAGACTCTGAAAACGAAACGTTGATCACTTTTGAGCAAAAGGCTGCACACACGCAATTCAAGTTGCTCTGATTGTCATTTAGAGTTACATTATAGGAGCATTCAGCAACAAGTCAAAATGTGCTCCAGAAAAGCAGAAAACAACACTGATAGAACTTGAGAACGAATGCAAAAAACAGTCCACTCTCAGAACAGGCTGCTTGGACACTTTCAGAACAGCTCTGTTAATGACTGAAATCAGCTCTTTAAGAGATTGTCAAAAGAGACTCTGAAAACGAAACATTGATAACTTTTGAGCAAAAGGCTGCACACACGTAATTCAACATACTCTGATTGTCATTTAGAGTTACATTATAGGAGCATTCAACAACAAGTCAAAATGTGCTCCAGAAAGGCAGAAAACAACACTTTGATAGTTTGATATAACTTGAGAACGAATGCAAAAAACAGTCCACTCTCAGAACAGGCCGCTTGGACACTTTCAGAACAGCTCTGTTAATGACTGAAAACAGCTCTCGAAGAGATTGTCAAAAGAGACTCCGAAAACGAAACGTTGATCACTTTTGAGCAAAAGGCTGCACACACGCAATTCAAGTTGCTCTGATTGTCATTTAGAGTTACATTATAGGAGCATTCAGCAACAAGTCAAAATGTGCTCCAGAAAAGCAGAAAACAACACTGATAGAACTTGAGAACGAATGCAAAAAACAGTCCACTCTAAGAACAGGCCGCTTGGACACTTTCAGAACAGCTCTGTTAATGACTGAAAACAGCTCTCGAAGAGATTGTCAAAAGAGACTCCGAAAACGAAACGTTGATCACTTTTGAGCAAAAGGCTGCACACACGCAATTCAAGTTGCTCTGATTGTCATTTAGAGTTACATTATAGGAGCATTCAGCAACAAGTCAAAATGTGCTCCAGAAAAGCAGAAAACAACACTGATAGAACTTGAGAACGAATGCAAAAAACAGTCCACTCTAAGAACAGGCCGCTTGGACACTTTCAGAACAGCTCTGTTAATGACTGAAAACAGCTCTCGAAGAGATTGTCAAAAGAGACTCCGAAAACGAAACGTTGATCACTTTTGAGCAAAAGGCTGCACACACGCAATTCAAGTTGCTCTGATTGTCATTTAGAGTTACATTATAGGAGCATTCAGCAACAAGTCAAAATGTGCTCCAGAAAAGCAGAAAACAACACTGATAGAACTTGAGAACGAATGCAAAAAACAGTCCACTCTAAGAACAGGCCGCTTGGACACTTTCAGAACGGCTCTGTTAATGACTGAAAACAGCTCTCGAAGAGATTGTCAAAAGAGTCTCTGAAAACGAAACGTTGATCACTTTTGAGCAAAAGGCTGCACACACGCAATTCAAGTTGCTCTGATTGTCATTTAGAGTTACATTATAGGAGCATTCAGCAACAAGTCAAAATGTGCTCCAGAAAGGCAGAAAACAACACTTTGATAGTTTGATATAACTTGAGAACGAATGCAAAAAACAGTCCACTCTAAGAACAGGCCGCTTGGACACTTTCAGAACAGCTCTGTTAATGACTGAAAACAGCTCTCGAAGAGATTGTCAAAAGAGACTCCGAAAACGAAACGTTGATCACTTTTGAGCAAAAGGCTGCACACACGCAATTCAAGTTGCTCTGATTGTCATTTAGAGTTACATTATAGGAGCATTCAGCAACAAGTCAAAATGTGCTCCAGAAAAGCAGAAAACAACACTTTGATAGTTTGATATAACTTGAGAACGAATGCAAAAAACAGTCCACTCTAAGAACAGGCCGCTTGGACACTTTCAGAACAGCTCTGTTAATGACTGAAAACAGCTCTCGAAGAGATTGTCAAAAGAGACTCCGAAAACGAAACGTTGATCACTTTTGAGCAAAAGGCTGCACACACGCAATTCAAGTTGCTCTGATTGTCATTTAGAGTTACATTATAGGAGCATTCAGCAACAAGTCAAAATGTGCTCCAGAAAAGCAGAAAACAACACTGATAGAACTTGAGAACGAATGCAAAAAACAGTCCACTCTAAGAACAGGCCGCTTGGACACTTTCAGAACGGCTCTGTTAATGACTGAAAACAGCTCTCGAAGAGATTGTCAAAAGAGACTCTGAAAACGAAACGTTGATCACTTTTGAGCAAAAGGCTGCACACACGCAATTCAACATACTCTGATTGTCATTTAGAGTTACATTATAGGAGCATTCAGCAACAAGTCAAAATGTGCTCCAGAAAGGCAGAAAACAACACTTTGATAGTTTGATATAACTTGAGAACGAATGCAAAAAACAGTCCACTCTAAGAACAGGCCGCTTGGACACTTTCAGAACAGCTCTGTTAATGACTGAAAACAGCTCTCGAAGAGATTGTCAAAAGAGACTCCGAAAACGAAACGTTGATCACTTTTGAGCAAAAGGCTGCACACACGCAATTCAAGTTGCTCTGATTGTCATTTAGAGTTACATTATAGGAGCATTCAGCAACAAGTCAAAATGTGCTCCAGAAAAGCAGAAAACAACACTTTGATAGTTTGATATAACTTGAGAACGAATGCAAAAAACAGTCCACTCTAAGAACAGGCCGCTTGGACACTTTCAGAACAGCTCTGTTAATGACTGAAAACAGCTCTCGAAGAGATTGTCAAAAGAGACTCCGAAAACGAAACGTTGATCACTTTTGAGCAAAAGGCTGCACACACGCAATTCAAGTTGCTCTGATTGTCATTTAGAGTTACATTATAGGAGCATTCAGCAACAAGTCAAAATGTGCTCCAGAAAAGCAGAAAACAACACTTTGATAGTTTGATATAACTTGAGAACGAATGCAAAAAACAGTCCACTCTAAGAACAGGCCGCTTGGACACTTTCAGAACAGCTCTGTTAATGACTGAAAACAGCTCTCGAAGAGATTGTCAAAAGAGACTCCGAAAACGAAACGTTGATCACTTTTGAGCAAAAGGCTGCACACACGCAATTCAAGTTGCTCTGATTGTCATTTAGAGTTACATTATAGGAGCATTCAGCAACAAGTCAAAATGTGCTCCAGAAAAGCAGAAAATAACACTGATAGAACTTGAGAACGAATGCAAAAAACAGTCCAATCTCAGACCGGCCGCTTGGACACTTTCAGAACGGCTCTGTTAATGACTGAAAACAGCTCTCGAAGAGATTGTCAAAAGAGACTCTGAAAACGAAACGTTGATCACTTTTGAGCAAAAGGCTGCACACACGCAATTCAAGTTGCTCTGATTGTCATTTAGAGTTACATTATAGGCGCATTCAGCAACAAGTCAAAATGTGCTCCAGAAAAGCAGAAAACAACACTGATAGAACTTGAGAACGAATGCAAAAAACAGTCCACTCTCAGAACAGGCTGCTTGGACACTTTCAGAACAGCTCTGTTAATGACTGAAATCAGCTCTTTAAGAGATTGTCAAAAGAGACTCTGAAAACGAAACATTGATAACTTTTGAGCAAAAGGCTGCACACACGTAATTCAACATACTCTGATTGTCATTTAGAGTTACATTATAGGAGCATTCAACAACAAGTCAAAATGTGCTCCAGAAAGGCAGAAAACAACACTTTGATAGTTTGATATAACTTGAGAACGAATGCAAAAAAGAGTCCACTCTCAGAACAGGCCGCTTGGACACTTTCAGAACAGCTCTGTTAATGACTGAAAACAGCTCTCGAAGAGATTGTCAAAAGAGACTCCGAAAACGAAACGTTGATCACTTTTGAGCAAAAGGCTGCACACACGCAATTCAAGTTGCTCTGATTGTCATTTAGAGTTCCATTATAGGAGCATTCAGCAACAAGTCAAAATGTGCTCCAGAGAAGCAGAAAACAACACTGATAGAACTTGAGAACGAATGCAAAAAACAGTCCACTCTAAGAACAGACCGCTTGGACACTTTCAGAACAGCTCTGTTAATGACTGAAAACAGCTCTCGAAGAGATTGTCAAAAGAGACTCCGAAAACGAAACGTTGATCACTTTTGAGCAAAAGGCTGCACACACGCAATTCAAGTTGCTCTGATTGTCATTTAGAGTTACATTATAGGAGCATTCAGCAACAAGTCAAAATGTGCTCCAGAAAAGCAGAAAACAACACTTTGATAGTTTGATATAACTTGAGAACGAATGCAAAAAACAGTCCACTCTAAGAACAGGCCGCTTGGACACTTTCAGAACAGCTCTGTTAATGACTGAAAACAGCTCTCGAAGAGATTGTCAAAAGAGACTCCGAAAACGAAACGTTGATCACTTTTGAGCAAAAGGCTGCACACACGCAATTCAAGTTGCTCTGATTGTCATTTAGAGTTACATTATAGGAGCATTCAGCAACAAGTCAAAATGTGCTCCAGAAAAGCAGAAAATAACACTGATAGAACTTGAGAACGAATGCAAAAAACAGTCCAATCTCAGACCGGCCGCTTGGACACTTTCAGAACGGCTCTGTTAATGACTGAAAACAGCTCTCGAAGAGATTGTCAAAAGAGACTCTGAAAACGAAACGTTGATCACTTTTGAGCAAAAGGCTGCACACACGCAATTCAAGTTGCTCTGATTGTCATTTAGAGTTACATTATAGGCGCATTCAGCAACAAGTCAAAATGTGCTCCAGAAAAGCAGAAAACAACACTGATAGAACTTGAGAACGAATGCAAAAAACAGTCCACTCTCAGAACAGGCTGCTTGGACACTTTCAGAACAGCTCTGTTAATGACTGAAATCAGCTCTTTAAGAGATTGTCAAAAGAGACTCTGAAAACGAAACATTGATAACTTTTGAGCAAAAGGCTGCACACACGTAATTCAACATACTCTGATTGTCATTTAGAGTTACATTATAGGAGCATTCAACAACAAGTCAAAATGTGCTCCAGAAAGGCAGAAAACAACACTTTGATAGTTTGATATAACTTGAGAACGAATGCAAAAAAGAGTCCACTCTCAGAACAGGCCGCTTGGACACTTTCAGAACAGCTCTGTTAATGACTGAAAACAGCTCTCGAAGAGATTGTCAAAAGAGACTCCGAAAACGAAACGTTGATCACTTTTGAGCAAAAGGCTGCACACACGCAATTCAAGTTGCTCTGATTGTCATTTAGAGTTACATTATAGGAGCATTCAGCAACAAGTCAAAATGTGCTCCAGAAAAGCAGAAAACAACACTTTGATAGTTTGATATAACTTGAGAACGAATGCAAAAAACAGTCCACTCTAAGAACAGGCCGCTTGGACACTTTCAGAACAGCTCTGTTAATGACTGAAAACAGCTCTCGAAGAGATTGTCAAAAGAGACTCCGAAAACGAAACGTTGATCACTTTTGAGCAAAAGGCTGCACACACGCAATTCAAGTTGCTCTGATTGTCATTTAGAGTTACATTATAGGAGCATTCAGCAACAAGTAAAAATGTGCTCCAGAAAAGCAGAAAACAACACTGATAGAACTTGAGAACGAATGCAAAAAACAGTCCACTCTAAGAACAGGCCGCTTGGACACTTTCAGAACGGCTCTGTTAATGACTGAAAACAGCTCTCGAAGAGATTGTCAAAAGAGACTCTGAAAACGAAACGTTGATCACTTTTGAGCAAAAGGCTGCACACACGCAATTCAACATACTCTGATTGTCATTTAGAGTTACATTATAGGAGCATTCAGCAACAAGTCAAAATGTGCTCCAGAAAGGCAGAAAACAACACTTTGATAGTTTGATATAACTTGAGAACGAATGCAAAAAACAGTCCACTCTAAGAACAGGCCGCTTGGACACTTTCAGAACAGCTCTGTTAATGACTGAAAACAGCTCTCGAAGAGATTGTCAAAAGAGACTCCGAAAACGAAACGTTGATCACTTTTGAGCAAAAGGCTGCACACACGCAATTCAAGTTGCTCTGATTGTCATTTAGAGTTACATTATAGGAGCATTCAGCAACAAGTCAAAATGTGCTCCAGAAAAGCAGAAAACAACACTTTGATAGTTTGATATAACTTGAGAACGAATGCAAAAAACAGTCCACTCTAAGAACAGGCCGCTTGGACACTTTCAGAACAGCTCTGTTAATGACTGAAAACAGCTCTCGAAGAGATTGTCAAAAGAGACTCCGAAAACGAAACGTTGATCACTTTTGAGCAAAAGGCTGCACACACGCAATTCAAGTTGCTCTGATTGTCATTTAGAGTTACATTATAGGAGCATTCAGCAACAAGTCAAAATGTGCTCCAGAAAAGCAGAAAATAACACTGATAGAACTTGAGAACGAATGCAAAAAACAGTCCACTCTGAGACCGGCCGCTTGGACACTTTCAGAACGGCTCTGTTAATGACTGAAAACAGCTCTCGAAGAGATTGTCAAAAGAGACTCTGAAAACGAAACGTTGATCACTTTTGAGCAAAAGGCTGCACACACGCAATTCAACATACTCTGATTGTCATTTAGAGTTACATTATAGGAGCATTCAGCAACAAGTCAAAATGTGCTCCAGAAAGGCAGAAAACAACACTTTGATAGTTTGATATAACTTGAGAACGAATGCAAAAAACAGTCCACTCTAAGAACAGGCCGCTTGGACACTTTCAGAACAGCTCTGTTAATGACTGAAAACAGCTCTCGAAGAGATTGTCAAAAGAGACTCCGAAAACGAAACGTTGATCACTTTTGAGCAAAAGGCTGCACACACGCAATTCAAGTTGCTCTGATTGTCATTTAGAGTTACATTATAGGAGCATTCAGCAACAAGTCAAAATGTGCTCCAGAAAAGCAGAAAACAACACTTTGATAGTTTGATATAACTTGAGAACGAATGCAAAAAACAGTCCACTCTAAGAACAGGCCGCTTGGACACTTTCAGAACAGCTCTGTTAATGACTGAAAACAGCTCTCGAAGAGATTGTCAAAAGAGACTCCGAAAACGAAACGTTGATCACTTTTGAGCAAAAGGCTGCACACACGCAATTCAAGTTGCTCTGATTGTCATTTAGAGTTACATTATAGGAGCATTCAGCAACAAGTCAAAATGTGCTCCAGAAAAGCAGAAAATAACACTGATAGAACTTGAGAACGAATGCAAAAAACAGTCCAATCTCAGACCGGCCGCTTGGACACTTTCAGAACGGCTCTGTTAATGACTGAAAACAGCTCTCGAAGAGATTGTCAAAAGAGACTCTGAAAACGAAACGTTGATCACTTTTGAGCAAAAGGCTGCACACACGCAATTCAAGTTGCTCTGATTGTCATTTAGAGTTACATTATAGGCGCATTCAGCAACAAGTCAAAATGTGCTCCAGAAAAGCAGAAAACAACACTGATAGAACTTGAGAACGAATGCAAAAAACAGTCCACTCTCAGAACAGGCTGCTTGGACACTTTCAGAACAGCTCTGTTAATGACTGAAATCAGCTCTTTAAGAGATTGTCAAAAGAGACTCTGAAAACGAAACATTGATAACTTTTGAGCAAAAGGCTGCACACACGTAATTCAACATACTCTGATTGTCATTTAGAGTTACATTATAGGAGCATTCAACAACAAGTCAAAATGTGCTCCAGAAAGGCAGAAAACAACACTTTGATAGTTTGATATAACTTGAGAACGAATGCAAAAAAGAGTCCACTCTCAGAACAGGCCGCTTGGACACTTTCAGAACAGCTCTGTTAATGACTGAAAACAGCTCTCGAAGAGATTGTCAAAAGAGACTCCGAAAACGAAACGTTGATCACTTTTGAGCAAAAGGCTGCACACACGCAATTCAAGTTGCTCTGATTGTCATTTAGAGTTCCATTATAGGAGCATTCAGCAACAAGTCAAAATGTGCTCCAGAGAAGCAGAAAACAACACTGATAGAACTTGAGAACGAATGCAAAAAACAGTCCAATCTCAGACCGGCCGCTTGGACACTTTCAGAACGGCTCTGTTAATGACTGAAAACAGCTCTCGAAGAGATTGTCAAAAGAGACTCTGAAAACGAAACGTTGATCACTTTTGAGCAAAAGGCTGCACACACGCAATTCAAGTTGCTCTGATTGTCATTTAGAGTTACATTATAGGCGCATTCAGCAACAAGTCAAAATGTGCTCCAGAAAAGCAGAAAACAACACTGATAGAACTTGAGAACGAATGCAAAAAACAGTCCACTCTCAGAACAGGCTGCTTGGACACTTTCAGAACAGCTCTGTTAATGACTGAAATCAGCTCTTTAAGAGATTGTCAAAAGAGACTCTGAAAACGAAACATTGATAACTTTTGAGCAAAAGGCTGCACACACGTAATTCAACATACTCTGATTGTCATTTAGAGTTACATTATAGGAGCATTCAACAACAAGTCAAAATGTGCTCCAGAAAGGCAGAAAACAACACTTTGATAGTTTGATATAACTTGAGAACGAATGCAAAAAAGAGTCCACTCTCAGAACAGGCCGCTTGGACACTTTCAGAACAGCTCTGTTAATGACTGAAAACAGCTCTCGAAGAGATTGTCAAAAGAGACTCCGAAAACGAAACGTTGATCACTTTTGAGCAAAAGGCTGCACACACGCAATTCAAGTTGCTCTGATTGTCATTTAGAGTTCCATTATAGGAGCATTCTGCAACAAGTCAAAATGTGCTCCAGAGAAGCAGAAAACAACACTGATAGAACTTGAGAACGAATGCAAAAAACAGTCCACTCTAAGAACAGACCGCTTGGACACTTTCAGAACAGCTCTGTTAATGACTGAAAACAGCTCTCGAAGAGATTGTCAAAAGAGACTCCGAAAACGAAACGTTGATCACTTTTGAGCAAAAGGCTGCACACACGCAATTCAAGTTGCTCTGATTGTCATTTAGAGTTACATTATAGGAGCATTCAGCAACAAGTCAAAATGTGCTCCAGAAAAGCAGAAAACAACACTGATAGAACTTGAGAACGAATGCAAAAAACAGTCCACTCTAAGAACAGGCCGCTTGGACACTTTCAGAACAGCTCTGTTAATGACTGAAAACAGCTCTCGAAGAGATTGTCAAAAGAGACTCCGAAAACGAAACGTTGATCACTTTTGAGCAAAAGGCTGCACACACGCAATTCAAGTTGCTCTGATTGTCATTTAGAGTTACATTATAGGAGCATTCAGCAACAAGTCAAAATGTGCTCCAGAAAAGCAGAAAACAACACTGATAGAACTTGAGAACGAATGCAAAAAACAGTCCACTCTAAGAACAGGCCGCTTGGACACTTTCAGAACAGCTCTGTTAATGACTGAAAACAGCTCTCGAAGAGATTGTCAAAAGAGACTCCGAAAACGAAACGTTGATCACTTTTGAGCAAAAGGCTGCACACACGCAATTCAAGTTGCTCTGATTGTCATTTAGAGTTACATTATAGGAGCATTCAGCAACAAGTCAAAATGTGCTCCAGAAAAGCAGAAAACAACACTTTGATAGTTTGATATAACTTGAGAACGAATGCAAAAAACAGTCCACTCTAAGAACAGGCCGCTTGGACACTTTCAGAACAGCTCTGTTAATGACTGAAAACAGCTCTCGAAGAGATTGTCAAAAGAGACTCCGAAAACGAAACGTTGATCACTTTTGAGCAAAAGGCTGCACACACGCAACTCAAGTTGCTCTGATTGTCATTTAGAGTTACATTATAGGAGCATTCAGCAACAAGTCAAAATGTGCTCCAGAAAAGCAGAAAACAACACTGATATAACTTGAGAACGAATGCAAAAAACAGTCCACTCTAAGAACAGACCGCTTGGACACTTTCAGAACAGCTCTGTTAATGACTGAAAACAGCTCTCGAAGAGATTGTCAAAAGAGACTCCGAAAACGAAACGTTGATCACTTTTGAGCAAAAGGCTGCACACACGCAATTCAAGTTGCTCTGATTGTCATTTAGAGTTACATTATAGGAGCATTCAGCAACAAGTCAAAATGTGCTCCAGAAAAGCAGAAAACAACACTGATAGAACTTGAGAACGAATGCAAAAACAGTCCACTCTCAGAACAGGCTGCTTGGACACTTTCAGAACAGCTCTGTTAATGACTGAAATCAGCTCTTTAAGAGATTGTCAAAAGAGTCTCTGAAAACGAAACATTGATAACTTTTGAGCAAAAGGCTGCACACACGTAATTCAACATACTCTGATTGTCATTTAGAGTTACATTATAGGAGCATTCAACAACAAGTCAAAATGTGCTCCAGAAAGGCAGAAAACAACACTTTGATAGTTTGATATAACTTGAGAACGAATGCAAAAAACAGTCCACTCTCAGAACAGGCCGCTTGGACACTTTCAGAACAGCTCTGTTAATGACTGAAAACAGCTCTCGAAGAGATTGTCAAAAGAGACTCCGAAAACGAAACGTTGATCACTTTTGAGCAAAAGGCTGCACACACGCAATTCAAGTTGCTCTGATTGTCATTTAGAGTTACATTATAGGAGCATTCAGCAACAAGTCAAAATGTGCTCCTGAAAAGCAGAAAACAACACTGATAGAACTTGAGAACGAATGCAAAAAACAGTCCACTCTCAGAACAGGCCGCTTGGACACTTTCAGAACAGCTCAGTTAATGACTGAAAACTGCTCTCGAAGAGATTGTCAAAAGAGACTCTGAAAACGAAACGTTGATCACTTTTGAGCAAAAGGCTGCACACACGCAATTCAAGTTGCTCTGATTGTCATTTAGAGTTACATTATAGGAGCATTCAGCAACAAGTCAAAATGTGCTCCAGAAAGGCAGAAAACAACACTTTGATATAACTTGAGAACGAATGCAAAAAATAGTCCACTCTCAGAACAAGCTGCTTGGACACTATCAGAACAGCTCTGTTAATGACTGAAATCAGCTCTTTAAGAGATTGTCAAAAGAGACTCTGAAAACGAAACGTTGATCACTTTTGAGCAAAAGGCTGCACACACGCAATTCAAGTTGCTCTGATTGTCATTTAGAGTTACATTATAGGAGCATTCAACAACAAGTCAAAATGTGCTCGAGAAAGGCAGAAAACAACACTTTGATATAACTTGAGAACGAATGCAAAAAACAGTCCACTCTCAGAACAGGCTGCTTGGACACTTTCAGAACAGCTCTGTTAATGACTGAAATCAGCTCTTTAAGAGATTGTCAAAAGAGACTCTGAAAACGAAACATTGATAACTTTTGAGCAAAAGGCTGCACACACGTAATTCAACATACTCTAATTGTCATTTAGAGTTACATTATAGGAGCATTCAACAACAAGTCAAAATGTGCTCCAGAAAGGCAGAAAACAACAATTTGATAGTTTGATATAACTTGAGAACGAATGCAAAAAACAGTCCACTCTCAGAACAGGCCGCTTGGACACTTTCAGAACAGCTCTGTTAATGACTGAAAACAGCTCTCGAAGAGATTGTCAAAAGAGACTCCGAAAACGAAACGTTGATCACTTTTGAGCAAAAGGCTGCACACACGCAATTCAAGTTGCTCTGATTGTCATTTAGAGTTACATTATAGGAGCATTCAACAACAAGTCAAAATGTGCTCCAGAAAGGCAGAAAACAACAATTTGATAGTTTGATATAACTTGAGAACGAATGCAAAAAACAGTCCACTCTCAGAACATGCCGCTTGGACACTTTCAGAACAGCTCTGTTAATGACTGAAAACAGCTCTCGAAGAGATTGTCAAAAGAGACTCCGAAAACGAAACGTTGATCACTTTTGAGCAAAAGGCTGCACACACGCAATTCAAGTTGCTCTGATTGTCATTTAGAGTTACATTATAGGAGCATTCAGCAACAAGTCAAAATGTGCTCCAGAAAAGCAGAAAATAACACTGATAGAACTTGAGAACGAATGCAAAAAACAGTCCACTCTCAGAACAGGCCGCTTGGACACTTTCAGAACGGCTCTGTTAATGACTGAAAACAGCTCTCGAAGAGATTGTCAAAAGAGACTCTGAAAACGAAACGTTGATCACTTTTGAGCAAAAGGCTGCACACACGCAATTCAACATACTCTGATTGTCATTTAGAGTTACATTATAGGAGCATTCAGCAACAAGTCAAAATGTGCTCCAGAAAAGCAGAAAACAACACTGATAGAACTTGAGAACGAATGCAAAAAACAGTCCACTCTAAGAACAGGCCGCTTGGACACTTTCAGAACAGCTCTGTTAATGACTGAAAACAGCTCTCGAAGAGATTGTCAAAAGAGACTCCGAAAACGAAACGTTGATCACTTTTGAGCAAAAGGCTGCACACACGCAATTCAAGTTGCTCTGATTGTCATTTAGAGTTACATTATAGGAGCATTCAGCAACAAGTCAAAATGTGCTCCAGAAAAGCAGAAAATAACACTGATAGAACTTGAGAACGAATGCAAAAAACAGTCCACTCTCAGAACAGGCCGCTTGGACACTTTCAGAACGGCTCTGTTAATGACTGAAAACAGCTCTCGAAGAGATTGTCAAAAGAGACTCTGAAAACGAAACGTTGATAACTTTTGAGCAAAAGGCTGCACACACGCAATTCAAGTTGCTCTGATTGTCATTTAGAGTTACATTATAGGAGCATTCAGCAACAAGTCAGAATGTGCTCCAGAAAAGCAGAAAACAACACTGATAGAACTTGAGAACGAATGCAAAAAACAGTCCACTCTAAGAACAGGCCGCTTGGACACTTTCAGAACAGCTCTGTTAATGACTGAAAACAGCTCTCGAAGAGATTGTCAAAAGAGACTCCGAAAACGAAACGTTGATCACTTTTGAGCAAAAGGCTGCACACACGCAATTCAAGTTGCTCTGATTGTCATTTAGAGTTACATTATTGGAGCATTCAGCAACAAGTCAAAATGTGCTCCAGAAAAGCAGAAAACAACACTGATAGAACTTGAGAACGAATGCAAAAAACAGTCCACTCTCAGAACAGGCCGTTTGGACACTTTCAGAACGGCTCTGTTAATGACTGAAAACAGCTCTCGAAGAGATTGTCAAAAGAGACTCTGAAAACGAAACGTTGATCACTTTTGAGCAAAAGGCTGCACACACGCAATTCAAGTTGCTCTGATTGTCATTTAGAGTTACATTATAGGAGCATTCAGCAACAAGTCAAAATGTGCTCCAGAAAGGCAGAAAACAACACTTTGATAGTTTGATATAACTTGAGAACGAATGCAAAAAACAGTCCACTCTCAGAACAGGCCGCTTGGACACTTTCAGAACAGCTCTGTTAATGACTGAAAACAGCTCTCGAAGAGATTGTCAAAAGAGACTCCGAAAACGAAACGTTGATCACTTTTGAGCAAAAGGCTGCACACACGCAATTCAAGTTGCTCTGATTGTCATTTAGAGTTACATTATAGGAGCATTCAGCAACAAGTCAAAATGTGCTCCAGAAAAGCAGAAAATAACACTGATAGAACTTGAGAACGAATGCAAAAAACAGTCCACTCTCAGAACAGGCCGCTTGGACACTTTCAGAACGGCTCTGTTAATGACTGAAAGCAGCTCTCGAAGAGATTGTCAAAAGAGACTCTGAAAACGAAACGTTGATAACTTTTGAGCAAAAGGCTGCACACACGCAATTCAAGTTGCTCTGATTGTCATTTAGAGTTACATTATAGGAGCATTCAGCAACAAGTCTGAATGTGCTCCAGAAAAGCAGAAAACAACACTGATAGAACTTGAGAACGAATGCAAAAAACAGTCCACTCTAAGAACAGGCCGCTTGGACACTTTCAGAACAGCTCTGTTAATGACTGAAAACAGCTCTCGAAGAGATTGTCAAAAGAGACTCCGAAAACGAAACGTTGATCACTTTTGAGCAAAAGGCTGCACACACGCAATTCAAGTTGCTCTGATTGTCATTTAGAGTTACATTATAGGAGCATTCAGCAACAAGTCAAAATGTGCTCCAGAAAAGCAGAAAACAACACTGATAGAACTTGAGAACGAATGCAAAAAACAGTCCACTCTCAGAACAGGCCGTTTGGACACTTTCAGAACGGCTCTGTTAATGACTGAAAACAGCTCTCGAAGAGATTGTCAAAAGAGACTCTGAAAACGAAACGTTGATCACTTTTGAGCAAAAGGCTGCACACACGCAATTCAAGTTGCTCTGATTGTCATTTAGAGTTACATTATAGGAGCATTCAGCAACAAGTCAAAATGTGCTCCAGAAAGGCAGACAACAACACTGATAGTTTGATATAACTTGAGAACGAATGCAAAAAACAGTCCACTCTAAGAACAGGCCGCTTGGACACTTTCAGAACAGCTCTGTTAATGACTGAAAACAGCTCTCGAAGAGATTGTCAAAAGAGACTCCGAAAACGAAACGTTGATCACTTTTGAGCAAAAGGCTGCACACACGCAATTCAAGTTGCTCTGATTGTCATTTAGAGTTACATTATAGGAGCATTCAGCAACAAGTCAAAATGTGCTCCAGAAAAGCAGAAAACAACACTGATAGAACTTGAGAACGAATGCAAAAAACAGTCCACTCTCAGAACAGGCCGCATGGACACTTTCAGAACAGCTCTGTTAATGACTGAAACAGCTCTCGAAGAGATTGTCAAAAGAGACTCCGAAAACGAAACGTTGATCACTTTTGAGCAAAAGGCTGCACACACGCAATTCAAGTTGCTCTGATTGTCATTTAGAGTTACATTATAGGAGCATTCAGCAACAAGTCAAAATGTGCTCCAGAAAAGCAGAAAACAACACTGATAGAACTTGAGAACGAATGCAAAAAACAGTCCACTCTCAGAACAGGCCGCTTGGACACTTTCAGAACAGCTCTGTTAATGACTGAAACAGCTCTCGAAGAGATTGTCAAAAGAGACTCCGAAAACGAAACGTTGATCACTTTTGAGCAAAAGGCTGCACACACGCAATTCAAGTTGCTCTGATTGTCATTTAGAGTTACATTATAGGAGCATTCAGCAACAAGTCAAAATGTGCTCCTGAAAAGCAGAAAACAACACTGATAGAACTTGAGAACGAATGCAAAAAACAGTCCACTCTCAGAACAGGCCGCTTGGACACTTTCAGAACAGCTCTGTTAATGACTGAAAACAGCTCTCGAAGAGATTGTCAAAAGAGACTCTGAAAACGAAACGTTGATCACTTTTGAGCAAAAGGCTGCACACACGCAATTCAAGTTGCTCTGATTGTCATTTAGAGTTACATTAAAGGAGCATTCAGCAACAAGTCAAAATGTGCTCCAGAAAGGCAGAAAACAACACTTTGATATAACTTGAGAACGAATGCAAAACATAGTCCACTCTCAGAACAAGCTGCTTGGACACTATCAGAACAGCTCTGTTAATGACTGAAATCAGCTCTTTAAGAGATTGTCAAAAGAGACTCTGAAAACGAAACGTTGATCACTTTTGAGCAAAAGGCTGCACACACGCAATTCAAGTTGCTCTGATTGTTATTTAGAGTTACATTATAGGAGCATTCAACAACAAGTCAAAATGTGCTCGAGAAAGGCAGAAAACAACACTTTGATATAACTTGAGAACGAATGCAAAAAACAGTCCACTCTCAGAACAGGCTGCTTGGACACTTTCAGAACAGCTCTGTTAATGACTGAAATCAGCTCTTTAAGAGATTGTCAAAAGAGACTCTGAAAACGAAACATTGATAACTTTTGAGCAAAAGGCTGCACACACGTAATTCAACATACTCTGATTGTCATTTAGAGTTACATTATAGGAGCATTCAACAACAAGTCAAAATGTGCTCCAGAAAGGCAGAAAACAACAATTTGATAGTTTGATATAACTTGAGAACGAATGCAAAAAACAGTCCACTCTCAGAACAGGCCGCTTGGACACTTTCAGAACAGCTCTGTTAATGACTGAAAACAGCTCTCGAAGAGATTGTCAAAAGAGACTCCGAAAACGAAACGTTGATCACTTTTGAGCAAAAGGCTGCACACACGCAATTCAAGTTGCTCTGATTGTCATTCAGAGTTACATTATAGGAGCATTCAGCAACAAGTCAAAATGTGCTCCAGAAAAGCAGAAAACAACACTGATAGAACTTGAGAACGAATGCAAAAAACAGTCCACTCTCAGAACAGGCCGTTTGGACACTTTCAGAACGGCTCTGTTAATGACTGAAAACAGCTCTCGAAGAGATTGTCAAAAGAGACTCTGAAAACGAAACGTTGATCACTTTTGAGCAAAAGGCTGCACACACGCAATTCAAGTTGCTCTGATTGTCATTTAGAGTTACATTATAGGAGCATTCAGCAACAAGTCAAAATGTGCTCCAGAAAGGCAGACAACAACACTGATAGTTTGATATAACTTGAGAACGAATGCAAAAAACAGTCCACTCTAAGAACAGGCCGCTTGGACACTTTCAGAACAGCTCTGTTAATGACTGAAAACAGCTCTCGAAGAGATTGTCAAAAGAGACTCCGAAAACGAAACGTTGATCACTTTTGAGCAAAAGGCTGCACACACGCAATTCAAGTTGCTCTGATTGTCATTTAGAGTTACATTATAGGAGCATTCAGCAACAAGTCAAAATGTGCTCCAGAAAAGCAGAAAACAACACTGATAGAACTTGAGAACGAATGCAAAAAACAGTCCACTCTCAGAACAGGCCGCTTGGACACTTTCAGAACAGCTCTGTTAATGACTGAAACAGCTCTCGAAGAGATTGTCAAAAGAGACTCCGAAAACGAAACGTTGATCACTTTTGAGCAAAAGGCTGCACACACGCAATTCAAGTTGCTCTGATTGTCATTTAGAGTTACATTATAGGAGCATTCAGCAACAAGTCAAAATGTGCTCCAGAAAAGCAGAAAACAACACTGATAGAACTTGAGAACGAATGCAAAAAACAGTCCACTCTCAGAACAGGCCGTTTGGACACTTTCAGAACGGCTCTGTTAATGACTGAAAACAGCTCTCGAAGAGATTGTCAAAAGAGACTCTGAAAACGAAACGTTGATCACTTTTGAGCAAAAGGCTGCACACACGCAATTCAAGTTGCTCTGATTGTCATTTAGAGTTACATTATAGGAGCATTCAGCAACAAGTCAAAATGTGCTCCAGAAAGGCAGACAACAACACTGATAGTTTGATATAACTTGAGAACGAATGCAAAAAACAGTCCACTCTAAGAACAGGCCGCTTGGACACTTTCAGAACAGCTCTGTTAATGACTGAAAACAGCTCTCGAAGAGATTGTCAAAAGAGACTCCGAAAACGAAACGTTGATCACTTTTGAGCAAAAGGCTGCACACACGCAATTCAAGTTGCTCTGATTGTCATTTAGAGTTACATTATAGGAGCATTCAGCAACAAGTCAAAATGTGCTCCAGAAAAGCAGAAAACAACACTGATAGAACTTGAGAACGAATGCAAAAAACAGTCCACTCTCAGAACAGGCCGCATGGACACTTTCAGAACAGCTCTGTTAATGACTGAAACAGCTCTCGAAGAGATTGTCAAAAGAGACTCCGAAAACGAAACGTTGATCACTTTTGAGCAAAAGGCTGCACACACGCAATTCAAGTTGCTCTGATTGTCATTTAGAGTTACATTATAGGAGCATTCAGCAACAAGTCAAAATGTGCTCCAGAAAAGCAGAAAACAACACTGATAGAACTTGAGAACGAATGCAAAAAACAGTCCACTCTCAGAACAGGCCGCTTGGACACTTTCAGAACAGCTCTGTTAATGACTGAAACAGCTCTCGAAGAGATTGTCAAAAGAGACTCCGAAAACGAAACGTTGATCACTTTTGAGCAAAAGGCTGCACACACGCAATTCAAGTTGCTCTGATTGTCATTTAGAGTTACATTATAGGAGCATTCAGCAACAAGTCAAAATGTGCTCCTGAAAAGCAGAAAACAACACTGATAGAACTTGAGAACGAATGCAAAAAACAGTCCACTCTCAGAACAGGCCGCTTGGACACTTTCAGAACAGCTCTGTTAATGACTGAAAACAGCTCTCGAAGAGATTGTCAAAAGAGACTCTGAAAACGAAACGTTGATCACTTTTGAGCAAAAGGCTGCACACACGCAATTCAAGTTGCTCTGATTGTCATTTAGAGTTACATTAAAGGAGCATTCAGCAACAAGTCAAAATGTGCTCCAGAAAGGCAGAAAACAACACTTTGATATAACTTGAGAACGAATGCAAAAAATAGTCCACTCTCAGAACAAGCTGCTTGGACACTATCAGAACAGCTCTGTTAATGACTGAAATCAGCTCTTTAAGAGATTGTCAAAAGAGACTCTGAAAACGAAACGTTGATCACTTTTGAGCAAAAGGCTGCACACACGCAATTCAAGTTGCTCTGATTGTTATTTAGAGTTACATTATAGGAGCATTCAACAACAAGTCAAAATGTGCTCGAGAAAGGCAGAAAACAACACTTTGATATAACTTGAGAACGAATGCAAAAAACAGTCCACTCTCAGAACAGGCTGCTTGGACACTTTCAGAACAGCTCTGTTAATGACTGAAATCAGCTCTTTAAGAGATTGTCAAAAGAGACTCTGAAAACGAAACATTGATAACTTTTGAGCAAAAGGCTGCACACACGTAATTCAACATACTCTGATTGTCATTTAGAGTTACATTATAGGAGCATTCAACAACAAGTCAAAATGTGCTCCAGAAAGGCAGAAAACAACAATTTGATAGTTTGATATAACTTGAGAACGAATGCAAAAAACAGTCCACTCTCAGAACAGGCCGCTTGGACACTTTCAGAACAGCTCTGTTAATGACTGAAAACAGCTCTCGAAGAGATTGTCAAAAGAGACTCCGAAAACGAAACGTTGATCACTTTTGAGCAAAAGGCTGCACACACGCAATTCAAGTTGCTCTGATTGTCATTCAGAGTTACATTATAGGAGCATTCAGCAACAAGTCAAAATGTGCTCCAGAAAAGCAGAAAACAACACTGATAGAACTTGAGAACGAATGCAAAAAACAGTCCACTCTCAGAACAGGCCGTTTGGACACTTTCAGAACGGCTCTGTTAATGACTGAAAACAGCTCTCGAAGAGATTGTCAAAAGAGACTCTGAAAACGAAACGTTGATCACTTTTGAGCAAAAGGCTGCACACACGCAATTCAAGTTGCTCTGATTGTCATTTAGAGTTACATTATAGGAGCATTCAGCAACAAGTCAAAATGTGCTCCAGAAAGGCAGACAACAACACTGATAGTTTGATATAACTTGAGAACGAATGCAAAAAACAGTCCACTCTAAGAACAGGCCGCTTGGACACTTTCAGAACAGCTCTGTTAATGACTGAAAACAGCTCTCGAAGAGATTGTCAAAAGAGACTCCGAAAACGAAACGTTGATCACTTTTGAGCAAAAGGCTGCACACACGCAATTCAAGTTGCTCTGATTGTCATTTAGAGTTACATTATAGGAGCATTCAGCAACAAGTCAAAATGTGCTCCAGAAAAGCAGAAAACAACACTGATAGAACTTGAGAACGAATGCAAAAAACAGTCCACTCTCAGAACAGGCCGCTTGGACACTTTCAGAACAGCTCTGTTAATGACTGAAACAGCTCTCGAAGAGATTGTCAAAAGAGACTCCGAAAACGAAACGTTGATCACTTTTGAGCAAAAGGCTGCACACACGCAATTCAAGTTGCTCTGATTGTCATTTAGAGTTACATTAAAGGAGCATTCAGCAACAAGTCAAAATGTGCTCCAGAAAAGCAGAAAACAACACTGATAGAACTTGAGAACGAATGCAAAAAACAGTCCACTCTCAGAACAGGCCGCTTGGACACTTTCAGAACAGCTCTGTTAATGACTGAAAACAGCTCTCGAAGAGATTGTCAAAAGAGACTCTGAAAACGAAACGTTGATCACTTTTGAGCAAAAGGCTGCACACACGCAATTCAAGTTGCTCTGATTGTCATTTAGAGTTACATTAAAGGAGCATTCAGCAACAAGTCAAAATGTGCTCCAGAAAGGCAGAAAACAACACTTTGATATAACTTGAGAACGAATGCAAAAAATAGTCCACTCTCAGAACAAGCTGCTTGGACACTATCAGAACAGCTCTGTTAATGACTGAAATCAGCTCTTTAAGAGATTGTCAAAAGAGACTCTGAAAACGAAACGTTGATCACTTTTGAGCAAAAGGCTGCACACACGCAATTCAAGTTGCTCTGATTGTTATTTAGAGTTACATTATAGGAGCATTCAACAACAAGTCAAAATGTGCTCGAGAAAGGCAGAAAACAACACTTTGATATAACTTGAGAACGAATGCAAAAAACAGTCCACTCTCAGAACAGGCTGCTTGGACACTTTCAGAACAGCTCTGTTAATGACTGAAATCAGCTCTTTAAGAGATTGTCAAAAGAGACTCTGAAAACGAAACATTGATAACTTTTGAGCAAAAGGCTGCACACACGTAATTCAACATACTCTGATTGTCATTTAGAGTTACATTATAGGAGCATTCAACAACAAGTCAAAATGTGCTCCAGAAAGGCAGAAAACAACAATTTGATAGTTTGATATAACTTGAGAACGAATGCAAAAAACAGTCCACTCTCAGAACAGGCCGCTTGGACACTTTCAGAACAGCTCTGTTAATGACTGAAAACAGCTCTCGAAGAGATTGTCAAAAGAGACTCCGAAAACGAAACGTTGATCACTTTTGAGCAAAAGGCTGCACACACGCAATTCAAGTTGCTCTGATTGTCATTTAGAGTTACATTATAGGAGCATTCAGCAACAAGTCAAAATGTGCTCCAGAAAAGCAGAAAATAACACTGATAGAACTTGAGAACGAATGCAAAAAACAGTCCACTCTCAGAACAGGCCGCTTGGACACTTTCAGAACGGCTCTGTTAATGACTGAAAACAGCTCTCGAAGAGATTGTCAAAAGAGACTCCGAAAACGAAACGTTGATCACTTTTGAGCAAAAGGCTGCACACACGCAATTCAAGTTGCTCTGATTGTCATTTAGAGTTACATTATAGGAGCATTCAGCAACAAGTCAAAATGTGCTCCAGAAAAGCAGAAAACAACACTGATAGAACTTGAGAACGAATGCAAAAAACAGTCCACTCTAAGAACAGGCCGCTTGGACACTTTCAGAACAGCTCTGTTAATGACTGAAAACAGCTCTCGAAGAGATTGTCAAAAGAGACTCCGAAAACGAAACGTTGATCACTTTTGAGCAAAAGGCTGCACACACGCAATTCAAGTTGCTCTGATTGTCATTTAGAGTTACATTATAGGAGCATTCAGCAACAAGTCAAAATGTGCTCCAGAAAAGCAGAAAATAACACTGATAGAACTTGAGAACGAATGCAAAAAACAGTCCACTCTCAGAACAGGCCGCTTGGACACTTTCAGAACGGCTCTGTTAATGACTGAAAACAGCTCTCGAAGAGATTGTCAAAAGAGACTCTGAAAACGAAACGTTGATAACTTTTGAGCAAAAGGCTGCACACACGCAATTCAAGTTGCTCTGATTGTCATTTAGAGTTACATTATAGGAGCATTCAGCAACAAGTCAGAATGTGCTCCAGAAAAGCAGAAAACAACACTGATAGAACTTGAGAACGAATGCAAAAAACAGTCCACTCTAAGAACAGGCCGCTTGGACACTTTCAGAACAGCTCTGTTAATGACTGAAAACAGCTCTCGAAGAGATTGTCAAAAGAGACTCCGAAAACGAAACGTTGATCACTTTTGAGCAAAAGGCTGCACACACGCAATTCAAGTTGCTCTGATTGTCATTTAGAGTTACATTATAGGAGCATTCAGCAACAAGTCAAAATGTGCTCCTGAAAAGCAGAAAACAACACTGATAGAACTTGAGAACGAATGCAAAAAACAGTCCACTCTCAGAACAGGCCGCTTGGACACTTTCAGAACAGCTCTGTTAATGACTGAAAACAGCTCTCGAAGAGATTGTCAAAAGAGACTCTGAAAACGAAACGTTGATCACTTTTGAGCAAAAGGCTGCACACACGCAATTCAAGTTGCTCTGATTGTCATTTAGAGTTACATTATAGGAGCATTCAGCAACAAGTCAAAATGTGCTCCAGAAAGGCAGAAAACAACACTTTGATATAACTTGAGAACGAATGCAAAAAATAGTCCACTCTCAGAACAAGCTGCTTGGACACTATCAGAACAGCTCTGTTAATGACTGAAATCAGCTCTTTAAGAGATTGTCAAAAGAGACTCTGAAAACGAAACGTTGATAACTTTTGAGCAAAAGGCTGCACACACGTAATTCAAGTTGCTCTGATTGTCATTTAGAGTTACATTATAGGAGCATTCAACAACAAGTCAAAATGTGCTCCAGAAAAGCAGAAAACAACACTGATAGAACTTGAGAACGAATGCAAAAAACAGTCCACTCTCAGAACAGGCCGCTTGGACACTTTCAGAACGGCTCTGTTAATGACTGAAAACAGCTCTCGAAGAGATTGTCAAAAGAGACTCTGAAAACGAAACGTTGATCACTTTTGAGCAAAAGGCTGCACACACGCAATTCAAGTTGCTCTGATTGTCATTTAGAGTTACATTATAGGAGCATTCAACAACAAGTCAAAATGTGCTCGAGAAAGGCAGAAAACAACACTTTGATATAACTTGAGAACGAATGCAAAAAACAGTCCACTCTCAGAACAGGCTGCTTGGACACTTTCAGAACAGCTCTGTTAATGACTGAAATCAGCTCTTTAAGAGATTGTCAAAAGAGACTCTGAAAACGAAACATTGATTACTTTTGAGCAAAAGGCTGCACACACGTAATTCAACATACTCTGATTGTCATTTAGAGTTACATTATAGGAGCATTCAACAACAAGTCAAAATGTGCTCCAGAAAGGCAGAAAACAACACTTTGATAGTTTGATATAACTTGAGAACGAATGCAAAAAACAGTCCACTCTAAGAACAGGCCGCTTGGACACTTTCAGAACAGCTCTGTTAATGACTGAAAACAGCTCTCGAAGAGATTGTCAAAAGAGACTCCGAAAACGAAACGTTGATCACTTTTGAGCAAAAGGCTGCACACACGCAACTCAAGTTGCTCTGATTGTCATTTAGAGTTACATTATAGGAGCATTCAGCAACAAGTCAAAATGTGCTCCAGAAAAGCAGAAAACAACACTGATAGAACTTGAGAACGAATGCAAAAAACAGTCCACTCTCAGAACAGGCCGCTTGGACACTTTCAGAACGGCTCTGTTAATGACTGAAAACAGCTCTCGAAGAGATTGTCAAAAGAGACTCTGAAAACGAAACGTTGATCACTTTTGAGCAAAAGGCTGCACACACGCAATTCAAGTTGCTCTGATTGTCATTTAGAGTTACATTATAGGAGCATTCAACAACAAGTCAAAATGTGCTCGAGAAAGGCAGAAAACAACACTTTGATATAACTTGAGAACGAATGCAAAAAACAGTTCACTCTCAGAACAGGCTGCTTGGACACTTTCAGAACAGTTCTGTTAATGACTGAAATCAGCTCTTTAAGAGATTGTCAAAAGAGACTCTGAAAACGAAACATTGATAACTTTTGAGCAAAAGGCTGCACACACGTAATTCAACATACTCTGATTGTCATTTAGAGTTACATTATAGGAGCATTCAACAACAAGTCAAAATGTGCTCCAGAAAGGCAGAAAACAACACTTTGATAGTTTGATATAACTTGAGAACGAATGCAAAAAACAGTCCACTCTCAGAACAGGCCGCTTGGACACTTTCAGAACAGCTCTGTTAATGACTGAAAACAGCTCTCGAAGAGATTGTCAAAAGAGACTCCGAAAACGAAACGTTGATCACTTTTGAGCAAAAGGCTGCACACACGCAATTCAAGTTGCTCTGATTGTCATTCAGAGTTACATTATAGGAGCATTCAGCAACAAGTCAAAATGTGCTCCAGAAAAGCAGAAAACAACACTGATAGAACTTGAGAACGAATGCAAAAAACAGTCCACTCTCAGAACAGGCCGTTTGGACACTTTCAGAACGGCTCTGTTAATGACTGAAAACAGCTCTCGAAGAGATTGTCAAAAGAGACTCTGAAAACGAAACGTTGATCACTTTTGAGCAAAAGGCTGCACACACGCAATTCAAGTTGCTCTGATTGTCATTTAGAGTTACATTATAGGAGCATTCAGCAACAAGTCAAAATGTGCTCCAGAAAGGCAGACAACAACACTGATAGTTTGATATAACTTGAGAACGAATGCAAAAAACAGTCCACTCTAAGAACAGGCCGCTTGGACACTTTCAGAACAGCTCTGTTAATGACTGAAAACAGCTCTCGAAGAGATTGTCAAAAGAGACTCCGAAAACGAAACGTTGATCACTTTTGAGCAAAAGGCTGCACACACGCAATTCAAGTTGCTCTGATTGTCATTTAGAGTTACATTATAGGAGCATTCAGCAACAAGTCAAAATGTGCTCCAGAAAAGCAGAAAACAACACTGATAGAACTTGAGAACGAATGCAAAAAACAGTCCACTCTCAGAACAGGCCGCTTGGACACTTTCAGAACAGCTCTGTTAATGACTGAAACAGCTCTCGAAGAGATTGTCAAAAGAGACTCCGAAAACGAAACGTTGATCACTTTTGAGCAAAAGGCTGCACACACGCAATTCAAGTTGCTCTGATTGTCATTTAGAGTTACATTATAGGAGCATTCAGCAACAAGTCAAAATGTGCTCCAGAAAAGCAGAAAACAACACTGATAGAACTTGAGAACGAATGCAAAAAACAGTCCACTCTCAGAACAGGCCGTTTGGACACTTTCAGAACGGCTCTGTTAATGACTGAAAACAGCTCTCGAAGAGATTGTCAAAAGAGACTCTGAAAACGAAACGTTGATCACTTTTGAGCAAAAGGCTGCACACACGCAATTCAAGTTGCTCTGATTGTCATTTAGAGTTACATTATAGGAGCATTCAGCAACAAGTCAAAATGTGCTCCAGAAAGGCAGACAACAACACTGATAGTTTGATATAACTTGAGAACGAATGCAAAAAACAGTCCACTCTAAGAACAGGCCGCTTGGACACTTTCAGAACAGCTCTGTTAATGACTGAAAACAGCTCTCGAAGAGATTGTCAAAAGAGACTCCGAAAACGAAACGTTGATCACTTTTGAGCAAAAGGCTGCACACACGCAATTCAAGTTGCTCTGATTGTCATTTAGAGTTACATTATAGGAGCATTCAGCAACAAGTCAAAATGTGCTCCAGAAAAGCAGAAAACAACACTGATAGAACTTGAGAACGAATGCAAAAAACAGTCCACTCTCAGAACAGGCCGCATGGACACTTTCAGAACAGCTCTGTTAATGACTGAAACAGCTCTCGAAGAGATTGTCAAAAGAGACTCCGAAAACGAAACGTTGATCACTTTTGAGCAAAAGGCTGCACACACGCAATTCAAGTTGCTCTGATTGTCATTTAGAGTTACATTATAGGAGCATTCAGCAACAAGTCAAAATGTGCTCCAGAAAAGCAGAAAACAACACTGATAGAACTTGAGAACGAATGCAAAAAACAGTCCACTCTCAGAACAGGCCGCTTGGACACTTTCAGAACAGCTCTGTTAATGACTGAAACAGCTCTCGAAGAGATTGTCAAAAGAGACTCCGAAAACGAAACGTTGATCACTTTTGAGCAAAAGGCTGCACACACGCAATTCAAGTTGCTCTGATTGTCATTTAGAGTTACATTATAGGAGCATTCAGCAACAAGTCAAAATGTGCTCCTGAAAAGCAGAAAACAACACTGATAGAACTTGAGAACGAATGCAAAAAACAGTCCACTCTCAGAACAGGCCGCTTGGACACTTTCAGAACAGCTCTGTTAATGACTGAAAACAGCTCTCGAAGAGATTGTCAAAAGAGACTCTGAAAACGAAACGTTGATCACTTTTGAGCAAAAGGCTGCACACACGCAATTCAAGTTGCTCTGATTGTCATTTAGAGTTACATTAAAGGAGCATTCAGCAACAAGTCAAAATGTGCTCCAGAAAGGCAGAAAACAACACTTTGATATAACTTGAGAACGAATGCAAAAAATAGTCCACTCTCAGAACAAGCTGCTTGGACACTATCAGAACAGCTCTGTTAATGACTGAAATCAGCTCTTTAAGAGATTGTCAAAAGAGACTCTGAAAACGAAACGTTGATCACTTTTGAGCAAAAGGCTGCACACACGCAATTCAAGTTGCTCTGATTGTTATTTAGAGTTACATTATAGGAGCATTCAACAACAAGTCAAAATGTGCTCGAGAAAGGCAGAAAACAACACTTTGATATAACTTGAGAACGAATGCAAAAAACAGTCCACTCTCAGAACAGGCTGCTTGGACACTTTCAGAACAGCTCTGTTAATGACTGAAATCAGCTCTTTAAGAGATTGTCAAAAGAGACTCTGAAAACGAAACATTGATAACTTTTGAGCAAAAGGCTGCACACACGTAATTCAACATACTCTGATTGTCATTTAGAGTTACATTATAGGAGCATTCAACAACAAGTCAAAATGTGCTCCAGAAAGGCAGAAAACAACAATTTGATAGTTTGATATAACTTGAGAACGAATGCAAAAAACAGTCCACTCTCAGAACAGGCCGCTTGGACACTTTCAGAACAGCTCTGTTAATGACTGAAAACAGCTCTCGAAGAGATTGTCAAAAGAGACTCCGAAAACGAAACGTTGATCACTTTTGAGCAAAAGGCTGCACACACGCAATTCAAGTTGCTCTGATTGTCATTCAGAGTTACATTATAGGAGCATTCAGCAACAAGTCAAAATGTGCTCCAGAAAAGCAGAAAACAACACTGATAGAACTTGAGAACGAATGCAAAAAACAGTCCACTCTCAGAACAGGCCGTTTGGACACTTTCAGAACGGCTCTGTTAATGACTGAAAACAGCTCTCGAAGAGATTGTCAAAAGAGACTCTGAAAACGAAACGTTGATCACTTTTGAGCAAAAGGCTGCACACACGCAATTCAAGTTGCTCTGATTGTCATTTAGAGTTACATTATAGGAGCATTCAGCAACAAGTCAAAATGTGCTCCAGAAAGGCAGACAACAACACTGATAGTTTGATATAACTTGAGAACGAATGCAAAAAACAGTCCACTCTAAGAACAGGCCGCTTGGACACTTTCAGAACAGCTCTGTTAATGACTGAAAACAGCTCTCGAAGAGATTGTCAAAAGAGACTCCGAAAACGAAACGTTGATCACTTTTGAGCAAAAGGCTGCACACACGCAATTCAAGTTGCTCTGATTGTCATTTAGAGTTACATTATAGGAGCATTCAGCAACAAGTCAAAATGTGCTCCAGAAAAGCAGAAAACAACACTGATAGAACTTGAGAACGAATGCAAAAAACAGTCCACTCTCAGAACAGGCCGCTTGGACACTTTCAGAACAGCTCTGTTAATGACTGAAACAGCTCTCGAAGAGATTGTCAAAAGAGACTCCGAAAACGAAACGTTGATCACTTTTGAGCAAAAGGCTGCACACACGCAATTCAAGTTGCTCTGATTGTCATTTAGAGTTACATTAAAGGAGCATTCAGCAACAAGTCAAAATGTGCTCCAGAAAAGCAGAAAACAACACTGATAGAACTTGAGAACGAATGCAAAAAACAGTCCACTCTCAGAACAGGCCGCTTGGACACTTTCAGAACAGCTCTGTTAATGACTGAAAACAGCTCTCGAAGAGATTGTCAAAAGAGACTCTGAAAACGAAACGTTGATCACTTTTGAGCAAAAGGCTGCACACACGCAATTCAAGTTGCTCTGATTGTCATTTAGAGTTACATTAAAGGAGCATTCAGCAACAAGTCAAAATGTGCTCCAGAAAGGCAGAAAACAACACTTTGATATAACTTGAGAACGAATGCAAAAAATAGTCCACTCTCAGAACAAGCTGCTTGGACACTATCAGAACAGCTCTGTTAATGACTGAAATCAGCTCTTTAAGAGATTGTCAAAAGAGACTCTGAAAACGAAACGTTGATCACTTTTGAGCAAAAGGCTGCACACACGCAATTCAAGTTGCTCTGATTGTTATTTAGAGTTACATTATAGGAGCATTCAACAACAAGTCAAAATGTGCTCGAGAAAGGCAGAAAACAACACTTTGATATAACTTGAGAACGAATGCAAAAAACAGTCCACTCTCAGAACAGGCTGCTTGGACACTTTCAGAACAGCTCTGTTAATGACTGAAATCAGCTCTTTAAGAGATTGTCAAAAGAGACTCTGAAAACGAAACATTGATAACTTTTGAGCAAAAGGCTGCACACACGTAATTCAACATACTCTGATTGTCATTTAGAGTTACATTATAGGAGCATTCAACAACAAGTCAAAATGTGCTCCAGAAAGGCAGAAAACAACAATTTGATAGTTTGATATAACTTGAGAACGAATGCAAAAAACAGTCCACTCTCAGAACAGGCCGCTTGGACACTTTCAGAACAGCTCTGTTAATGACTGAAAACAGCTCTCGAAGAGATTGTCAAAAGAGACTCCGAAAACGAAACGTTGATCACTTTTGAGCAAAAGGCTGCACACACGCAATTCAAGTTGCTCTGATTGTCATTTAGAGTTACATTATAGGAGCATTCAGCAACAAGTCAAAATGTGCTCCAGAAAAGCAGAAAATAACACTGATAGAACTTGAGAACGAATGCAAAAAACAGTCCACTCTCAGAACAGGCCGCTTGGACACTTTCAGAACGGCTCTGTTAATGACTGAAAACAGCTCTCGAAGAGATTGTCAAAAGAGACTCCGAAAACGAAACGTTGATCACTTTTGAGCAAAAGGCTGCACACACGCAATTCAAGTTGCTCTGATTGTCATTTAGAGTTACATTATAGGAGCATTCAGCAACAAGTCAAAATGTGCTCCAGAAAAGCAGAAAACAACACTGATAGAACTTGAGAACGAATGCAAAAAACAGTCCACTCTAAGAACAGGCCGCTTGGACACTTTCAGAACAGCTCTGTTAATGACTGAAAACAGCTCTCGAAGAGATTGTCAAAAGAGACTCCGAAAACGAAACGTTGATCACTTTTGAGCAAAAGGCTGCACACACGCAATTCAAGTTGCTCTGATTGTCATTTAGAGTTACATTATAGGAGCATTCAGCAACAAGTCAAAATGTGCTCCAGAAAAGCAGAAAATAACACTGATAGAACTTGAGAACGAATGCAAAAAACAGTCCACTCTCAGAACAGGCCGCTTGGACACTTTCAGAACGGCTCTGTTAATGACTGAAAACAGCTCTCGAAGAGATTGTCAAAAGAGACTCTGAAAACGAAACGTTGATAACTTTTGAGCAAAAGGCTGCACACACGCAATTCAAGTTGCTCTGATTGTCATTTAGAGTTACATTATAGGAGCATTCAGCAACAAGTCAGAATGTGCTCCAGAAAAGCAGAAAACAACACTGATAGAACTTGAGAACGAATGCAAAAAACAGTCCACTCTAAGAACAGGCCGCTTGGACACTTTCAGAACAGCTCTGTTAATGACTGAAAACAGCTCTCGAAGAGATTGTCAAAAGAGACTCCGAAAACGAAACGTTGATCACTTTTGAGCAAAAGGCTGCACACACGCAATTCAAGTTGCTCTGATTGTCATTTAGAGTTACATTATAGGAGCATTCAGCAACAAGTCAAAATGTGCTCCTGAAAAGCAGAAAACAACACTGATAGAACTTGAGAACGAATGCAAAAAACAGTCCACTCTCAGAACAGGCCGCTTGGACACTTTCAGAACAGCTCTGTTAATGACTGAAAACAGCTCTCGAAGAGATTGTCAAAAGAGACTCTGAAAACGAAACGTTGATCACTTTTGAGCAAAAGGCTGCACACACGCAATTCAAGTTGCTCTGATTGTCATTTAGAGTTACATTATAGGAGCATTCAGCAACAAGTCAAAATGTGCTCCAGAAAGGCAGAAAACAACACTTTGATATAACTTGAGAACGAATGCAAAAAATAGTCCACTCTCAGAACAAGCTGCTTGGACACTATCAGAACAGCTCTGTTAATGACTGAAATCAGCTCTTTAAGAGATTGTCAAAAGAGACTCTGAAAACGAAACGTTGATAACTTTTGAGCAAAAGGCTGCACACACGTAATTCAAGTTGCTCTGATTGTCATTTAGAGTTACATTATAGGAGCATTCAACAACAAGTCAAAATGTGCTCCAGAAAAGCAGAAAACAACACTGATAGAACTTGAGAACGAATGCAAAAAACAGTCCACTCTCAGAACAGGCCGCTTGGACACTTTCAGAACGGCTCTGTTAATGACTGAAAACAGCTCTCGAAGAGATTGTCAAAAGAGACTCTGAAAACGAAACGTTGATCACTTTTGAGCAAAAGGCTGCACACACGCAATTCAAGTTGCTCTGATTGTCATTTAGAGTTACATTATAGGAGCATTCAACAACAAGTCAAAATGTGCTCGAGAAAGGCAGAAAACAACACTTTGATATAACTTGAGAACGAATGCAAAAAACAGTCCACTCTCAGAACAGGCTGCTTGGACACTTTCAGAACAGCTCTGTTAATGACTGAAATCAGCTCTTTAAGAGATTGTCAAAAGAGACTCTGAAAACGAAACATTGATTACTTTTGAGCAAAAGGCTGCACACACGTAATTCAACATACTCTGATTGTCATTTAGAGTTACATTATAGGAGCATTCAACAACAAGTCAAAATGTGCTCCAGAAAGGCAGAAAACAACACTTTGATAGTTTGATATAACTTGAGAACGAATGCAAAAAACAGTCCACTCTAAGAACAGGCCGCTTGGACACTTTCAGAACAGCTCTGTTAATGACTGAAAACAGCTCTCGAAGAGATTGTCAAAAGAGACTCCGAAAACGAAACGTTGATCACTTTTGAGCAAAAGGCTGCACACACGCAACTCAAGTTGCTCTGATTGTCATTTAGAGTTACATTATAGGAGCATTCAGCAACAAGTCAAAATGTGCTCCAGAAAAGCAGAAAACAACACTGATAGAACTTGAGAACGAATGCAAAAAACAGTCCACTCTCAGAACAGGCCGCTTGGACACTTTCAGAACGGCTCTGTTAATGACTGAAAACAGCTCTCGAAGAGATTGTCAAAAGAGACTCTGAAAACGAAACGTTGATCACTTTTGAGCAAAAGGCTGCACACACGCAATTCAAGTTGCTCTGATTGTCATTTAGAGTTACATTATAGGAGCATTCAACAACAAGTCAAAATGTGCTCGAGAAAGGCAGAAAACAACACTTTGATATAACTTGAGAACGAATGCAAAAAACAGTTCACTCTCAGAACAGGCTGCTTGGACACTTTCAGAACAGTTCTGTTAATGACTGAAATCAGCTCTTTAAGAGATTGTCAAAAGAGACTCTGAAAACGAAACATTGATAACTTTTGAGCAAAAGGCTGCACACACGTAATTCAACATACTCTGATTGTCATTTAGAGTTACATTATAGGAGCATTCAACAACAAGTCAAAATGTGCTCCAGAAAGGCAGAAAACAACACTTTGATAGTTTGATATAACTTGAGAACGAATGCAAAAAACAGTCCACTCTCAGAACAGGCCGCTTGGACACTTTCAGAACAGCTCTGTTAATGACTGAAAACAGCTCTCGAAGAGATTGTCAAAAGAGACTCCGAAAACGAAACGTTGATCACTTTTGAGCAAAAGGCTGCACACACGCAATTCAAGTTGCTCTGATTGTCATTTAGAGTTACATTATAGGAGCATTCAGCAACAAGTCAAAATGTGCTCTAGAAAAGCAGAAAACAACACTGATAGAACTTGAGAACGAATGCAAAAAACAGTCCACTCTCAGAACAGGCCGCTTGGACACTTTCAGAACGGCTCTGTTAATGACTGAAAACAGCTCTCGAAGAGATTGTCAAAAGAGACTCTGAAAACGAAACGTTGATAACTTTTGAGCAAAAGGCTGCACACACGCAATTCAAGTTGCTCTGATTGTCATTTAGAGTTACATTATAGGAGCATTCAGCAACAAGTCAGAATGTGCTCCAGAAAAGCAGAAAACAACACTGATAGAACTTGAGAACGAATGCAAAAAACAGTCCACTCTAAGAACAGGCCGCTTGGACACTTTCAGAACAGCTCTGTTAATGACTGAAAACAGCTCTCGAAGAGATTGTCAAAAGAGACTCCGAAAACGAAACGTTGATCACTTTTGAGCAAAAGGCTGCACACACGCAATTCAAGTTGCTCTGATTGTCATTTAGAGTTACATTATAGGAGCATTCAGCAACAAGTCAAAATGTGCTCCTGAAAAGCAGAAAACAACACTGATAGAACTTGAGAACGAATGCAAAAAACAGTCCACTCTCAGAACAGGCCGCTTGGACACTTTCAGAACAGCTCTGTTAATGACTGAAAACAGCTCTCGAAGAGATTGTCAAAAGAGACTCTGAAAACGAAACGTTGATCACTTTTGAGCAAAAGGCTGCACACACGCAATTCAAGTTGCTCTGATTGTCATTTAGAGTTACATTATAGGAGCATTCAGCAACAAGTCAAAATGTGCTCCAGAAAGGCAGAAAACAACACTTTGATATAACTTGAGAACGAATGCAAAAAATAGTCCACTCTCAGAACAAGCTGCTTGGACACTATCAGAACAGCTCTGTTAATGACTGAAATCAGCTCTTTAAGAGATTGTCAAAAGAGACTCTGAAAACGAAACGTTGATAACTTTTGAGCAAAAGGCTGCACACACGTAATTCAAGTTGCTCTGATTGTCATTTAGAGTTACATTATAGGAGCATTCAACAACAAGTCAAAATGTGCTCCAGAAAAGCAGAAAACAACACTGATAGAACTTGAGAACGAATGCAAAAAACAGTCCACTCTCAGAACAGGCCGCTTGGACACTTTCAGAACGGCTCTGTTAATGACTGAAAACAGCTCTCGAAGAGATTGTCAAAAGAGACTCTGAAAACGAAACGTTGATCACTTTTGAGCAAAAGGCTGCACACACGCAATTCAAGTTGCTCTGATTGTCATTTAGAGTTACATTATAGGAGCATTCAACAACAAGTCAAAATGTGCTCGAGAAAGGCAGAAAACAACACTTTGATATAACTTGAGAACGAATGCAAAAAACAGTCCACTCTCAGAACAGGCTGCTTGGACACTTTCAGAACAGCTCTGTTAATGACTGAAATCAGCTCTTTAAGAGATTGTCAAAAGAGACTCTGAAAACGAAACATTGATTACTTTTGAGCAAAAGGCTGCACACACGTAATTCAACATACTCTGATTGTCATTTAGAGTTACATTATAGGAGCATTCAACAACAAGTCAAAATGTGCTCCAGAAAGGCAGAAAACAACACTTTGATAGTTTGATATAACTTGAGAACGAATGCAAAAAACAGTCCACTCTAAGAACAGGCCGCTTGGACACTTTCAGAACAGCTCTGTTAATGACTGAAAACAGCTCTCGAAGAGATTGTCAAAAGAGACTCCGAAAACGAAACGTTGATCACTTTTGAGCAAAAGGCTGCACACACGCAACTCAAGTTGCTCTGATTGTCATTTAGAGTTACATTATAGGAGCATTCAGCAACAAGTCAAAATGTGCTCCAGAAAAGCAGAAAACAACACTGATAGAACTTGAGAACGAATGCAAAAAACAGTCCACTCTCAGAACAGGCCGCTTGGACACTTTCAGAACGGCTCTGTTAATGACTGAAAACAGCTCTCGAAGAGATTGTCAAAAGAGACTCTGAAAACGAAACGTTGATCACTTTTGAGCAAAAGGCTGCACACACGCAATTCAAGTTGCTCTGATTGTCATTTAGAGTTACATTATAGGAGCATTCAACAACAAGTCAAAATGTGCTCGAGAAAGGCAGAAAACAACACTTTGATATAACTTGAGAACGAATGCAAAAAACAGTTCACTCTCAGAACAGGCTGCTTGGACACTTTCAGAACAGTTCTGTTAATGACTGAAATCAGCTCTTTAAGAGATTGTCAAAAGAGACTCTGAAAACGAAACATTGATAACTTTTGAGCAAAAGGCTGCACACACGTAATTCAACATACTCTGATTGTCATTTAGAGTTACATTATAGGAGCATTCAACAACAAGTCAAAATGTGCTCCAGAAAGGCAGAAAACAACACTTTGATAGTTTGATATAACTTGAGAACGAATGCAAAAAACAGTCCACTCTCAGAACAGGCCGCTTGGACACTTTCAGAACAGCTCTGTTAATGACTGAAAACAGCTCTCGAAGAGATTGTCAAAAGAGACTCCGAAAACGAAACGTTGATCACTTTTGAGCAAAAGGCTGCACACACGCAATTCAAGTTGCTCTGATTGTCATTTAGAGTTACATTATAGGAGCATTCAGCAACAAGTCAAAATGTGCTCTAGAAAAGCAGAAAACAACACTGATAGAACTTGAGAACGAATGCAAAAAACAGTCCACTCTCAGAACAGGCCGCTTGGACACTTTCAGAACAGCTCTGTTAATGACTGAAAACAGCTCTCGAAGAGATTGTCAAAAGAGACTCTGAAAACGAAACGTTGATCACTTTTGAGCAAAAGGCTGCACACACGCAACTCAAGTTGCCCTGATTGTCATTTAGAGTTACATTATAGGAGCATTCAACAACAAGTCAAAATGTGCTCCAGAAAGGCAGAAAACAACACTTTGATAGTTTGATATAACTTGAGAACGAATGCAAAAAACAGTCCACTCTCAGAACAGGCCGCTTGGACACTTTCAGAACAGCTCTGTTAATGACTGAAAACAGCTCTCGAAGAGATTGTCAAAAGAGACTCCGAAAACGAAACGTTGATCACTTTTGAGCAAAAGGCTGCACACACGCAATTCAAGTTGCTCTGATTGTCATTTAGAGTTACATTATAGGAGCATTCAGCAACAAGTCAAAATGTGCTCCAGAAAAGCAGAAAACAACACTGATAGAACTTGAGAACGAATGCAAAAAACAGTCCACTCTCAGAACAGGCCGCTTGGACACTTTCAGAACGGCTCTGTTAATGACTGAAAACAGCTCTCGAAGAGATTGTCAAAAGAGACTCCGAAAACGAAACGTTGATCACTTTTGAGCAAAAGGCTGCACACACGCAATTCAAGTTGCTCTGATTGTCATTTAGAGTTACATTATAGGAGCATTCAGCAACAAGTCAAAATGTGCTCCAGAAAAGCAGAAAACAACACTGATAGAACTTGAGAACGAATGCAAAAAACAGTCCACTCTAAGAACAGGCCGCTTGGACACTTTCAGAACAGCTCTGTTAATGACTGAAAACAGCTCTCGAAGAGATTGTCAAAAGAGACTCCGAAAACGAAACGTTGATCACTTTTGAGCAAAAGGCTGCACACACGCAATTCAAGTTGCTCTGATTGTCATTTAGAGTTACATTATAGGAGCATTCAGCAACAAGTCAAAATGTGCTCCAGAAAAGCAGAAAATAACACTGATAGAACTTGAGAACGAATGCAAAAAACAGTCCACTCTCAGAACAGGCCGCTTGGACACTTTCAGAACGGCTCTGTTAATGACTGAAAACAGCTCTCGAAGAGATTGTCAAAAGAGACTCTGAAAACGAAACGTTGATAACTTTTGAGCAAAAGGCTGCACACACGCAATTCAAGTTGCTCTGATTGTCATTTAGAGTTACATTATAGGAGCATTCAGCAACAAGTCAGAATGTGCTCCAGAAAAGCAGAAAACAACACTGATAGAACTTGAGAACGAATGCAAAAAACAGTCCACTCTAAGAACAGGCCGCTTGGACACTTTCAGAACAGCTCTGTTAATGACTGAAAACAGCTCTCGAAGAGATTGTCAAAAGAGACTCCGAAAACGAAACGTTGATCACTTTTGAGCAAAAGGCTGCACACACGCAATTCAAGTTGCTCTGATTGTCATTTAGAGTTACATTATAGGAGCATTCAGCAACAAGTCAAAATGTGCTCCTGAAAAGCAGAAAACAACACTGATAGAACTTGAGAACGAATGCAAAAAACAGTCCACTCTCAGAACAGGCCGCTTGGACACTTTCAGAACAGCTCTGTTAATGACTGAAAACAGCTCTCGAAGAGATTGTCAAAAGAGACTCTGAAAACGAAACGTTGATCACTTTTGAGCAAAAGGCTGCACACACGCAATTCAAGTTGCTCTGATTGTCATTTAGAGTTACATTATAGGAGCATTCAGCAACAAGTCAAAATGTGCTCCAGAAAGGCAGAAAACAACACTTTGATATAACTTGAGAACGAATGCAAAAAATAGTCCACTCTCAGAACAAGCTGCTTGGACACTATCAGAACAGCTCTGTTAATGACTGAAATCAGCTCTTTAAGAGATTGTCAAAAGAGACTCTGAAAACGAAACGTTGATAACTTTTGAGCAAAAGGCTGCACACACGTAATTCAAGTTGCTCTGATTGTCATTTAGAGTTACATTATAGGAGCATTCAACAACAAGTCAAAATGTGCTCCAGAAAAGCAGAAAACAACACTGATAGAACTTGAGAACGAATGCAAAAAACAGTCCACTCTCAGAACAGGCCGCTTGGACACTTTCAGAACGGCTCTGTTAATGACTGAAAACAGCTCTCGAAGAGATTGTCAAAAGAGACTCTGAAAACGAAACGTTGATCACTTTTGAGCAAAAGGCTGCACACACGCAATTCAAGTTGCTCTGATTGTCATTTAGAGTTACATTATAGGAGCATTCAACAACAAGTCAAAATGTGCTCGAGAAAGGCAGAAAACAACACTTTGATATAACTTGAGAACGAATGCAAAAAACAGTCCACTCTCAGAACAGGCTGCTTGGACACTTTCAGAACAGCTCTGTTAATGACTGAAATCAGCTCTTTAAGAGATTGTCAAAAGAGACTCTGAAAACGAAACATTGATTACTTTTGAGCAAAAGGCTGCACACACGTAATTCAACATACTCTGATTGTCATTTAGAGTTACATTATAGGAGCATTCAACAACAAGTCAAAATGTGCTCCAGAAAGGCAGAAAACAACACTTTGATAGTTTGATATAACTTGAGAACGAATGCAAAAAACAGTCCACTCTAAGAACAGGCCGCTTGGACACTTTCAGAACAGCTCTGTTAATGACTGAAAACAGCTCTCGAAGAGATTGTCAAAAGAGACTCCGAAAACGAAACGTTGATCACTTTTGAGCAAAAGGCTGCACACACGCAACTCAAGTTGCTCTGATTGTCATTTAGAGTTACATTATAGGAGCATTCAGCAACAAGTCAAAATGTGCTCCAGAAAAGCAGAAAACAACACTGATAGAACTTGAGAACGAATGCAAAAAACAGTCCACTCTCAGAACAGGCCGCTTGGACACTTTCAGAACGGCTCTGTTAATGACTGAAAACAGCTCTCGAAGAGATTGTCAAAAGAGACTCTGAAAACGAAACGTTGATCACTTTTGAGCAAAAGGCTGCACACACGCAATTCAAGTTGCTCTGATTGTCATTTAGAGTTACATTATAGGAGCATTCAACAACAAGTCAAAATGTGCTCGAGAAAGGCAGAAAACAACACTTTGATATAACTTGAGAACGAATGCAAAAAACAGTTCACTCTCAGAACAGGCTGCTTGGACACTTTCAGAACAGTTCTGTTAATGACTGAAATCAGCTCTTTAAGAGATTGTCAAAAGAGACTCTGAAAACGAAACATTGATAACTTTTGAGCAAAAGGCTGCACACACGTAATTCAACATACTCTGATTGTCATTTAGAGTTACATTATAGGAGCATTCAACAACAAGTCAAAATGTGCTCCAGAAAGGCAGAAAACAACACTTTGATAGTTTGATATAACTTGAGAACGAATGCAAAAAACAGTCCACTCTCAGAACAGGCCGCTTGGACACTTTCAGAACAGCTCTGTTAATGACTGAAAACAGCTCTCGAAGAGATTGTCAAAAGAGACTCCGAAAACGAAACGTTGATCACTTTTGAGCAAAAGGCTGCACACACGCAATTCAAGTTGCTCTGATTGTCATTTAGAGTTACATTATAGGAGCATTCAGCAACAAGTCAAAATGTGCTCTAGAAAAGCAGAAAACAACACTGATAGAACTTGAGAACGAATGCAAAAAACAGTCCACTCTCAGAACAGGCCGCTTGGACACTTTCAGAACAGCTCTGTTAATGACTGAAAACAGCTCTCGAAGAGATTGTCAAAAGAGACTCTGAAAACGAAACGTTGATCACTTTTGAGCAAAAGGCTGCACACACGCAACTCAAGTTGCTCTGATTGTCATTTAGAGTTACATTATAGGAGCATTCAACAACAAGTCAAAATGTGCTCCAGAAAGGCAGAAAACAACACTTTGATAGTTTGATATAACTTGAGAACGAATGCAAAAAACAGTCCACTCTCAGAACAGGCCGCTTGGACACTTTCAGAACAGCTCTGTTAATGACTGAAAACAGCTCTCGAAGAGATTGTCAAAAGAGACTCCGAAAACGAAACGTTGATCACTTTTGAGCAAAAGGCTGCACACACGCAATTCAAGTTGCTCTGATTGTCATTTAGAGTTACATTATAGGAGCATTCAGCAACAAGTCAAAATGTGCTCTAGAAAAGCAGAAAACAACACTGATAGAACTTGAGAACGAATGCAAAAAACAGTCCACTCTCAGAACAGGCCGCTTGGACACTTTCAGAACAGCTCTGTTAATGACTGAAAACAGCTCTCGAAGAGATTGTCAAAAGAGACTCTGAAAACGAAACGTTGATCACTTTTGAGCAAAAGGCTGCACACACGCAACTCAAGTTGCTCTGATTGTCATTTAGAGTTACATTATAGGAGCATTCAACAACAAGTCAAAATGTGCTCCAGAAAGGCAGAAAACAACACTTTGATAGTTTGATATAACTTGAGAACGAATGCAAAAAACAGTCCACTCTCAGAACAGGCCGCTTGGACACTTTCAGAACAGCTCTGTTAATGACTGAAAACAGCTCTCGAAGAGATTGTCAAAAGAGACTCCGAAAACGAAACGTTGATCACTTTTGAGCAAAAGGCTGCACACACGCAATTCAAGTTGCTCTGATTGTCATTTAGAGTTACATTATAGGAGCATTCAGCAACAAGTCAAAATGTGCTCTAGAAAAGCAGAAAACAACACTGATAGAACTTGAGAACGAATGCAAAAAACAGTCCACTCTCAGAACAGGCCGCTTGGACACTTTCAGAACAGCTCTGTTAATGACTGAAAACAGCTCTCGAAGAGATTGTCAAAAGAGACTCTGAAAACGAAACGTTGATCACTTTTGAGCAAAAGGCTGCACACACGCAATTCAAGTTGCTCTGATTGTCATTTAGAGTTACATTATAGGAGCATTCAGCAACAAGTCAGAATGTGCTCCAGAAAAGCAGAAAACAACACTGATAGAACTTGAGAACGAATGCAAAAAACAGTCCACTCTAAGAACAGGCCGCTTGGACACTTTCAGAACAGCTCTGTTAATGACTGAAAACAGCTCTCGAAGAGATTGTCAAAAGAGACTCCGAAAACGAAACGTTGATCACTTTTGAGCAAAAGGCTGCACACACGCAATTCAAGTTGCTCTGATTGTCATTTAGAGTTACATTATAGGAGCATTCAGCAACAAGTCAAAATGTGCTCCTGAAAAGCAGAAAACAACACTGATAGAACTTGAGAACGAATGCAAAAAACAGTCCACTCTCAGAACAGGCCGCTTGGACACTTTCAGAACAGCTCTGTTAATGACTGAAAACAGCTCTCGAAGAGATTGTCAAAAGAGACTCTGAAAACGAAACGTTGATCACTTTTGAGCAAAAGGCTGCACACACGCAATTCAAGTTGCTCTGATTGTCATTTAGAGTTACATTATAGGAGCATTCAGCAACAAGTCAAAATGTGCTCCAGAAAGGCAGAAAACAACACTTTGATATAACTTGAGAACGAATGCAAAAAATAGTCCACTCTCAGAACAAGCTGCTTGGACACTATCAGAACAGCTCTGTTAATGACTGAAATCAGCTCTTTAAGAGATTGTCAAAAGAGACTCTGAAAACGAAACGTTGATAACTTTTGAGCAAAAGGCTGCACACACGTAATTCAAGTTGCTCTGATTGTCATTTAGAGTTACATTATAGGAGCATTCAACAACAAGTCAAAATGTGCTCCAGAAAAGCAGAAAACAACACTGATAGAACTTGAGAACGAATGCAAAAAACAGTCCACTCTCAGAACAGGCCGCTTGGACACTTTCAGAACGGCTCTGTTAATGACTGAAAACAGCTCTCGAAGAGATTGTCAAAAGAGACTCTGAAAACGAAACGTTGATCACTTTTGAGCAAAAGGCTGCACACACGCAATTCAAGTTGCTCTGATTGTCATTTAGAGTTACATTATAGGAGCATTCAACAACAAGTCAAAATGTGCTCGAGAAAGGCAGAAAACAACACTTTGATATAACTTGAGAACGAATGCAAAAAACAGTCCACTCTCAGAACAGGCTGCTTGGACACTTTCAGAACAGCTCTGTTAATGACTGAAATCAGCTCTTTAAGAGATTGTCAAAAGAGACTCTGAAAACGAAACATTGATTACTTTTGAGCAAAAGGCTGCACACACGTAATTCAACATACTCTGATTGTCATTTAGAGTTACATTATAGGAGCATTCAACAACAAGTCAAAATGTGCTCCAGAAAGGCAGAAAACAACACTTTGATAGTTTGATATAACTTGAGAACGAATGCAAAAAACAGTCCACTCTAAGAACAGGCCGCTTGGACACTTTCAGAACAGCTCTGTTAATGACTGAAAACAGCTCTCGAAGAGATTGTCAAAAGAGACTCCGAAAACGAAACGTTGATCACTTTTGAGCAAAAGGCTGCACACACGCAACTCAAGTTGCTCTGATTGTCATTTAGAGTTACATTATAGGAGCATTCAGCAACAAGTCAAAATGTGCTCCAGAAAAGCAGAAAACAACACTGATAGAACTTGAGAACGAATGCAAAAAACAGTCCACTCTCAGAACAGGCCGCTTGGACACTTTCAGAACGGCTCTGTTAATGACTGAAAACAACTCTCGAAGAGATTGTCAAAAGAGACTCTGAAAACGAAACGTTGATCACTTTTGAGCAAAAGGCTGCACACACGCAATTCAAGTTGCTCTGATTGTCATTTAGAGTTACATTATAGGAGCATTCAACAACAAGTCAAAATGTGCTCGAGAAAGGCAGAAAACAACACTTTGATATAACTTGAAAACGAATGCAAAAAACAGTTCACTCTCAGAACAGGCTGCTTGGACACTTTCAGAACAGTTCTGTTAATGACTGAAATCAGCTCTTTAAGAGATTGTCAAAAGAGACTCTGAAAACGAAACATTGATAACTTTTGAGCAAAAGGCTGCACACACGTAATTCAACATACTCTGATTGTCATTTAGAGTTACATTATAGGAGCATTCAACAACAAGTCAAAATGTGCTCCAGAAAGGCAGAAAACAACACTTTGATAGTTTGATATAACTTGAGAACGAATGCAAAAAACAGTCCACTCTCAGAACAGGCCGCTTGGACACTTTCAGAACAGCTCTGTTAATGACTGAAAACAGCTCTCGAAGAGATTGTCAAAAGAGACTCTGAAAACGAAACGTTGATCACTTTTGAGCAAAAGGCTGCACACACGCAACTCAAGTTGCTCTGATTGTCATTTAGAGTTACATTATAGGAGCATTCAACAACAAGTCAAAATGTGCTCCAGAAAGGCAGAAAACAACACTTTGATAGTTTGATATAACTTGAGAACGAATGCAAAAAACAGTCCACTCTCAGAACAGGCCGCTTGGACACTTTCAGAACAGCTCTGTTAATGACTGAAAACAGCTCTCGAAGAGATTGTCAAAAGAGACTCCGAAAACGAAACGTTGATCACTTTTGAGCAAAAGGCTGCACACACGCAATTCAAGTTGCTCTGATTGTCATTTAGAGTTACATTATAGGAGCATTCAGCAACAAGTCAAAATGTGCTCTAGAAAAGCAGAAAACAACACTGATAGAACTTGAGAACGAATGCAAAAAACAGTCCACTCTCAGAACAGGCCGCTTGGACACTTTCAGAACAGCTCTGTTAATGACTGAAAACAGCTCTCGAAGAGATTGTCAAAAGAGACTCTGAAAACGAAACGTTGATCACTTTTGAGCAAAAGGCTGCACACACGCAATTCAAGTTGCTCTGATTGTCGTTTAGAGTTACATTATAGGAGCATTCAGCAACAAGTCAGAATGTGCTCCAGAAAAGCAGAAAACAACACTGATAGAACTTGAGAACGAATGCAAAAAACAGTCCACTCTAAGAACAGGCCGCTTGGACACTTTCAGAACAGCTCTGTTAATGACTGAAAACAGCTCTCGAAGAGATTGTCAAAAGAGACTCCGAAAACGAAACGTTGATCACTTTTGAGCAAAAGGCTGCACACACGCAATTCAAGTTGCTCTGATTGTCATTTAGAGTTACATTATAGGAGCATTCAGCAACAAGTCAAAATGTGCTCCTGAAAAGCAGAAAACAACACTGATAGAACTTGAGAACGAATGCAAAAAACAGTCCACTCTCAGAACAGGCCGCTTGGACACTTTCAGAACAGCTCTGTTAATGACTGAAAACAGCTCTCGAAGAGATTGTCAAAAGAGACTCTGAAAACGAAACGTTGATCACTTTTGAGCAAAAGGCTGCACACACGCAATTCAAGTTGCTCTGATTGTCATTTAGAGTTACATTATAGGAGCATTCAGCAACAAGTCAAAATGTGCTCCAGAAAGGCAGAAAACAACACTTTGATATAACTTGAGAACGAATGCAAAAAATAGTCCACTCTCAGAACAAGCTGCTTGGACACTATCAGAACAGCTCTGTTAATGACTGAAATCAGCTCTTTAAGAGATTGTCAAAAGAGACTCTGAAAACGAAACGTTGATAACTTTTGAGCAAAAGGCTGCACACACGTAATTCAAGTTGCTCTGATTGTCATTTAGAGTTACATTATAGGAGCATTCAACAACAAGTCAAAATGTGCTCCAGAAAAGCAGAAAACAACACTGATAGAACTTGAGAACGAATGCAAAAAACAGTCCACTCTCAGAACAGGCCGCTTGGACACTTTCAGAACGGCTCTGTTAATGACTGAAAACAGCTCTCGAAGAGATTGTCAAAAGAGACTCTGAAAACGAAACGTTGATCACTTTTGAGCAAAAGGCTGCACACACGCAATTCAAGTTGCTCTGATTGTCATTTAGAGTTACATTATAGGAGCATTCAACAACAAGTCAAAATGTGCTCGAGAAAGGCAGAAAACAACACTTTGATATAACTTGAGAACGAATGCAAAAAACAGTCCACTCTCAGAACAGGCTGCTTGGACACTTTCAGAACAGCTCTGTTAATGACTGAAATCAGCTCTTTAAGAGATTGTCAAAAGAGACTCTGAAAACGAAACATTGATTACTTTTGAGCAAAAGGCTGCACACACGTAATTCAACATACTCTGATTGTCATTTAGAGTTACATTATAGGAGCATTCAACAACAAGTCAAAATGTGCTCCAGAAAGGCAGAAAACAACACTTTGATAGTTTGATATAACTTGAGAACGAATGCAAAAAACAGTCCACTCTAAGAACAGGCCGCTTGGACACTTTCAGAACAGCTCTGTTAATGACTGAAAACAGCTCTCGAAGAGATTGTCAAAAGAGACTCCGAAAACGAAACGTTGATCACTTTTGAGCAAAAGGCTGCACACACGCAACTCAAGTTGCTCTGATTGTCATTTAGAGTTACATTATAGGAGCATTCAGCAACAAGTCAAAATGTGCTCCAGAAAAGCAGAAAACAACACTGATAGAACTTGAGAACGAATGCAAAAAACAGTCCACTCTCAGAACAGGCCGCTTGGACACTTTCAGAACGGCTCTGTTAATGACTGAAAACAGCTCTCGAAGAGATTGTCAAAAGAGACTCTGAAAACGAAACGTTGATCACTTTTGAGCAAAAGGCTGCACACACGCAATTCAAGTTGCTCTGATTGTCATTTAGAGTTACATTATAGGAGCATTCAACAACAAGTCAAAATGTGCTCGAGAAAGGCAGAAAACAACACTTTGATATAACTTGAGAACGAATGCAAAAAACAGTTCACTCTCAGAACAGGCTGCTTGGACACTTTCAGAACAGTTCTGTTAATGACTGAAATCAGCTCTTTAAGAGATTGTCAAAAGAGACTCTGAAAACGAAACATTGATAACTTTTGAGCAAAAGGCTGCACACACGTAATTCAACATACTCTGATTTTCATTTAGAGTTACATTATAGGAGCATTCAACAACAAGTCAAAATGTGCTCCAGAAAGGCAGAAAACAACACTTTGATAGTTTGATATAACTTGAGAACGAATGCAAAAAACAGTCCACTCTCAGAACAGGCCGCTTGGACACTTTCAGAACAGCTCTGTTAATGACTGAAAACAGCTCTCGAAGAGATTGTCAAAAGAGACTCCGAAAACGAAACGTTGATCACTTTTGAGCAAAAGGCTGCACACACGCAATTCAAGTTGCTCTGATTGTCATTTAGAGTTACATTATAGGAGCATTCAGCAACAAGTCAAAATGTGCTCTAGAAAAGCAGAAAACAACACTGATAGAACTTGAGAACGAATGCAAAAAACAGTCCACTCTCAGAACAGGCCGCTTGGACACTTTCAGAACAGCTCTGTTAATGACTGAAAACAGCTCTCGAAGAGATTGTCAAAAGAGACTCTGAAAACGAAACGTTGATCACTTTTGAGCAAAAGGCTGCACACACGCAACTCAAGTTGCTCTGATTGTCATTTAGAGTTACATTATAGGAGCATTCAACAACAAGTCAAAATGTGCTCCAGAAAGGCAGAAAACAACACTTTGATAGTTTGATATAACTTGAGAACGAATGCAAAAAACAGTCCACTCTCAGAACAGGCCGCTTGGACACTTTCAGAACAGCTCTGTTAATGACTGAAAACAGCTCTCGAAGAGATTGTCAAAAGAGACTCCGAAAACGAAACGTTGATCACTTTTGAGCAAAAGGCTGCACACACGCAATTCAAGTTGCTCTGATTGTCATTTAGAGTTACATTATAGGAGCATTCAGCAACAAGTCAAAATGTGCTCTAGAAAAGCAGAAAACAACACTGATAGAACTTGAGAACGAATGCAAAAAACAGTCCACTCTCAGAACAGGCCGCTTGGACACTTTCAGAACAGCTCTGTTAATGACTGAAAACAGCTCTCGAAGAGATTGTCAAAAGAGACTCTGAAAACGAAACGTTGATCACTTTTGAGCAAAAGGCTGCACACACGCAACTCAAGTTGCTCTGATTGTCATTTAGAGTTACATTATAGGAGCATTCAACAACAAGTCAAAATGTGCTCCAGAAAGGCAGAAAACAACACTTTGATAGTTTGATATAACTTGAGAACGAATGCAAAAAACAGTCCACTCTCAGAACAGGCCGCTTGGACACTTTCAGAACAGCTCTGTTAATGACTGAAAACAGCTCTCGAAGAGATTGTCAAAAGAGACTCCGAAAACGAAACGTTGATCACTTTTGAGCAAAAGGCTGCACACACGCAATTCAAGTTGCTCTGATTGTCATTTAGAGTTACATTATAGGAGCATTCAGCAACAAGTCAAAATGTGCTCTAGAAAAGCAGAAAACAACACTGATAGAACTTGAGAACGAATGCAAAAAACAGTCCACTCTCAGAACAGGCCGCTTGGACACTTTCAGAACAGCTCTGTTAATGACTGAAAACAGCTCTCGAAGAGATTGTCAAAAGAGACTCTGAAAACGAAACGTTGATCACTTTTGAGCAAAAGGCTGCACACACGCAATTCAAGTTGCTCTGATTGTCATTTAGAGTTACATTATAGGAGCATTCAGCAACAAGTCAAAATGTGCTCCAGAAAAGCAGAAAACAACACTTTGATAGTTTGATATAACTTGAGAACGAATGCAAAAAACAGTCCACTCTAAGAACAGGCCGCTTGGACACTTTCAGAACAGCTCTGTTAATGACTGAAAACAGCTCTCGAAGAGATTGTCAAAAGAGACTCCGAAAACGAAACGTTGATCACTTTTGAGCAAAAGGCTGCACACACGCAACTCAAGTTGCTCTGATTGTCATTTAGAGTTACATTATAGGAGCATTCAGCAACAAGTCAAAATGTGCTCCAGAAAGGCAGAAAACAACACTGATAGAACTTGAGAACGAATGCAAAAAACAGTCCACTCTCAGAACAGGCCGCTTGGACACTTTCAGAACGGCTCTGTTAATGACTGAAAACAGCTCTCGAAGAGATTGTCAAAAGAGACTCTGAAAACGAAACGTTGATCACTTTTGAGCAAAAGGCTGCACACACGCAATTCAAGTTGCTCTGATTGTCATTTAGAGTTACATTATAGGAGCATTCAACAACAAGTCAAAATGTGCTCGAGAAAGGCAGAAAACAACACTTTGATATAACTTGAGAACGAATGCAAAAAACAGTCCACTCTCAGAACAGGCTGCTTGGACACTTTCAGAACAGCTCTGTTAATGACTGAAATCAGCTCTTTAAGAGATTGTCAAAAGAGTCTCTGAAAACGAAACATTGATAACTTTTGAGCAAAAGGCTGCACACACGTAATTCAACATACTCTGATTGTCATTTAGAGTTACATTATAGGAGCATTCAGCAACAAGTCAAAATGTGCTCTAGAAAAGCAGAAAACAACACTGATAGAACTTGAGAACGAATGCAAAAAACAGTCCACTCTCAGAACAGGCCGCTTGGACACTTTCAGAACAGCTCTGTTAATGACTGAAAACAGCTCTCGAAGAGATTGTCAAAAGAGACTCTGAAAACGAAACGTTGATCACTTTTGAGCAAAAGGCTGCACACACGCAATTCAAGTTGCTCTGATTGTCATTTAGAGTTACATTATAGGAGCATTCAGCAACAAGTCAAAATGTGCTCCAGAAAAGCAGAAAACAACACTTTGATAGTTTGATATAACTTGAGAACGAATGCAAAAAACAGTCCACTCTAAGAACAGGCCGCTTGGACACTTTCAGAACAGCTCTGTTAATGACTGAAAACAGATCTCGAAGAGATTGTCAAAAGAGACTCCGAAAACGAAACGTTGATCCCTTTTGAGCAAAAGGCTGCACACACGCAACTCAAGTTGCTCTGATTGTCATTTAGAGTTACATTATAGGAGCATTCAGCAACAAGTCAAAATGTGCTCCAGAAAGGCAGAAAACAACACTGATAGAACTTGAGAACGAATGCAAAAAACAGTCCACTCTCAGAACAGGCCGCTTGGACACTTTCAGAACGGCTCTGTTAATGACTGAAAACAGCTCTCGAAGAGATTGTCAAAAGAGACTCTGAAAACGAAACGTTGATCACTTTTGAGCAAAAGGCTGCACACACGCAATTCAAGTTGCTCTGATTGTCATTTAGAGTTACATTATAGGAGCATTCAACAACAAGTCAAAATGTGCTCGAGAAAGGCAGAAAACAACACTTTGATATAACTTGAGAACGAATGCAAAAAACAGTCCACTCTCAGAACAGGCTGCTTGGACACTTTCAGAACAGCTCTGTTAATGACTGAAATCAGCTCTTTAAGAGATTGTCAAAAGAGTCTCTGAAAACGAAACATTGATAACTTTTGAGCAAAAGGCTGCACACACGTAATTCAACATACTCTGATTGTCATTTAGAGTTACATTATAGGAGCATTCAACAACAAGTCAAAATGTGCTCCAGAAAGGCAGAAAACAACACTTTGATAGTTTGATATAACTTGAGAACGAATGCAAAAAACAGTCCACTCTCAGAACAGGCCGCTTGGACACTTTCAGAACAGCTCTGTTAATGACTGAAAACAGCTCTCGAAGAGATTGTCAAAAGAGACTCCGAAAACGAAACGTTGATCACTTTTGAGCAAAAGGCTGCACACACGCAATTCAAGTTGCTCTGATTGTCATTTAGAGTTACATTATAGGAGCATTCAGCAACAAGTCAAAATGTGCTCCAGAAAAGCAGAAAACAACACTGATAGAACTTGAGAACGAATGCAAAAAACAGTCCACTCTCAGAACAGGCCGCTTGGACACTTTCAGAACGGCTCTGTTAATGACTGAAAACAGCTCTCGAAGAGATTGTCAAAAGAGACTCTGAAAACGAAACGTTGATCACTTTTGAGCAAAAGGCTGCACACACGCAATTCAAGTTGCTCTGATTGTCATTTAGAGTTACATTATAGGAGCATTCAACAACAAGTCAAAATGTGCTCCAGAAAGGCAGAAAACAACACTTTGATAGTTTGATATAACTTGAGAACGAATGCAAAAAACAGTCCACTCTCAGAACAGGCCGCTTGGACACTTTCAGAACAGCTCTGTTAATGACTGAAAACAGCTCTCGAAGAGATTGTCAAAAGAGACTCTGAAAACGAAACGTTGATCACTTTTGAGCAAAAGGCTGCACACACGCAATTCAAGTTGCTCTGATTGTCATTTAGAGTTACATTATAGGAGCATTCAGCAACAAGTCAAAATGTGCTCCAGAAAGGCAGAAAACAACACTTTGATATAACTTAAGAACGAATGCAAAAAATAGTCCACTCTCAGAACTGGCTGTTTGGACACTATCAGAACAGCTCTGTTAATGACTGAAATCAGCTCTTTAAGAGATTGTCAAAAGAGTCTCTGAAAACGAAACATTGATAACTTTTGAGCAAAAGGCTGCACACACGTAATTCAACATACTCTGATTGTAATTTAGAGTTACATTATAGGAGCATTCAACAACAAGTCAAAATGTGCTCCAGAAAGGCAGAAAACAACACTTTGATAGTTTGATATAACTTGAGAACGAATGCAAAAAACAGTCCACTCTCAGAACAGGCCGGTTGGACACTTTCAGAACAGCTCTGTTAATGACTGAAAACAGCTCTCGAAGAGATTGTCAAAAGAGACTCCGAAAACGAAACGTTGATCACTTTTGAGCAAAAGGCTGCACACACGCAATTCAAGTTGCTCTGATTGTCATTTAGAGTTACATTATAGGAGCATTCAGCAACAAGTCAAAATGTGCTCCAGAAAAGCAGAAAACAACACTGATAGAACTTGAGAACGAATGCAAAAAACAGTCCACTCTCAGAACAGGCCGCTTGGACACTTTCAGAACAGCTCTGTTAATGACTGAAAACAGCTCTCGAAGAGATTGTCAAAAGAGACTCTGAAAACGAAACGTTGATCACTTTTGAGCAAAAGGCTGCATACACGCAATTCAAGTTGCTCTGATTGTCATTTAGAGTTACATTATAGGAGCATTCAGCAACAAGTCAAAATGTGCTCCAGAAAGGCAGAAAACAACACTTTGATATAACTTAAGAACGAATGCAAAAAATAGTCCACTCTCAGAACTGGCTGCTTGGACACTATCAGAACAGCTCTGTTAATGACTGAAATCAGCTCTTTAAGAGATTGTCAAAAGAGTCTCTGAAAACGAAACATTGATAGCTTTTGAGCAAAAGGCTGCACACACGTAATTCAACATACTCTGATTGTCATTTAGAGTTACATTATAGGAGCATTCAACAACAAGTCAAAATGTGCTCCAGAAAGGCAGAAAACAACACTTTGATAGTTTGATATAACTTGAGAACGAATGCAAAAAACAGTCCACTCTCAGAACAGGCCGCTTGGACACTTTCAGAACAGCTCTGTTTTAATGACTGAAAACAGCTCTCGAAGAGATTGTCAAAAGAGACTCCGAAAACGAAACGTTGATCACTTTTGAGCAAAAGGCTGCACACACGCAATTCAAGTTGCTCTGATTGTCATTTAGAGTTACATTATAGGAGCATTCAGCAACAAGTCAAAATGTGCTCCAGAAAAGCAGAAAACAACACTGATAGAACTTGAGAACGAATGCAAAAAACAGTCCACTCTCAGAACAGGCCGCTTGGACACTTTCAGAACAGCTCTGTTAATGACTGAAAACAGCTCTCGAAGAGATTGTCAAAAGAGACTCTGAAAACGAAACGTTGATCACTTTTGAGCAAAAGGCTGCACACACGCAATTCAAGTTGCTCTGATTGTCATTTAGAGTTACATTATAGGAGCATTCAGCAACAAGTCAAAATGTGCTCCAGAAAGGCAGAAAATAACACTTTGATATAACTTAAGAACGAATGCAAAAAATAGTCCACTCTCAGAACTGGCTGCTTGGACACTATCAGAACAGCTCTGTTAATGACTGAAATCAGCTCTTTAAGAGATTGTCAAAAGAGTCTCTGAAAACGAAACATTGATAACTTTTGAGCAAAAGGCTGCACACACGTAATTCAACATACTCTGATTGTCATTTAGAGTTACATTATAGGAGCATTCAACAACAAGTCAAAATGTGCTCCAGAAAGGCAGAAAACAACACTTTGATAGTTTGATATAACTTGAGAACGAATGCAAAAAACAGTCCACTCTCAGAACAGGCCGCTTGGACACTTTCAGAACAGCTCTGTTAATGACTGAAAACAGCTCTCGAAGAGATTGTCAAAAGAGACTCCGAAAACGAAACGTTGATCACTTTTGAGCAAAAGGCTGCACACACGCAATTCAAGTTGCTCTGATTGTCATTTAGAGTTACATTATAGGAGCATTCAGCAACAAGTCAAAATGTGCTCCAGAAAAGCAGAAAACAACACTGATAGAACTTGAGAACGAATGCAAAAAACAGTCCACTCTCAGAACAGGCCGCTTGGACACTTTCAGAACGGCTCTGTTAATGACTGAAAACAGCTCTCGAAGAGATTGTCAAAAGAGACTCTGAAAACGAAACGTTGATCACTTTTGAGCAAAAGGCTGCACACACGCAATTCAAGTTGCTCTGATTGTCATTTAGAGTTACATTATAGGAGCATTCAGCAACAAGTCAAAATGTGCTCCAGAAAGGCAGAAAACAACACTTTGATATAACTTGAGAACGAATGCAAAAAACAGTCCACTCTCAGAACAGGCCACTTAAACACTTTCAGAACGGCTCTGTTAATGACTGAAAACAGCTCTCGAAGAGATTGTCAAAAGAGACTCTGAAAACGAAACGTTGATCACTTTTGAGCAAAAGGCTGCACACACGCAATTCAAGTTGCTCTGATTGTCATTTAGAGTTACATTATAGGAGCATTCAGCAACAAGTCAAAATGTGCTCCAGAAAGGCAGAAAACAACACTTTGATATAACTTAAGAACGAATGCAAAAAATAGTCCACTCTCAGAACTCGCTGCTTGGACACTATCAGAACAGCTCTGTTAATGACTGAAATCAGCTCTTTAAGAGATTGTCAAAAGAGTCTCTGAAAACGAAACATTGATGACTTTTGAGCAAAAGGCTGCACACACGTAATTCAACATACTCTGATTGTCATTTAGAGTTACATTATAGGAGCATTCAACAACAAGTCAAAATGTGCTCCAGAAAGGCAGAAAACAACACTTTGATAGTTTGATATAACTTGAGAACGAATGCAAAAAACAGTCCACTCTCAGAACAGGCCGCTTGGACACTTTCAGAACAGCTCTGTTAATGACTGAAAACAGCTCTCGAAGAGATTGTCAAAAGAGACTCCGAAAACGAAACGTTGATCACTTTTGAGCAAAAGGCTGCACACACGCAATTCAAGTTGCTCTGATTGTCATTTAGAGTTACATTATAGGAGCATTCAGCAACAAGTCAAAATGTGCTCCAGAAAAGCAGAAAACAACACTGATAGAACTTGAGAACGAATGCAAAAAACAGTCCACTCTCAGAACAGGCCGCTTGGACACTTTCAGAACAGCTCTGTTAATGACTGAAAACAGCTCTCGAAGAGATTGTCAAAAGAGACTCTGAAAACGAAACGTTGATCACTTTTGAGCAAAAGGCTGCACACACGCAATTCAAGTTGCTCTGATTGTCATTTAGAGTTACATTATAGGAGCATTCAGCAACAAGTCAAAATGTGCTCCAGAAAGGCAGAAAACAACACTTTGATATAACTTGAGAACGAATGCAAAAAACAGTCCACTCTCAGAACAGGCCGCTTGGACACTTTCAGAACAGCTCAGTTAATGACTGAAAACAGCTCTCGAAGAGATTGTCAAAAGAGACTCCGAAAACGAAACGTTGATCACTTTTGAGCAAAAGGCTGCACACACGCAATTCAAGTTGCTCTGATTGTCATTTAGAGTTACATTATAGGATTATTCAACAACAAGTCAAAATGTGCTCGTGAAAGGCAGAAAACAACACTTTGATAGTTTGATATAACTTGAGAACGAATGCAAAAAACAGTCCACTCTAAGAACAGGCCGCTTGGACACTTTCAGAACAGCTCTGTTAATGACTGAAAACAGCTCTCGAAGAGATTGTCAAAAGAGACTCTGAAAACGAAACGTTGATCACTTTTGAGCAAAAGGCTGCACACACGCAATTCAAGTTGCTCTGATTGTCATTTAGAGTTACATTATAGGATTATTCAACAACAAGTCAAAATGTGCTCGTGAAAGGCAATAAACAACACTTTGATAGTTTGATATAACTTGAGAACGAATGCAAAAAACAGTCCACTCTAAGAACAGGCCGCTTGGACACTTTCAGAACAGCTCTGTTAATGACTGAAAACAGCTCTCGAAGAGATTGTCAAAAGAGACTCCGAAAACGAAACGTTGATCACTTTTGAGCAAAAGGCTGCACACACGCAATTCAAGTTGCTCTGATTGTCATTTAGAGTTACATTATAGGAGCATTCAGCAACAAGTCAAAATGTGCTCCAGAAAAGCAGAAAACAACACTGATAGAACTTGAGAACGAATGCAAAAAACAGTCCACTCTAAGAACAGGCCGCTTGGACACTTTCAGAACAGCTCTGTTAATGACTGAAAACAGCTCTCGAAGAGATTGTCAAAAGAGACTCCGAAAACGAAACGTTGATCACTTTTGAGCAAAAGGCTGCACACACGCAATTCAAGTTGCTCTGATTGTCATTTAGAGTTACATTATAGGATTATTCAACAACAAGTGAAAATGTGCTCGTGAAAGGCAGAAAACAACACTTTGATAGTTTGATATAACTTGAGAACGAATGCAAAAAACAGTCCACTCTAAGAACAGGCCGCTTGGACACTTTCAGAACAGCTCTGTTAATGACTGAAAACAGCTCTCGAAGAGATTGTCAAAAGAGACTCTGAAAACGAAACGTTGATCACTTTTGAGCAAAAGGCAGCACACACGCAATTCAAGTTGCTCTGATTGTCATTTAGAGTTACATTATAGGATTATTCAACAACAAGTCAAAATGTGCTCGTGAAAGGCAGAAAACAACACTTTGATAGTTTGATATAACTTGAGAACGAATGCAAAAAACAGTCGACTCTAAGAACAGGCCGCTTGGACACTTTCAGAACAGCTCTGTTAATGACTGAAAACAGCTCTCGAAGAGATTGTCAAAAGAGACTCTGAAAACGAAACGTTGATCACTTTTGAGCAAAAGGCTGCACACACGCAATTCAAGTTGCTCTGATTGTCATTTAGAGTTACATTATAGGATTATTCAACAACAAGTCAAAATGTGCTCGTGAAAGGCAGAAAACAACACTTTGATAGTTTGATATAACTTGAGAACGAATGCAAAAAACAGTCCACTCTAAGAACAGGCCGCTTGGACACTTTCAGAACAGCTCAGTTAATGACTGAAAACAGCTCTCGAAGAGATTGTCAAAAGAGACTCCGAAAACGAAACGTTGATCACTTTTGAGCAAAAGGCTGCACACACGCAATTCAAGTTGCTCTGATTGTCATTTAGAGTTACATTATAGGATTATTCAACAACAAGTCAAAATGTGCTCGTGAAAGGCAGAAAACAACACTTTGATAGTTTGATATAACTTGAGAACGAATGCAAAAAACAGTCCACTCTAAGAACAGGCCGCTTGGACACTTTCAGAACAGCTCTGTTAATGACTGAAAACAGCTCTCGAACAGATTGTCAAAAAAAACTCCGAAAACGAAACGTTGATCACTTTTGAGCAAAAGGCTGCACACACGCAATTCAAGTTGCTCTGATTGTCATTTAGAGTTACATTATAGGATTATTCAACAACAAGTCAAAATGTGCTCGTGAAAGGAAGAAAACAACACTTTGATAGTTTATATAACTTGAGAACGAATGCAAAAAACAGTCCACTCTAAGAACAGGCCGCTTGGACACTTTCAGAACAGCTCAGTTAATGACTGAAAACAGCTCTCGAAGAGATTGTCAAAAGAGACTCCGAAAACGAAACGTTGATCACTTTTGAGCAAAAGGCTGCACACACGCAATTCAAGTTGCTCTGATTGTCATTTAGAGTTACATTATAGGATTATTCAACAACAAGTCAAAATGTGCTCGTGAAAGGCAGAAAACAACACTTTGATAGTTTATATAACTTGAGAACGAATGCAAAAAACAGTCCACTCTAAGAACAGGCCGCTTGGACACTTTCAGAACAGCTCAGTTAATGACTGAAAACAGCTCTCGAAGAGATTGTCAAAAGAGACTCCGAAAACGAAACGTTGATCACTTTTGAGCAAAAGGCTGCACACACGCAATTCAAGTTGCTCTGATTGTCATTTAGAGTTACATTATAGGATTATTCAACAACAAGTCAAAATGTGCTCGTGAAAGGCAGAAAACAACACTTTGATAGTTTGATATAACTTGAGAACGAATGCAAAAAACAGTCCACTCTAAGAACAGGCCGCTTGGACACTTTCAGAACAGCTCTGTTAATGACTGAAAACAGCTCTCGAAGAGATTGTCAAAAGAGACTCTGAAAACGAAACGTTGATCACTTTTGAGCAAAAGGCTGCACACACGCAATTCAAGTTGCTCTGATTGTCATTTAGAGTTACATTATAGGATTATTCAACAACAAGTCAAAATGTGCTCGTGAAAGGCAGAAAACAACACTTTGATAGTTTGATATAACTTGAGAACGAATGCAAAAAACAGTCCACTCTAAGAACAGGCCGCTTGGACACTTTCAGAACAGCTCTGTTAATGACTGAAAACAGCTCTCGAAGAGATTGTCAAAAGAGACTCCGAAAACGAAACGTTGATCACTTTTGAGCAAAAGGCTGCACACACGCAATTCAAGTTGCTCTGATTGTCATTTAGAGTTACATTATAGGAGCATTCAGCAACAAGTCAAAATGTGCTCCAGAAAAGCAGAAAACAACACTGATAGAACTTGAGAACGAATGCAAAAAACAGTCCACTCTAAGAACAGGCCGCTTGGACACTTTCAGAACAGCTCTGTTAATGACTGAAAACAGCTCTCGAAGAGATTGTCAAAAGAGACTCTGAAAACGAAACGTTGATCACTTTTGAGCAAAAGGCTGCACACACGCAATTCAAGTTGCTCTGATTGTCATTTAGAGTTACATTATAGGATTATTCAACAACAAGTCAAAATGTGCTCGTGAAAGGCAGAAAACAACACTTTGATAGTTTGATATAACTTGAGAACGAATGCAAAAAACAGTCGACTCTAAGAACAGGCCGCTTGGACACTTTCAGAACAGCTCTGTTAATGACTGAAAACAGCTCTCGAAGAGATTGTCAAAAGAGACTCTGAAAACGAAACGTTGATCACTTTTGAGCAAAAGGCTGCACACACGCAATTCAAGTTGCTCTGATTGTCATTTAGAGTTACATTATAGGATTATTCAACAACAAGTCAAAATGTGCTCGTGAAAGGCAGAAAACAACACTTTGATAGTTTGATATAACTTGAGAACGAATGCAAAAAACAGTCCACTCTAAGAACAGGCCGCTTGGACACTTTCAGAACAGCTCAGTTAATGACTGAAAACAGCTCTCGAAGAGATTGTCAAAAGAGACTCCGAAAACGAAACGTTGATCACTTTTGAGCAAAAGGCTGCACACACGCAATTCAAGTTGCTCTGATTGTCATTTAGAGTTACATTATAGGATTATTCAACAACAAGTCAAAATGTGCTCGTGAAAGGCAGAAAACAACACTTTGATAGTTTGATATAACTTGAGAACGAATGCAAAAAACAGTCCACTCTAAGAACAGGCCGCTTGGACACTTTCAGAACAGCTCTGTTAATGACTGAAAACAGCTCTCGAACAGATTGTCAAAAAAAACTCCGAAAACGAAACGTTGATCACTTTTGAGCAAAAGGCTGCACACACGCAATTCAAGTTGCTCTGATTGTCATTTAGAGTTACATTATAGGATTATTCAACAACAAGTCAAAATGTGCTCGTGAAAGGAAGAAAACAACACTTTGATAGTTTATATAACTTGAGAACGAATGCAAAAAACAGTCCACTCTAAGAACAGGCCGCTTGGACACTTTCAGAACAGCTCAGTTAATGACTGAAAACAGCTCTCGAAGAGATTGTCAAAAGAGACTCCGAAAACGAAACGTTGATCACTTTTGAGCAAAAGGCTGCACACACGCAATTCAAGTTGCTCTGATTGTCATTTAGAGTTACATTATAGGATTATTCAACAACAAGTCAAAATGTGCTCGTGAAAGGCAGAAAACAACACTTTGATAGTTTATATAACTTGAGAACGAATGCAAAAAACAGTCCACTCTAAGAACAGGCCGCTTGGACACTTTCAGAACAGCTCAGTTAATGACTGAAAACAGCTCTCGAAGAGATTGTCAAAAGAGACTCCGAAAACGAAACGTTGATCACTTTTGAGCAAAAGGCTGCACACACGCAATTCAAGTTGCTCTGATTGTCATTTAGAGTTACATTATAGGATTATTCAACAACAAGTCAAAATGTGCTCGTGAAAGGCAGAAAACAACACTTTGATAGTTTGATATAACTTGAGAACGAATGCAAAAAACAGTCCACTCTAAGAACAGGCCGCTTGGACACTTTCAGAACAGCTCTGTTAATGACTGAAAACAGCTCTCGAAGAGATTGTCAAAAGAGACTCTGAAAACGAAACGTTGATCACTTTTGAGCAAAAGGCTGCACACACGCAATTCAAGTTGCTCTGATTGTCATTTAGAGTTACATTATAGGATTATTCAACAACAAGTCAAAATGTGCTCGTGAAAGGCAGAAAACAACACTTTGATAGTTTGATATAACTTGAGAACGAATGCAAAAAACAGTCCACTCTAAGAACAGGCCGCTTGGACACTTTCAGAACAGCTCTGTTAATGACTGAAAACAGCTCTCGAAGAGATTGTCAAAAGAGACTCCGAAAACGAAACGTTGATCACTTTTGAGCAAAAGGCTGCACACACGCAATTCAAGTTGCTCTGATTGTCATTTAGAGTTACATTATAGGAGCATTCAGCAACAAGTCAAAATGTGCTCCAGAAAAGCAGAAAACAACACTGATAGAACTTGAGAACGAATGCAAAAAACAGTCCACTCTAAGAACAGGCCGCTTGGACACTTTCAGAACAGCTCTGTTAATGACTGAAAACAGCTCTCGAAGAGATTGTCAAAAGAGACTCTGAAAACGAAACGTTGATCACTTTTGAGCAAAAGGCTGCACACACGCAATTCAAGTTGCTCTGATTGTCATTTAGAGTTACATTATAGGATTATTCAACAACAAGTCAAAATGTGCTCGTGAAAGGCAGAAAACAACACTTTGATAGTTTGATATAACTTGAGAACGAATGCAAAAAACAGTCCACTCTAAGAACAGGCCGCTTGGACACTTTCAGAACAGCTCTGTTAATGACTGAAAACAGCTCCCGAAGAGATTGTCAAAAGAGACTCTGAAAACGAAACGTTGATCACTTTTGAGCAAAAGGCTGCACACACGCAATTCAAGTTGCTCTGATTGTCATTTAGAGTTACATTATAGGATTATTCAACAACAAGTCAAAATGTGCTCGTGAAAGGCAGAAAACAACACTTTGATAGTTTGATATAACTTGAGAACGAATGCAAAAAACAGTCCACTCTAAGAACAGGCCGCTTGGACACTTTCAGAACAGCTCTGTTAATGACTGAAAACAGCTCTCGAAGAGATTGTCAAAAGAGACTCCGAAAACGAAACGTTAATCACTTTTGAGCAAAAGGCTGCACACACGCAATTCAAGTTGCTCTGATTGTCATTTAGAGTTACATTATAGGAGCATTCAGCAACAAGTCAAAATGTGCTCCAGAAAAGCAGAAAACAACACTGATAGAACTTGAGAACGAATGCAAAAAACAGTCCACTCTAAGAACAGGCCGCTTGGACACTTTCAGAACAGCTCTGTTAATGACTGAAAACAGCTCTCGAAGAGATTGTCAAAAGAGACTCCGAAAACGAAACGTTGATCACTTTTGAGCAAAAGGCTGCACACACGCAATTCAAGTTGCTCTGATTGTCATTTAGAGTTACATTATAGGATTATTCAACAACAAGTCAAAATGTGCTCGTGAAAGGCAGAAAACAACACTTTGATAGTTTAATATAACTTGAGAACGAATGCAAAAAACAGTCCACTCTAAGAACAGGCCGCTTGGACACTTTCAGAACAGCTCAGTTAATGACTGAAAACAGCTCTCGAAGAGATTGTCAAAAGAGACTCCGAAAACGAAACGTTGATTACTTTTGAGCAAAAGGCTGCACACACGCAATTCAAGTTGCTCTGATTGTCATTTAGAGTTACATTATAGGATTATTCAACAACAAGTCGAAATGTGCTCGTGAAAGGCAGAAAACAACACTTTGATAGTTTGATATAACTTGAGAACGAATGCAAAAAACAGTCCACTCTAAGAACAGGCCGCTTGGACACTTTCAGAACAGCTCTGTTAATGACTGAAAACAGCTCTCGAAGAGATTGTCAAAAGAGACTCCGAAAACGAAACGTTGATCACTTTTGAGCAAAAGGCTGCACACACGCAATTCAAGTTGCTCTGATTGTCATTTAGAGTTACATTATAGGATTATTCAACAACAAGTCAAAATGTGCTCGTGAAAGGCAGAAAACAACACTTTGATAGTTTGATATAACTTGAGAACGAATGCAAAAAACAGTCCACTCTAAGAACAGGCCGCTTGGACACTTTCAGAACAGCTCTGTTAATGACTGAAAACAGCTCTGTTAATGACTGAAAACAGCTCTCGAAGAGATTGTCAAAAGAGACTCTGAAAACGAAACGTTGATCACTTTTGAGCAAAAGGCTGCACACACGCAATTCAAGTTGCTCTGATTGTCATTTAGAGTTACATTATAGGATTATTCAACAACAAGTCAAAATGTGCTCGTGAAAGGCAGAAAACAACACTTTGATAGTTTGATATAACTTGAGAACGAATGCAAAAAACAGTCCACTCTAAGAACAGGCCGCTTGGACACTTTCAGAACAGCTCTGTTAATGACTGAAAACAGCTCTCGAAGAGATTGTCAAAAGAGACTCTGAAAACGAAACGTTGATCACTTTTGAGCAAAAGGCTGCACACACGCAATTCAAGTTGCTCTGATTGTCATTTAGAGTTACATTATAGGATTATTCAACAACAAGTCAAAATGTGCTCGTGAAAGGCAGAAAACAACACTTTGATAGTTTGATATAACTTGAGAACGAATGCAAAAAACAGTCCACTCTAAGAACAGGCCGCTTGGACACTTTCAGAACAGCTCTGTTAATGACTGAAAACAGCTCTCGAAGAGATTGTCAAAAGAGACTCCGAAAACGAAACGTTGATCACTTTTGAGCAAAAGGCTGCACACACGCAATTCAAGTTGCTCTGATTGTCATTTAGAGTTACATTATAGGAGCATTCAGCAACAAGTCAAAATGTGCTCCAGAAAAGCAGAAAACAACACTGATAGAACTTGAGAACGAATGCAAAAAACAGTCCACTCTAAGAACAGGCCGCTTGGACACTTTCAGAACAGCTCTGTTAATGACTGAAAACAGCTCTCGAAGAGATTGTCAAAAGAGACTCCGAAAACGAAACGTTGATCACTTTTGAGCAAAAGGCTGCACACACGCAATTCAAGTTGCTCTGATTGTCATTTAGAGTTACATTATAGGATTATTCAACAACAAGTCAAAATGTGCTCGTGAAAGGCAGAAAACAACACTTTGATAGTTTAATATAACTTGAGAACGAATGCAAAAAACAGTCCACTCTAAGAACAGGCCGCTTGGACACTTTCAGAACAGCTCTGTTAATGACTGAAAACAGCTCTCGAAGAGATTGTCAAAAGAGACTCTGAAAACGAAACGTTGATCACTTTTGAGCAAAAGGCTGCACACACGCAATTCAAGTTGCTCTGATTGTCATTTAGAGTTACATTATAGGATTATTCAACAACAAGTCAAAATGTGCTCGTGAAAGGCAGAAAACAACACTTTGATAGTTTGATATAACTTGAGAACGAATGCAAAAAACAGTCCACTCTAAGAACAGGCCGCTTGGACACTTTCAGAACAGCTCTGTTAATGACTGAAAACAGCTCCCGAAGAGATTGTCAAAAGAGACTCTGAAAACGAAACGTTGATCACTTTTGAGCAAAAGGCTGCACACACGCAATTCAAGTTGCTCTGATTGTCATTTAGAGTTACATTATAGGATTATTCAACAACAAGTCAAAATGTGCTCGTGAAAGGCAGAAAACAACACTTTGATAGTTTGATATAACTTGAGAACGAATGCAAAAAACAGTCCACTCTAGGAACAGGCCGCTTGGACACTTTCAGAACAGCTCTGTTAATGACTGAAAACAGCTCTCGAAGAGATTGTCAAAAGAGACTCCGAAAACGAAACGTTGATCACTTTTGAGCAAAAGGCTGCACACACGCAATTCAAGTTGCTCTGATTGTCATTTAGAGTTACATTATAGGAGCATTCAGCAACAAGTCAAAATGTGCTCCAGAAAAGCAGAAAACAACACTGATAGAACTTGAGAACGAATGCAAAAAACAGTCCACTCTAAGAACAGGCCGCTTGGACACTTTCAGAACAGCTCTGTTAATGACTGAAAACAGCTCTCGAAGAGATTGTCAAAAGAGACTCCGAAAACGAAACGTTGATCACTTTTGAGCAAAAGGCTGCACACACGCAATTCAAGTTGCTCTGATTGTCATTAAGAGTTACATTATAGGATTATTCAACAACAAGTCAAAATGTGCTCGTGAAAGGCAGAAAACAACACTTTGATAGTTTAATATAACTTGAGAACGAATGCAAAAAACAGTCCACTCTAAGAACAGGCCGCTTGGACACTTTCAGAACAGCTCTGTTAATGACTGAAAACAGCTCTCGAAGAGATTGTCAAAAGAGACTCCGAAAACGAAACGTTGATCACTTTTGAGCAAAAGGCTGCACACACGCAATTCAAGTTGCTCTGATTGTCATTTAGAGCAGGGGTCTTCAACCTTTTTCAGCCCAAGGACCCCTTGGACGCGAGACAAACAGAACAGGGACCCCCATATGTATATATATATATATATTTTTTTAATGTGTCACATTTTAAGGCCTATAATAACTTTTATATTTACTTAATTCACCTTTTATTCCACCTTATTATTTATATGCTGGGTTATTAGCCTATATGTGATTGATAAAAATATATAATTTCCCGTTATTGATTAACGTTAAAAAATTTTTTGCTAACTTTATGTTAGACTCTGCATCATGGGAATCATTTATTTTGTAAATAGTTTTTGTCAAAAGTAGTGTATTATTGCCTATTAATGTTTGTACTTTACTCAATATCATTTTTTAAATATTTTTTAATTCTCACAAATTATTTTGGTGAACAATTGTCAATTTGGTGAATAATTGTCAATTATTATGAAAGAAATTGGCGGACCCCCTGCAGTACCTCTGCGAACCCCCTAGGGGTCGCGGACCCCTGGTTGAAGACCACTGATTTAGAGTTACATTATAGGATTATTCAACAACAAGTCAAAATGTGCTCGTGAAAGGCAGAAAACAACAATTTGATAGTTTGATATAACTTGAGAACGAATGCAAAAAACAGTCCACTCTAAGAACAGGCCGCTTGGACACTTTCAGAACAGCTCTGTTAATGACTGAAAACAGCTCTCGAAGAGATTGTCAAAAGAGACTCTGAAAACGAAACGTTGATCACTTTTGAGCAAAAGGCTGCACACACGCAATTCAAGTTGCTCTGATTGTCATTTAGAGTTACATTATAGGAGCATTCAACAACAAGTCAAAATGTGCTCGAGAAAGGCAGAAAACAACACTTTGATAGTTTGATATATAATTGAGAACGAATGCAAAAAACAGTCCACTCTAAGAACAGGCAGCTTGGACACTTTCAGAACAGCTCAGTTAATGACTGAAAACAGCTCTCGAAGAGATTGTCAAAAGAGACTCCGAAAACGAAACGTTGATTACTTTTGAGCAAAAGGCTGCACACACGCAATTCAAGTTGCTCTGATTGTCATTTAGAGTTACATTATAGGATTATTCAACAACAAGTCGAAATGTGCTCGTGAAAGGCAGAAAACAACACTTTGATAGTTTGATATAACTTGAGAACGAATGCAAAAAACAGTCCACTCTAAGAACAGGCCGCTTGGACACTTTCAGAACAGCTCTGTTAATGACTGAAAACAGCTCTCGAAGAGATTGTCAAAAGAGACTCCGAAAACGAAACGTTGATCACTTTTGAGCAAAAGGCTGCACACACGCAATTCAAGTTGCTCTGATTGTCATTTAGAGTTACATTATAGGATTATTCAACAACAAGTCAAAATGTGCTCGTGAAAGGCAGAAAACAACACTTTGATAGTTTGATATAACTTGAGAACGAATGCAAAAAACAGTCCACTCTAAGAACAGGCCGCTTGGACACTTTCAGAACAGCTCTGTTAATGACTGAAAACAGCTCTGTTAATGACTGAAAACAGCTCTCGAAGAGATTGTCAAAAGAGACTCTGAAAACGAAACGTTGATCACTTTTGAGCAAAAGGCTGCACACACGCAATTCAAGTTGCTCTGATTGTCATTTAGAGTTACATTATAGGATTATTCAACAACAAGTCAAAATGTGCTCGTGAAAGGCAGAAAACAACACTTTGATAGTTTGATATAACTTGAGAACGAATGCAAAAAACAGTCCACTCTAAGAACAGGCCGCTTGGACACTTTCAGAACAGCTCAGTTAATGACTGAAAACAGCTCTCGAAGAGATTGTCAAAAGAGACTCCGAAAACGAAACGTTGATCACTTTTGAGCAAAAGGCTGCACACACGCAATTCAAGTTGCTCTGATTGTCATTTAGAGTTACATTATAGGATTATTCAACAACAAGTCAAAATGTGCTCGTGAAAGGCAGAAAACAACACTTTGATAGTTTGATATAACTTGAGAACGAATGCAAAAAACAGTCCACTCTAAGAACAGGCCGCTTGGACACTTTCAGAACAGCTCTGTTAATGACTGAAAACAGCTCTCGAACAGATTGTCAAAAAAAACTCCGAAAACGAAACGTTGATCACTTTTGAGCAAAAGGCTGCACACACGCAATTCAAGTTGCTCTGATTGTCATTTAGAGTTACATTATAGGATTATTCAACAACAAGTCAAAATGTGCTCGTGAAAGGAAGAAAACAACACTTTGATAGTTTATATAACTTGAGAACGAATGCAAAAAACAGTCCACTCTAAGAACAGGCCGCTTGGACACTTTCAGAACAGCTCAGTTAATGACTGAAAACAGCTCTCGAAGAGATTGTCAAAAGAGACTCCGAAAACGAAACGTTGATCACTTTTGAGCAAAAGGCTGCACACACGCAATTCAAGTTGCTCTGATTGTCATTTAGAGTTACATTATAGGATTATTCAACAACAAGTCAAAATGTGCTCGTGAAAGGCAGAAAACAACACTTTGATAGTTTATATAACTTGAGAACGAATGCAAAAAACAGTCCACTCTAAGAACAGGCCGCTTGGACACTTTCAGAACAGCTCAGTTAATGACTGAAAACAGCTCTCGAAGAGATTGTCAAAAGAGACTCCGAAAACGAAACGTTGATCACTTTTGAGCAAAAGGCTGCACACACGCAATGCAAGTTGCTCTGATTGTCATTTAGAGTTACATTATAGGATTATTCAACAACAAGTCAAAATGTGCTCGTGAAAGGCAGAAAACAACACTTTGATAGTTTGATATAACTTGAGAACGAATGCAAAAAACAGTCCACTCTAAGAACAGGCCGCTTGGACACTTTCAGAACAGCTCTGTTAATGACTGAAAACAGCTCTCGAAGAGATTGTCAAAAGAGACTCTGAAAACGAAACGTTGATCACTTTTGAGCAAAAGGCTGCACACACGCAATTCAAGTTGCTCTGATTGTCATTTAGAGTTACATTATAGGATTATTCAACAACAAGTCAAAATGTGCTCGTGAAAGGCAGAAAACAACACTTTGATAGTTTGATATAACTTGAGAACGAATGCAAAAAACAGTCCACTCTAAGAACAGGCCGCTTGGACACTTTCAGAACAGCTCTGTTAATGACTGAAAACAGCTCTCGAAGAGATTGTCAAAAGAGACTCCGAAAACGAAACGTTGATCACTTTTGAGCAAAAGGCTGCACACACGCAATTCAAGTTGCTCTGATTGTCATTTAGAGTTACATTATAGGAGCATTCAGCAACAAGTCAAAATGTGCTCCAGAAAAGCAGAAAACAACACTGATAGAACTTGAGAACGAATGCAAAAAACAGTCCACTCTAAGAACAGGCCGCTTGGACACTTTCAGAACAGCTCTGTTAATGACTGAAAACAGCTCTCGAAGAGATTGTCAAAAGAGACTCTGAAAACGAAACGTTGATCACTTTTGAGCAAAAGGCTGCACACACGCAATTCAAGTTGCTCTGATTGTCATTTAGAGTTACATTATAGGATTATTCAACAACAAGTCAAAATGTGCTCGTGAAAGGCAGAAAACAACACTTTGATAGTTTGATATAACTTGAGAACGAATGCAAAAAACAGTCCACTCTAAGAACAGGCCGCTTGGACACTTTCAGAACAGCTCTGTTAATGACTGAAAACAGCTCCCGAAGAGATTGTCAAAAGAGACTCTGAAAACGAAACGTTGATCACTTTTGAGCAAAAGGCTGCACACACGCAATTCAAGTTGCTCTGATTGTCATTTAGAGTTACATTATAGGATTATTCAACAACAAGTCAAAATGTGCTCGTGAAAGGCAGAAAACAACACTTTGATAGTTTGATATAACTTGAGAACGAATGCAAAAAACAGTCCACTCTAAGAACAGGCCGCTTGGACACTTTCAGAACAGCTCTGTTAATGACTGAAAACAGCTCTCGAAGAGATTGTCAAAAGAGACTCCGAAAACGAAACGTTGATCACTTTTGAGCAAAAGGCTGCACACACGCAATTCAAGTTGCTCTGATTGTCATTTAGAGTTACATTATAGGAGCATTCAGCAACAAGTCAAAATGTGCTCCAGAAAAGCAGAAAACAACACTGATAGAACTTGAGAACGAATGCAAAAAACAGTCCACTCTAAGAACAGGCCGCTTGGACACTTTCAGAACAGCTCTGTTAATGACTGAAAACAGCTCTCGAAGAGATTGTCAAAAGAGACTCCGAAAACGAAACGTTGATCACTTTTGAGCAAAAGGCTGCACACACGCAATTCAAGTTGCTCTGATTGTCATTTAGAGTTACATTATAGGATTATTCAACAACAAGTCAAAATGTGCTCGTGAAAGGCAGAAAACAACACTTTGATAGTTTAATATAACTTGAGAACGAATGCAAAAAACAGTCCACTCTAAGAACAGGCCGCTTGGACACTTTCAGAACAGCTCAGTTAATGACTGAAAACAGCTCTCGAAGAGATTGTCAAAAGAGACTCCGAAAACGAAACGTTGATTACTTTTGAGCAAAAGGCTGCACACACGCAATTCAAGTTGCTCTGATTGTCATTTAGAGTTACATTATAGGATTATTCAACAACAAGTCGAAATGTGCTCGTGAAAGGCAGAAAACAACACTTTGATAGTTTGATATAACTTGAGAACGAATGCAAAAAACAGTCCACTCTAAGAACAGGCCGCTTGGACACTTTCAGAACAGCTCTGTTAATGACTGAAAACAGCTCTCGAAGAGATTGTCAAAAGAGACTCCGAAAACGAAACGTTGATCACTTTTGAGCAAAAGGCTGCACACACGCAATTCAAGTTGCTCTGATTGTCATTTAGAGTTACATTATAGGATTATTCAACAACAAGTCAAAATGTGCTCGTGAAAGGCAGAAAACAACACTTTGATAGTTTGATATAACTTGAGAACGAATGCAAAAAACAGTCCACTCTAAGAACAGGCCGCTTGGACACTTTCAGAACAGCTCTGTTAATGACTGAAAACAGCTCTGTTAATGACTGAAAACAGCTCTCGAAGAGATTGTCAAAAGAGACTCTGAAAACGAAACGTTGATCACTTTTGAGCAAAAGGCTGCACACACGCAATTCAAGTTGCTCTGATTGTCATTTAGAGTTACATTATAGGATTATTCAACAACAAGTCAAAATGTGCTCGTGAAAGGCAGAAAACAACACTTTGATAGTTTGATATAACTTGAGAACGAATGCAAAAAACAGTCCACTCTAAGAACAGGCCGCTTGGACACTTTCAGAACAGCTCTGTTAATGACTGAAAACAGCTCTCGAAGAGATTGTCAAAAGAGACTCTGAAAACGAAACGTTGATCACTTTTGAGCAAAAGGCTGCACACACGCAATTCAAGTTGCTCTGATTGTCATTTAGAGTTACATTATAGGATTATTCAACAACAAGTCAAAATGTGCTCGTGAAAGGCAGAAAACAACACTTTGATAGTTTGATATAACTTGAGAACGAATGCAAAAAACAGTCCACTCTAAGAACAGGCCGCTTGGACACTTTCAGAACAGCTCTGTTAATGACTGAAAACAGCTCTCGAAGAGATTGTCAAAAGAGACTCCGAAAACGAAACGTTGATCACTTTTGAGCAAAAGGCTGCACACACGCAATTCAAGTTGCTCTGATTGTCATTTAGAGTTACATTATAGGAGCATTCAGCAACAAGTCAAAATGTGCTCCAGAAAAGCAGAAAACAACACTGATAGAACTTGAGAACGAATGCAAAAAACAGTCCACTCTAAGAACAGGCCGCTTGGACACTTTCAGAACAGCTCTGTTAATGACTGAAAACAGCTCTCGAAGAGATTGTCAAAAGAGACTCCGAAAACGAAACGTTGATCACTTTTGAGCAAAAGGCTGCACACACGCAATTCAAGTTGCTCTGATTGTCATTTAGAGTTACATTATAGGATTATTCAACAACAAGTCAAAATGTGCTCGTGAAAGGCAGAAAACAACACTTTGATAGTTTAATATAACTTGAGAACGAATGCAAAAAACAGTCCACTCTAAGAACAGGCCGCTTGGACACTTTCAGAACAGCTCTGTTAATGACTGAAAACAGCTCTCGAAGAGATTGTCAAAAGAGACTCTGAAAACGAAACGTTGATCACTTTTGAGCAAAAGGCTGCACACACGCAATTCAAGTTGCTCTGATTGTCATTTAGAGTTACATTATAGGATTATTCAACAACAAGTCAAAATGTGCTCGTGAAAGGCAGAAAACAACACTTTGATAGTTTGATATAACTTGAGAACGAATGCAAAAAACAGTCCACTCTAAGAACAGGCCGCTTGGACACTTTCAGAACAGCTCTGTTAATGACTGAAAACAGCTCCCGAAGAGATTGTCAAAAGAGACTCTGAAAACGAAACGTTGATCACTTTTGAGCAAAAGGCTGCACACACGCAATTCAAGTTGCTCTGATTGTCATTTAGAGTTACATTATAGGATTATTCAACAACAAGTCAAAATGTGCTCGTGAAAGGCAGAAAACAACACTTTGATAGTTTGATATAACTTGAGAACGAATGCAAAAAACAGTCCACTCTAGGAACAGGCCGCTTGGACACTTTCAGAACAGCTCTGTTAATGACTGAAAACAGCTCTCGAAGAGATTGTCAAAAGAGACTCCGAAAACGAAACGTTGATCACTTTTGAGCAAAAGGCTGCACACACGCAATTCAAGTTGCTCTGATTGTCATTTAGAGTTACATTATAGGAGCATTCAGCAACAAGTCAAAATGTGCTCCAGAAAAGCAGAAAACAACACTGATAGAACTTGAGAACGAATGCAAAAAACAGTCCACTCTAAGAACAGGCCGCTTGGACACTTTCAGAACAGCTCTGTTAATGACTGAAAACAGCTCTCGAAGAGATTGTCAAAAGAGACTCCGAAAACGAAACGTTGATCACTTTTGAGCAAAAGGCTGCACACACGCAATTCAAGTTGCTCTGATTGTCATTAAGAGTTACATTATAGGATTATTCAACAACAAGTCAAAATGTGCTCGTGAAAGGCAGAAAACAACACTTTGATAGTTTAATATAACTTGAGAACGAATGCAAAAAACAGTCCACTCTAAGAACAGGCCGCTTGGACACTTTCAGAACAGCTCTGTTAATGACTGAAAACAGCTCTCGAAGAGATTGTCAAAAGAGACTCCGAAAACGAAACGTTGATCACTTTTGAGCAAAAGGCTGCACACACGCAATTCAAGTTGCTCTGATTGTCATTTAGAGCAGGGGTCTTCAACCTTTTTCAGCCCAAGGACCCCTTGGACGCGAGACAAACAGAACAGGGACCCCCATATGTATATATATATATATATATTTTTTTAATGTGTCACATTTTAAGGCCTATAATAACTTTTATATTTACTTAATTCACCTTTTATTCCACCTTATTATTTATATGCTGGGTTATTAGCCTATATGTGATTGATAAAAATATATAATTTCCCGTTATTGATTAACGTTAAAAATTTTTTTGCTAACTTTATGTTAGACTCTGCATCATGGGAATCATTTATTTTGTAAATAGTTTTTGTCAAAAGTAGTGTATTATTGCCTATTAATGTTTGTACTTTACTCAATATCATTTTTTAAATATTTTTTAATTCTCACAAATTATTTTGGTGAACAATTGTCAATTTGGTGAATAATTGTCAATTATTATGAAAAAAATTGGCGGACCCCCTGCAGTACCTCTGCGAACCCCCTAGGGGTCGCGGACCCCTGGTTGAAGACCACTGATTTAGAGTTACATTATAGGATTATTCAACAACAAGTCAAAATGTGCTCGTGAAAGGCAGAAAACAACAATTTGATAGTTTGATATAACTTGAGAACGAATGCAAAAAACAGTCCACTCTAAGAACAGGCCGCTTGGACACTTTCAGAACAGCTCTGTTAATGACTGAAAACAGCTCTCGAAGAGATTGTCAAAAGAGACTCTGAAAACGAAACGTTGATCACTTTTGAGCAAAAGGCTGCACACACGCAATTCAAGTTGCTCTGATTGTCATTTAGAGTTACATTATAGGAGCATTCAACAACAAGTCAAAATGTGCTCGAGAAAGGCAGAAAACAACACTTTGATAGTTTGATATATAATTGAGAACGAATGCAAAAAACAGTCCACTCTAAGAACAGGCAGCTTGGACACTTTCAGAACAGCTCAGTTAATGACTGAAAACAGCTCTCGAAGAGATTGTCAAAAGAGACTCCGAAAACGAAACGTTGATTACTTTTGAGCAAAAGGCTGCACACACGCAATTCAAGTTGCTCTGATTGTCATTTAGAGTTACATTATAGGATTATTCAACAACAAGTCGAAATGTGCTCGTGAAAGGCAGAAAACAACACTTTGATAGTTTGATATAACTTGAGAACGAATGCAAAAAACAGTCCACTCTAAGAACAGGCCGCTTGGACACTTTCAGAACAGCTCTGTTAATGACTGAAAACAGCTCTCGAAGAGATTGTCAAAAGAGACTCCGAAAACGAAACGTTGATCACTTTTGAGCAAAAGGCTGCACACACGCAATTCAAGTTGCTCTGATTGTCATTTAGAGTTACATTATAGGATTATTCAACAACAAGTCAAAATGTGCTCGTGAAAGGCAGAAAACAACACTTTGATAGTTTGATATAACTTGAGAACGAATGCAAAAAACAGTCCACTCTAAGAACAGGCCGCTTGGACACTTTCAGAACAGCTCTGTTAATGACTGAAAACAGCTCTGTTAATGACTGAAAACAGCTCTCGAAGAGATTGTCAAAAGAGACTCTGAAAACGAAACGTTGATCACTTTTGAGCAAAAGGCTGCACACACGCAATTCAAGTTGCTCTGATTGTCATTTAGAGTTACATTATAGGATTATTCAACAACAAGTCAAAATGTGCTCGTGAAAGGCAGAAAACAACACTTTGATAGTTTGATATAACTTGAGAACGAATGCAAAAAACAGTCCACTCTAAGAACAGGCCGCTTGGACACTTTCAGAACAGCTCTGTTAATGACTGAAAACAGCTCTCGAAGAGATTGTCAAAAGAGACTCTGAAAACGAAACGTTGATCACTTTTGAGCAAAAGGCTGCACACACGCAATTCAAGTTGCTCTGATTGTCATTTAGAGTTACATTATAGGATTATTCAACAACAAGTCAAAATGTGCTCGTGAAAGGCAGAAAACAACACTTTGATAGTTTGATATAACTTGAGAACGAATGCAAAAAACAGTCCACTCTAAGAACAGGCCGCTTGGACACTTTCAGAACAGCTCTGTTAATGACTGAAAACAGCTCTCGAAGAGATTGTCAAAAGAGACTCCGAAAACGAAACGTTGATCACTTTTGAGCAAAAGGCTGCACACACGCAATTCAAGTTGCTCTGATTGTCATTTAGAGTTACATTATAGGAGCATTCAGCAACAAGTCAAAATGTGCTCCAGAAAAGCAGAAAACAACACTGATAGAACTTGAGAACGAATGCAAAAAACAGTCCACTCTAAGAACAGGCCGCTTGGACACTTTCAGAACAGCTCTGTTAATGACTGAAAACAGCTCTCGAAGAGATTGTCAAAAGAGACTCCGAAAACGAAACGTTGATCACTTTTGAGCAAAAGGCTGCACACACGCAATTCAAGTTGCTCTGATTGTCATTTAGAGTTACATTATAGGATTATTCAACAACAAGTCAAAATGTGCTCGTGAAAGGCAGAAAACAACACTTTGATAGTTTAATATAACTTGAGAACGAATGCAAAAAACAGTCCACTCTAAGAACAGGCCGCTTGGACACTTTCAGAACAGCTCTGTTAATGACTGAAAACAGCTCTCGAAGAGATTGTCAAAAGAGACTCTGAAAACGAAACGTTGATCACTTTTGAGCAAAAGGCTGCACACACGCAATTCAAGTTGCTCTGATTGTCATTTAGAGTTACATTATAGGATTATTCAACAACAAGTCAAAATGTGCTCGTGAAAGGCAGAAAACAACACTTTGATAGTTTGATATAACTTGAGAACGAATGCAAAAAACAGTCCACTCTAAGAACAGGCCGCTTGGACACTTTCAGAACAGCTCTGTTAATGACTGAAAACAGCTCCCGAAGAGATTGTCAAAAGAGACTCTGAAAACGAAACGTTGATCACTTTTGAGCAAAAGGCTGCACACACGCAATTCAAGTTGCTCTGATTGTCATTTAGAGTTACATTATAGGATTATTCAACAACAAGTCAAAATGTGCTCGTGAAAGGCAGAAAACAACACTTTGATAGTTTGATATAACTTGAGAACGAATGCAAAAAACAGTCCACTCTAGGAACAGGCCGCTTGGACACTTTCAGAACAGCTCTGTTAATGACTGAAAACAGCTCTCGAAGAGATTGTCAAAAGAGACTCCGAAAACGAAACGTTGATCACTTTTGAGCAAAAGGCTGCACACACGCAATTCAAGTTGCTCTGATTGTCATTTAGAGTTACATTATAGGAGCATTCAGCAACAAGTCAAAATGTGCTCCAGAAAAGCAGAAAACAACACTGATAGAACTTGAGAACGAATGCAAAAAACAGTCCACTCTAAGAACAGGCCGCTTGGACACTTTCAGAACAGCTCTGTTAATGACTGAAAACAGCTCTCGAAGAGATTGTCAAAAGAGACTCCGAAAACGAAACGTTGATCACTTTTGAGCAAAAGGCTGCACACACGCAATTCAAGTTGCTCTGATTGTCATTAAGAGTTACATTATAGGATTATTCAACAACAAGTCAAAATGTGCTCGTGAAAGGCAGAAAACAACACTTTGATAGTTTAATATAACTTGAGAACGAATGCAAAAAACAGTCCACTCTAAGAACAGGCCGCTTGGACACTTTCAGAACAGCTCTGTTAATGACTGAAAACAGCTCTCGAAGAGATTGTCAAAAGAGACTCCGAAAACGAAACGTTGATCACTTTTGAGCAAAAGGCTGCACACACGCAATTCAAGTTGCTCTGATTGTCATTTAGAGCAGGGGTCTTCAACCTTTTTCAGCCCAAGGACCCCTTGGACGCGAGACAAACAGAACAGGGACCCCCATATGTATATATATATATATATTTTTTTTTAATGTGTCACATTTTAAGGCCTATAATAACTTTTATATTTACTTAATTCACCTTTTATTCCACCTTATTATTTATATGCTGGGTTATTAGCCTATATGTGATTGATAAAAATATATAATTTCCCGTTATTGATTAACGTTAAAAAAAAAATTGCTAACTTTATGTTAGACTCTGCATCATGGGAATCATTTATTTTGTAAATAGTTTTTGTCAAAAGTAGTGTATTATTGCCTATTAATGTTTGTACTTTACTCAATATCATTTTTTAAATATTTTTTAATTCTCACAAATTATTTTGGTGAACAATTGTCAATTTGGTGAATAATTGTCAATTATTATGAAAAAAATTGGCGGACCCCCTGCAGTACCTCTGCGAACCCCCTAGGGGTCGCGGACCCCTGGTTGAAGACCACTGATTTAGAGTTACATTATAGGATTATTCAACAACAAGTCAAAATGTGCTCGTGAAAGGCAGAAAACAACAATTTGATAGTTTGATATAACTTGAGAACGAATGCAAAAAACAGTCCACTCTAAGAACAGGCCGCTTGGACACTTTCAGAACAGCTCTGTTAATGACTGAAAACAGCTCTCGAAGAGATTGTCAAAAGAGACTCTGAAAACGAAACGTTGATCACTTTTGAGCAAAAGGCTGCACACACGCAATTCAAGTTGCTCTGATTGTCATTTAGAGTTACATTATAGGAGCATTCAACAACAAGTCAAAATGTGCTCGAGAAAGGCAGAAAACAACACTTTGATAGTTTGATATATAATTGAGAACGAATGCAAAAAACAGTCCACTCTAAGAACAGGCCGCTTGGACACTTTCAGAACAGCTCAGTTAATGACTGAAAACAGCTCTCGAAGAGATTGTCAAAAGAGACTCCGAAAACGAAACGTTGATTACTTTTGAGCAAAAGGCTGCACACACGCAATTCAAGTTGCTCTGATTGTCATTTAGAGTTACATTATAGGATTATTCAACAACAAGTCGAAATGTGCTCGTGAAAGGCAGAAAACAACACTTTGATAGTTTGATATAACTTGAGAACGAATGCAAAAAACAGTCCACTCTAAGAACAGGCCGCTTGGACACTTTCAGAACAGCTCTGTTAATGACTGAAAACAGCTCTCGAAGAGATTGTCAAAAGAGACTCCGAAAACGAAACGTTGATCACTTTTGAGCAAAAGGCTGCACACACGCAATTCAAGTTGCTCTGATTGTCATTTAGAGTTACATTATAGGATTATTCAACAACAAGTCAAAATGTGCTCGTGAAAGGCAGAAAACAACACTTTGATAGTTTGATATAACTTGAGAACGAATGCAAAAAACAGTCCACTCTAAGAACAGGCCGCTTGGACACTTTCAGAACAGCTCTGTTAATGACTGAAAACAGCTCTGTTAATGACTGAAAACAGCTCTCGAAGAGATTGTCAAAAGAGACTCTGAAAACGAAACGTTGATCACTTTTGAGCAAAAGGCTGCACACACGCAATTCAAGTTGCTCTGATTGTCATTTAGAGTTACATTATAGGATTATTCAACAACAAGTCAAAATGTGCTCGTGAAAGGCAGAAAACAACACTTTGATAGTTTGATATAACTTGAGAACGAATGCAAAAAACAGTCCACTCTAAGAACAGGCCGCTTGGACACTTTCAGAACAGCTCTGTTAATGACTGAAAACAGCTCTCGAAGAGATTGTCAAAAGAGACTCTGAAAACGAAACGTTGATCACTTTTGAGCAAAAGGCTGCACACACGCAATTCAAGTTGCTCTGATTGTCATTTAGAGTTACATTATAGGATTATTCAACAACAAGTCAAAATGTGCTCGTGAAAGGCAGAAAACAACACTTTGATAGTTTGATATAACTTGAGAACGAATGCAAAAAACAGTCCACTCTAAGAACAGGCCGCTTGGACACTTTCAGAACAGCTCTGTTAATGACTGAAAACAGCTCTCGAAGAGATTGTCAAAAGAGACTCCGAAAACGAAACGTTGATCACTTTTGAGCAAAAGGCTGCACACACGCAATTCAAGTTGCTCTGATTGTCATTTAGAGTTACATTATAGGAGCATTCAGCAACAAGTCAAAATGTGCTCCAGAAAAGCAGAAAACAACACTGATAGAACTTGAGAACGAATGCAAAAAACAGTCCACTCTAAGAACAGGCCGCTTGGACACTTTCAGAACAGCTCTGTTAATGACTGAAAACAGCTCTCGAAGAGATTGTCAAAAGAGACTCCGAAAACGAAACGTTGATCACTTTTGAGCAAAAGGCTGCACACACGCAATTCAAGTTGCTCTGATTGTCATTTAGAGTTACATTATAGGATTATTCAACAACAAGTCAAAATGTGCTCGTGAAAGGCAGAAAACAACACTTTGATAGTTTAATATAACTTGAGAACGAATGCAAAAAACAGTCCACTCTAAGAACAGGCCGCTTGGACACTTTCAGAACAGCTCTGTTAATGACTGAAAACAGCTCTCGAAGAGATTGTCAAAAGAGACTCTGAAAACGAAACGTTGATCACTTTTGAGCAAAAGGCTGCACACACGCAATTCAAGTTGCTCTGATTGTCATTTAGAGTTACATTATAGGATTATTCAACAACAAGTCAAAATGTGCTCGTGAAAGGCAGAAAACAACACTTTGATAGTTTGATATAACTTGAGAACGAATGCAAAAAACAGTCCACTCTAAGAACAGGCCGCTTGGACACTTTCAGAACAGCTCTGTTAATGACTGAAAACAGCTCCCGAAGAGATTGTCAAAAGAGACTCTGAAAACGAAACGTTGATCACTTTTGAGCAAAAGGCTGCACACACGCAATTCAAGTTGCTCTGATTGTCATTTAGAGTTACATTATAGGATTATTCAACAACAAGTCAAAATGTGCTCGTGAAAGGCAGAAAACAACACTTTGATAGTTTGATATAACTTGAGAACGAATGCAAAAAACAGTCCACTCTAGGAACAGGCCGCTTGGACACTTTCAGAACAGCTCTGTTAATGACTGAAAACAGCTCTCGAAGAGATTGTCAAAAGAGACTCCGAAAACGAAACGTTGATCACTTTTGAGCAAAAGGCTGCACACACGCAATTCAAGTTGCTCTGATTGTCATTTAGAGTTACATTATAGGAGCATTCAGCAACAAGTCAAAATGTGCTCCAGAAAAGCAGAAAACAACACTGATAGAACTTGAGAACGAATGCAAAAAACAGTCCACTCTAAGAACAGGCCGCTTGGACACTTTCAGAACAGCTCTGTTAATGACTGAAAACAGCTCTCGAAGAGATTGTCAAAAGAGACTCCGAAAACGAAACGTTGATCACTTTTGAGCAAAAGGCTGCACACACGCAATTCAAGTTGCTCTGATTGTCATTAAGAGTTACATTATAGGATTATTCAACAACAAGTCAAAATGTGCTCGTGAAAGGCAGAAAACAACACTTTGATAGTTTAATATAACTTGAGAACGAATGCAAAAAACAGTCCACTCTAAGAACAGGCCGCTTGGACACTTTCAGAACAGCTCTGTTAATGACTGAAAACAGCTCTCGAAGAGATTGTCAAAAGAGACTCCGAAAACGAAACGTTGATCACTTTTGAGCAAAAGGCTGCACACACGCAATTCAAGTTGCTCTGATTGTCATTTAGAGCAGGGGTCTTCAACCTTTTTCAGCCCAAGGACCCCTTGGACGCGAGACAAACAGAACAGGGACCCCCATATGTATATATATATATATTTTTTTTTAATGTGTCACATTTTAAGGCCTATAATAACTTTTATATTTACTTAATTCACCTTTTATTCCACCTTATTATTTATATGCTGGGTTATTAGCCTATATGTGATTGATAAAAATATATAATTTCCCGTTATTGATTAACGTTAAAAAAAAATTTGCTAACTTTATGTTAGACTCTGCATCATGGGAATCATTTATTTTGTAAATAGTTTTTGTCAAAAGTAGTGTATTATTGCCTATTAATGTTTGTACTTTACTCAATATCATTTTTTAAATATTTTTTAATTCTCACAAATTATTTTGGTGAACAATTGTCAATTTGGTGAATAATTGTCAATTATTATGAAAAAAATTGGCGGACCCCCTGCAGTACCTCTGCGAACCCCCTAGGGGTCGCGGACCCCTGGTTGAAGACCACTGATTTAGAGTTACATTATAGGATTATTCAACAACAAGTCAAAATGTGCTCGTGAAAGGCAGAAAACAACAATTTGATAGTTTGATATAACTTGAGAACGAATGCAAAAAACAGTCCACTCTAAGAACAGGCCGCTTGGACACTTTCAGAACAGCTCTGTTAATGACTGAAAACAGCTCTCGAAGAGATTGTCAAAAGAGACTCTGAAAACGAAACGTTGATCACTTTTGAGCAAAAGGCTGCACACACGCAATTCAAGTTGCTCTGATTGTCATTTAGAGTTACATTATAGGAGCATTCAACAACAAGTCAAAATGTGCTCGAGAAAGGCAGAAAACAACACTTTGATAGTTTGATATATAATTGAGAACGAATGCAAAAAACAGTCCACTCTAAGAACAGGCCGCTTGGACACTTTCAGAACAGCTCAGTTAATGACTGAAAACAGCTCTCGAAGAGATTGTCAAAAGAGACTCCGAAAACGAAACGTTGATTACTTTTGAGCAAAAGGCTGCACACACGCAATTCAAGTTGCTCTGATTGTCATTTAGAGTTACATTATAGGATTATTCAACAACAAGTCGAAATGTGCTCGTGAAAGGCAGAAAACAACACTTTGATAGTTTGATATAACTTGAGAACGAATGCAAAAAACAGTCCACTCTAAGAACAGGCCGCTTGGACACTTTCAGAACAGCTCTGTTAATGACTGAAAACAGCTCTCGAAGAGATTGTCAAAAGAGACTCCGAAAACGAAACGTTGATCACTTTTGAGCAAAAGGCTGCACACACGCAATTCAAGTTGCTCTGATTGTCATTTAGAGTTACATTATAGGATTATTCAACAACAAGTCAAAATGTGCTCGTGAAAGGCAGAAAACAACACTTTGATAGTTTGATATAACTTGAGAACGAATGCAAAAAACAGTCCACTCTAAGAACAGGCCGCTTGGACACTTTCAGAACAGCTCTGTTAATGACTGAAAACAGCTCTGTTAATGACTGAAAACAGCTCTCGAAGAGATTGTCAAAAGAGACTCTGAAAACGAAACGTTGATCACTTTTGAGCAAAAGGCTGCACACACGCAATTCAAGTTGCTCTGATTGTCATTTAGAGTTACATTATAGGATTATTCAACAACAAGTCAAAATGTGCTCGTGAAAGGCAGAAAACAACACTTTGATAGTTTGATATAACTTGAGAACGAATGCAAAAAACAGTCCACTCTAAGAACAGGCCGCTTGGACACTTTCAGAACAGCTCTGTTAATGACTGAAAACAGCTCTCGAAGAGATTGTCAAAAGAGACTCTGAAAACGAAACGTTGATCACTTTTGAGCAAAAGGCTGCACACACGCAATTCAAGTTGCTCTGATTGTCATTTAGAGTTACATTATAGGATTATTCAACAACAAGTCAAAATGTGCTCGTGAAAGGCAGAAAACAACACTTTGATAGTTTGATATAACTTGAGAACGAATGCAAAAAACAGTCCACTCTAAGAACAGGCCGCTTGGACACTTTCAGAACAGCTCTGTTAATGACTGAAAACAGCTCTCGAAGAGATTGTCAAAAGAGACTCCGAAAACGAAACGTTGATCACTTTTGAGCAAAAGGCTGCACACACGCAATTCAAGTTGCTCTGATTGTCATTTAGAGTTACATTATAGGAGCATTCAGCAACAAGTCAAAATGTGCTCCAGAAAAGCAGAAAACAACACTGATAGAACTTGAGAACGAATGCAAAAAACAGTCCACTCTAAGAACAGGCCGCTTGGACACTTTCAGAACAGCTCTGTTAATGACTGAAAACAGCTCTCGAAGAGATTGTCAAAAGAGACTCCGAAAACGAAACGTTGATCACTTTTGAGCAAAAGGCTGCACACACGCAATTCAAGTTGCTCTGATTGTCATTTAGAGTTACATTATAGGATTATTCAACAACAAGTCAAAATGTGCTCGTGAAAGGCAGAAAACAACACTTTGATAGTTTAATATAACTTGAGAACGAATGCAAAAAACAGTCCACTCTAAGAACAGGCCGCTTGGACACTTTCAGAACAGCTCTGTTAATGACTGAAAACAGCTCTCGAAGAGATTGTCAAAAGAGACTCTGAAAACGAAACGTTGATCACTTTTGAGCAAAAGGCTGCACACACGCAATTCAAGTTGCTCTGATTGTCATTTAGAGTTACATTATAGGATTATTCAACAACAAGTCAAAATGTGCTCGTGAAAGGCAGAAAACAACACTTTGATAGTTTGATATAACTTGAGAACGAATGCAAAAAACAGTCCACTCTAAGAACAGGCCGCTTGGACACTTTCAGAACAGCTCTGTTAATGACTGAAAACAGCTCCCGAAGAGATTGTCAAAAGAGACTCTGAAAACGAAACGTTGATCACTTTTGAGCAAAAGGCTGCACACACGCAATTCAAGTTGCTCTGATTGTCATTTAGAGTTACATTATAGGATTATTCAACAACAAGTCAAAATGTGCTCGTGAAAGGCAGAAAACAACACTTTGATAGTTTGATATAACTTGAGAACGAATGCAAAAAACAGTCCACTCTAGGAACAGGCCGCTTGGACACTTTCAGAACAGCTCTGTTAATGACTGAAAACAGCTCTCGAAGAGATTGTCAAAAGAGACTCCGAAAACGAAACGTTGATCACTTTTGAGCAAAAGGCTGCACACACGCAATTCAAGTTGCTCTGATTGTCATTTAGAGTTACATTATAGGAGCATTCAGCAACAAGTCAAAATGTGCTCCAGAAAAGCAGAAAACAACACTGATAGAACTTGAGAACGAATGCAAAAAACAGTCCACTCTAAGAACAGGCCGCTTGGACACTTTCAGAACAGCTCTGTTAATGACTGAAAACAGCTCTCGAAGAGATTGTCAAAAGAGACTCCGAAAACGAAACGTTGATCACTTTTGAGCAAAAGGCTGCACACACGCAATTCAAGTTGCTCTGATTGTCATTTAGAGCAGGGGTCTTCAACCTTTTTCAGCCCAAGGACCCCTTGGACGCGAGACAAACAGAACAGGGACCCCCATATGTATATATATATATATATTTTTTTTTTTAATGTGTCACATTTTAAGGCCTATAATAACTTTTATATTTACTTAATTCACCTTTTATTCCACCTTATTATTTATATGCTGGGTTATTAGCCTATATGTGATTGATAAAAATATATAATTTCCCGTTATTGATTAACGTTAAAAAAAATTTTGCTAACTTTATGTTAGACTCTGCATCATGGGAATCATTTATTTTGTAAATAGTTTTTGTCAAAAGTAGTGTATTATTGCCTATTAATGTTTGTACTTTACTCAATATCATTTTTTAAATATTTTTTAATTCTCACAAATTATTTTGGTGAACAATTGTCAATTTGGTGAATAATTGTCAATTATTATGAAAAAAATTGGCGGACCCCCTGCAGTACCTCTGCGAACCCCCTAGGGGTCGCGGACCCCTGGTTGAAGACCACTGATTTAGAGTTACATTATAGGATTATTCAACAACAAGTCAAAATGTGCTCGTGAAAGGCAGAAAACAACAATTTGATAGTTTGATATAACTTGAGAACGAATGCAAAAAACAGTCCACTCTAAGAACAGGCCGCTTGGACACTTTCAGAACAGCTCTGTTAATGACTGAAAACAGCTCTCGAAGAGATTGTCAAAAGAGACTCTGAAAACGAAACGTTGATCACTTTTGAGCAAAAGGCTGCACACACGCAATTCAAGTTGCTCTGATTGTCATTTAGAGTTACATTATAGGAGCATTCAACAACAAGTCAAAATGTGCTCGAGAAAGGCAGAAAACAACACTTTGATAGTTTGATATATAATTGAGAACGAATGCAAAAAACAGTCCACTCTAAGAACAGGCCGCTTGGACACTTTCAGAACAGCTCAGTTAATGACTGAAAACAGCTCTCGAAGAGATTGTCAAAAGAGACTCCGAAAACGAAACGTTGATTACTTTTGAGCAAAAGGCTGCACACACGCAATTCAAGTTGCTCTGATTGTCATTTAGAGTTACATTATAGGATTATTCAACAACAAGTCGAAATGTGCTCGTGAAAGGCAGAAAACAACACTTTGATAGTTTGATATAACTTGAGAACGAATGCAAAAAACAGTCCACTCTAAGAACAGGCCGCTTGGACACTTTCAGAACAGCTCTGTTAATGACTGAAAACAGCTCTCGAAGAGATTGTCAAAAGAGACTCCGAAAACGAAACGTTGATCACTTTTGAGCAAAAGGCTGCACACACGCAATTCAAGTTGCTCTGATTGTCATTTAGAGTTACATTATAGGATTATTCAACAACAAGTCAAAATGTGCTCGTGAAAGGCAGAAAACAACACTTTGATAGTTTGATATAACTTGAGAACGAATGCAAAAAACAGTCCACTCTAAGAACAGGCCGCTTGGACACTTTCAGAACAGCTCTGTTAATGACTGAAAACAGCTCTGTTAATGACTGAAAACAGCTCTCGAAGAGATTGTCAAAAGAGACTCTGAAAACGAAACGTTGATCACTTTTGAGCAAAAGGCTGCACACACGCAATTCAAGTTGCTCTGATTGTCATTTAGAGTTACATTATAGGATTATTCAACAACAAGTCAAAATGTGCTCGTGAAAGGCAGAAAACAACACTTTGATAGTTTGATATAACTTGAGAACGAATGCAAAAAACAGTCCACTCTAAGAACAGGCCGCTTGGACACTTTCAGAACAGCTCTGTTAATGACTGAAAACAGCTCTCGAAGAGATTGTCAAAAGAGACTCCGAAAAAGAAACGTTGATCACTTTTGAGCAAAAGGCTGCACACACGCAATTCAAGTTGCTCCTGATTGTCATTTAGAGTTACATTATAGGATTATTCAACAACAAGTCAAAATGTGCTCGTGAAAGGCAGAAAACAACACTTTGATAGTTTGATATAACTTGAGAACGAATGCAAAAAACAGTCCACTCTAAGAACAGGCCGCTTGGACACTTTCAGAACAGCTCTGTTAATGACTGTAAACAGCTCTCGAAGAGATTGTCAAAAGAGACTCCGAAAACGAAACGTTGATCACTTTTGAGCAAAAAGCTGCACACACGCAATTCAAGTTGCTCTGATTGTCATTTAGAGTTACATTATAGGAGCATTCAGCAACAAGTCAAAATGTGCTCCAGAAAAGCAGAAAACAACACTGATAGAACTTGAGAACGAATGCAAAAAACAGTCCACTCTAAGAACAGGCAGCTTGGACACTTTCAGAACAGCTCTGTTAATGAATGAAAACAGCTCTCGAAGAGATTGTCAAAAGAGACTCCGAAAACGAAACGTTGATCACTTTTGAGCAAAAAGCTGCACACACGCAATTCAAGTTGCTCTGATTGTCATTTAGAGTTACATTATAGGAGCATTCAGCAACAAGTCAAAATGTGCTCCAGAAAAGCAGAAAACAACACTGATAGAACTTGAGAACGAATGCAAAAAACAGTCCACTCTAAGAACAGGCCGCTTGGACACTTTCAGAACAGCTCTGTTAATGAATGAAAACAGCTCTCGAAGAGATTGTCAAAAGAGACTCCGAAAACGAAACGTTGATCACTTTTGAGCAAAAGGCTGCACACACGCAATTCAAGTTGCTCTGATTGTCATTTAGAGTTACATTATAGGATTATTCAACAACAAGTCAAAATGTGCTCGTGAAAGGCAGAAAACAACACTTTGATAGTTTAATATAACTTGAGAACGAATGCAAGAAAACAGTCCACTCTAAGAACAGGCCGCTTGGACACTTTCAGAACAGCTCTGTTAATGACTGTAAACAGCTCTCGAAGAGATTGTCAAAAGAGACTCCGAAAACGAAACGTTGATCACTTTTGAGCAAAAGGCTGCACACACGCAATTCAAGTTGCTCTGATTGTCATTTAGAGTTACATTATAGGATTATTCAACAACAAGTCAAAATGTGCTCGTGAAAGGCAGAAAACAACACTTTGATAGTTTGATATAACTTGAGAACGAATGCAAAAAACAGTCCACTCTAAGAACAGGCCGCTTGGACACTTTCAGAACAGCTCTGTTAATGACTGAAAACAGCTCTGTTAATGACTGAAAACAGCTCTCGAAGAGATTGTCAAAAGAGACTCTGAAAACGAAACGTTGATCACTTTTGAGCAAAAGGCTGCACACACGCAATTCAAGTTGCTCTGATTGTCATTTAGAGTTACATTATAGGATTATTCAACAACAAGTCAAAATGTGCTCGTGAAAGGCAGAAAACAACACTTTGATAGTTTGATATAACTTGAGAACGAATGCAAAAAACAGTCCACTCTAAGAACAGGCCGCTTGGACACTTTCAGAACAGCTCTGTTAATGACTGAAAACAGCTCTCGAAGAGATTGTCAAAAGAGACTCTGAAAACGAAACGTTGATCACTTTTGAGCAAAAGGCTGCACACACGCAATTCAAGTTGCTCTGATTGTCATTTAGAGTTACATTATAGGATTATTCAACAACAAGTCAAAATGTGCTCGTGAAAGGCAGAAAACAACACTTTGATAGTTTGATATAACTTGAGAACGAATGCAAAAAACAGTCCACTCTAAGAACAGGCCGCTTGGACACTTTCAGAACAGCTCTGTTAATGACTGAAAACAGCTCTCGAAGAGATTGTCAAAAGAGACTCCGAAAATGAAACGTTGATCACTTTTGAGCAAAAGGCTGCACACACGCAATTCAAGTTGCTCTGATTGTCATTTAGAGTTACATTATAGGAGCATTCAGCAACAAGTCAAAATGTGCTCCAGAAAAGCAGAAAACAACACTGATAGAACTTGAGAACGAATGCAAAAAACAGTCCACTCTAAGAACAGGCCGCTTGGACACTTTCAGAACAGCTCTGTTAATGACTGAAAACAGCTCTCGAAGAGATTGTCAAAAGAGACTCCGAAAACGAAACGTTGATCACTTTTGAGCAAAAGGCTGCACACACGCAATTCAAGTTGCTCTGATTGTCATTTAGAGTTACATTATAGGATTATTCAACAACAAGTCAAAATGTGCTCGTGAAAGGCAGAAAACAACACTTTGATAGTTTAATATAACTTGAGAACGAATGCAAAAAACAGTCCACTCTAAGAACAGGCCGCTTGGACACTTTCAGAACAGCTCTGTTAATGACTGTAAACAGCTCTCGAAGAGATTGTCAAAAGAGACTCCGAAAACGAAACGTTGATCACTTTTGAGCAAAAGGCTGCACACACGCAATTCAAGTTGCTCTGATTGTCATTTAGAGTTACATTATAGGATTATTCAACAACAAGTCAAAATGTGCTCGTGAAAGGCAGAAAACAACACTTTGATAGTTTGATATAACTTGAGAACGAATGCAAAAAACAGTCCACTCTAAGAACAGGCCGCTTGGACACTTTCAGAACAGCTCTGTTAATGACTGAAAACAGCTCCCGAAGAGATTGTCAAAAGAGACTCTGAAAACGAAACGTTGATCACTTTTGAGCAAAAGGCTGCACACACGCAATTCAAGTTGCTCTGATTGTCATTTAGAGTTACATTATAGGATTATTCAACAACAAGTCAAAATGTGCTCGTGAAAGGCAGAAAACAACACTTTGATAGTTTGATATAACTTGAGAACGAATGCAAAAAACAGTCCACTCTAGGAACAGGCCGCTTGGACACTTTCAGAACAGCTCTGTTAATGACTGAAAACAGCTCTCGAAGAGATTGTCAAAAGAGACTCCGAAAACGAAACGTTGATCACTTTTGAGCAAAAGGCTGCACACACGCAATTCAAGTTGCTCTGATTGTCATTTAGAGTTACATTATAGGAGCATTCAGCAACAAGTCAAAATGTGCTCCAGAAAAGCAGAAAACAACACTGATAGAACTTGAGAACGAATGCAAAAAACAGTCCACTCTAAGAACAGGCCGCTTGGACACTTTCAGAACAGCTCTGTTAATGACTGAAAACAGCTCTCGAAGAGATTGTCAAAAGAGACTCCGAAAACGAAACGTTGATCACTTTTGAGCAAAAGGCTGCACACACGCAATTCAAGTTGCTCTGATTGTCATTAAGAGTTACATTATAGGATTATTCAACAACAAGTCAAAATGTGCTCGTGAAAGGCAGAAAACAACACTTTGATAGTTTAATATAACTTGAGAACGAATGCAAAAAACAGTCCACTCTAAGAACAGGCCGCTTGGACACTTTCAGAACAGCTCTGTTAATGACTGAAAACAGCTCTCGAAGAGATTGTCAAAAGAGACTCCGAAAACGAAACGTTGATCACTTTTGAGCAAAAGGCTGCACACACGCAATTCAAGTTGCTCTGATTGTCATTTAGAGCAGGGGTCTTCAACCTTTTTCAGCCCAAGGACCCCTTGGACGCGAGACAAACAGAACAGGGACCCCCATATGTATATATATATATTTTTTTTTTTAATGTGTCACATTTTAAGGCCTATAATAACTTTTATATTTACTTAATTCACCTTTTATTCCACCTTATTATTTATATGCTGGGTTATTAGCCTATATGTGATTGATAAAAATATATAATTTCCCGTTATTGATTAACGTTAAAATTTTTTTTGCTAACTTTATGTTAGACTCTGCATCATGGGAATCATTTATTTTGTAAATAGTTTTTGTCAAAAGTAGTGTATTATTGCCTATTAATGTTTGTACTTTACTCAATATCATTTTTTAAATATTTTTTAATTCTCACAAATTATTTTGGTGAACAATTGTCAATTTGGTGAATAATTGTCAATTATTATGAAAAAAATTGGCGGACCCCCTGCAGTACCTCTGCGAACCCCCTAGGGGTCGCGGACCCCTGGTTGAAGACCACTGATTTAGAGTTACATTATAGGATTATTCAACAACAAGTCAAAATGTGCTCGTGAAAGGCAGAAAACAACAATTTGATAGTTTGATATAACTTGAGAACGAATGCAAAAAACAGTCCACTCTAAGAACAGGCCGCTTGGACACTTTCAGAACAGCTCTGTTAATGACTGAAAACAGCTCTCGAAGAGATTGTCAAAAGAGACTCTGAAAACGAAACGTTGATCACTTTTGAGCAAAAGGCTGCACACACGCAATTCAAGTTGCTCTGATTGTCATTTAGAGTTACATTATAGGAGCATTCAACAACAAGTCAAAATGTGCTCGAGAAAGGCAGAAAACAACACTTTGATAGTTTGATATATAATTGAGAACGAATGCAAAAAACAGTCCACTCTAAGAACAGGCCGCTTGGACACTTTCAGAACAGCTCAGTTAATGACTGAAAACAGCTCTCGAAGAGATTGTCAAAAGAGACTCCGAAAACGAAACGTTGATTACTTTTGAGCAAAAGGCCGCACACACGCAATTCAAGTTGCTCTGATTGTCATTTAGAGTTACATTATAGGATTATTCAACAACAAGTCGAAATGTGCTCGTGAAAGGCAGAAAACAACACTTTGATAGTTTGATATAACTTGAGAACGAATGCAAAAAACAGTCCACTCTAAGAACAGGCCGCTTGGACACTTTCAGAACAGCTCTGTTAATGACTGAAAACAGCTCTCGAAGAGATTGTCAAAAGAGACTCCGAAAACGAAACGTTGATCACTTTTGAGCAAAAGGCTGCACACACGCAATTCAAGTTGCTCTGATTGTCATTTAGAGTTACATTATAGGATTATTCAACAACAAGTCAAAATGTGCTCGTGAAAGGCAGAAAACAACACTTTGATAGTTTGATATAACTTGAGAACGAATGCAAAAAACAGTCCACTCTAAGAACAGGCCGCTTGGACACTTTCAGAACAGCTCTGTTAATGACTGAAAACAGCTCTGTTAATGACTGAAAACAGCTCTCGAAGAGATTGTCAAAAGAGACTCTGAAAACGAAACGTTGATCACTTTTGAGCAAAAGGCTGCACACACGCAATTCAAGTTGCTCTGATTGTCATTTAGAGTTACATTATAGGATTATTCAACAACAAGTCAAAATGTGCTCGTGAAAGGCAGAAAACAACACTTTGATAGTTTGATATAACTTGAGAACGAATGCAAAAAACAGTCCACTCTAAGAACAGGCCGCTTGGACACTTTCAGAACAGCTCTGTTAATGACTGTAAACAGCTCTCGAAGAGATTGTCAAAAGAGACTCCGAAAACGAAACGTTGATCACTTTTGAGCAAAAGGCTGCACACACGCAATTCAAGTTGCTCTGATTGTCATTTAGAGTTACATTATAGGATTATTCAACAACAAGTCAAAATGTGCTCGTGAAAGGCAGAAAACAACACTTTGATAGTTTGATATAACTTGAGAACGAATGCAAAAAACAGTCCACTCTAAGAACAGGCCGCTTGGACACTTTCAGAACAGCTCTGTTAATGACTGAAAACAGCTCTCGAAGAGATTGTCAAAAGAGACTCTGAAAACGAAACGTTGATCACTTTTGAGCAAAAGGCTGCACACACGCAATTCAAGTTGCTCTGATTGTCATTTAGAGTTACATTATAGGATTATTCAACAACAAGTCAAAATGTGCTCGTGAAAGGCAGAAAACAACACTTTGATAGTTTGATATAACTTGAGAACGAATGCAAAAAACAGTCCACTCTAAGAACAGGCCGCTTGGACACTTTCAGAACAGCTCTGTTAATGACTGAAAACAGCTCTGTTAATGACTGAAAACAGCTCTCGAAGAGATTGTCAAAAGAGACTCTGAAAACGAAACGTTGATCACTTTTGAGCAAAAGGCTGCACACACGCAATTCAAGTTGCTCTGATTGTCATTTAGAGTTACATTATAGGATTATTCAACAACAAGTCAAAATGTGCTCGTGAAAGGCAGAAAACAACACTTTGATAGTTTGATATAACTTGAGAACGAATGCAAAAAACAGTCCACTCTAAGAACAGGCCGCTTGGACACTTTCAGAACAGCTCTGTTAATGACTGAAAACAGCTCTCGAAGAGATTGTCAAAAGAGACTCCGAAAAAGAAACGTTGATCACTTTTGAGCAAAAGGCTGCACACACGCAATTCAAGTTGCTCCTGATTGTCATTTAGAGTTACATTATAGGATTATTCAACAACAAGTCAAAATGTGCTCGTGAAAGGCAGAAAACAACACTTTGATAGTTTGATATAACTTGAGAACGAATGCAAAAAACAGTCCACTCTAAGAACAGGCCGCTTGGACACTTTCAGAACAGCTCTGTTAATGACTGTAAACAGCTCTCGAAGAGATTGTCAAAAGAGACTCCGAAAACGAAACGTTGATCACTTTTGAGCAAAAAGCTGCACACACGCAATTCAAGTTGCTCTGATTGTCATTTAGAGTTACATTATAGGAGCATTCAGCAACAAGTCAAAATGTGCTCCAGAAAAGCAGAAAACAACACTGATAGAACTTGAGAACGAATGCAAAAAACAGTCCACTCTAAGAACAGGCCGCTTGGACACTTTCAGAACAGCTCTGTTAATGAATGAAAACAGCTCTCGAAGAGATTGTCAAAAGAGACTCCGAAAACGAAACGTTGATCACTTTTGAGCAAAAAGCTGCACACACGCAATTCAAGTTGCTCTGATTGTCATTTAGAGTTACATTATAGGAGCATTCAGCAACAAGTCAAAATGTGCTCCAGAAAAGCAGAAAACAACACTGATAGAACTTGAGAACGAATGCAAAAAACAGTCCACTCTAAGAACAGGCCGCTTGGACACTTTCAGAACAGCTCTGTTAATGAATGAAAACAGCTCTCGAAGAGATTGTCAAAAGAGACTCCGAAAACGAAACGTTGATCACTTTTGAGCAAAAGGCTGCACACACGCAATTCAAGTTGCTCTGATTGTCATTTAGAGTTACATTATAGGATTATTCAACAACAAGTCAAAATGTGCTCGTGAAAGGCAGAAAACAACACTTTGATAGTTTAATATAACTTGAGAACGAATGCAAGAAAACAGTCCACTCTAAGAACAGGCCGCTTGGACACTTTCAGAACAGCTCTGTTAATGACTGTAAACAGCTCTCGAAGAGATTGTCAAAAGAGACTCCGAAAACGAAACGTTGATCACTTTTGAGCAAAAGGCTGCACACACGCAATTCAAGTTGCTCTGATTGTCATTTAGAGTTACATTATAGGATTATTCAACAACAAGTCAAAATGTGCTCGTGAAAGGCAGAAAACAACACTTTGATAGTTTGATATAACTTGAGAACGAATGCAAAAAACAGTCCACTCTAAGAACAGGCCGCTTGGACACTTTCAGAACAGCTCTGTTAATGACTGAAAACAGCTCTGTTAATGACTGAAAACAGCTCTCGAAGAGATTGTCAAAAGAGACTCTGAAAACGAAACGTTGATCACTTTTGAGCAAAAGGCTGCACACACGCAATTCAAGTTGCTCTGATTGTCATTTAGAGTTACATTATAGGATTATTCAACAACAAGTCAAAATGTGCTCGTGAAAGGCAGAAAACAACACTTTGATAGTTTGATATAACTTGAGAACGAATGCAAAAAACAGTCCACTCTAAGAACAGGCCGCTTGGACACTTTCAGAACAGCTCTGTTAATGACTGTAAACAGCTCTCGAAGAGATTGTCAAAAGAGACTCCGAAAACGAAACGTTGATCACTTTTGAGCAAAAGGCTGCACACACGCAATTCAAGTTGCTCTGATTGTCATTTAGAGTTACATTATAGGATTATTCAACAACAAGTCAAAATGTGCTCGTGAAAGGCAGAAAACAACACTTTGATAGTTTGATATAACTTGAGAACGAATGCAAAAAACAGTCCACTCTAAGAACAGGCCGCTTGGACACTTTCAGAACAGCTCTGTTAATGACTGAAAACAGCTCTCGAAGAGATTGTCAAAAGAGACTCTGAAAACGAAACGTTGATCACTTTTGAGCAAAAGGCTGCACACACGCAATTCAAGTTGCTCTGATTGTCATTTAGAGTTACATTATAGGATTATTCAACAACAAGTCAAAATGTGCTCGTGAAAGGCAGAAAACAACACTTTGATAGTTTGATATAACTTGAGAACGAATGCAAAAAACAGTCCACTCTAAGAACAGGCCGCTTGGACACTTTCAGAACAGCTCTGTTAATGACTGAAAACAGCTCTCGAAGAGATTGTCAAAAGAGACTCCGAAAAAGAAACGTTGATCACTTTTGAGCAAAAGGCTGCACACACGCAATTCAAGTTGCTCCTGATTGTCATTTAGAGTTACATTATAGGATTATTCAACAACAAGTCAAAATGTGCTCGTGAAAGGCAGAAAACAACACTTTGATAGTTTGATATAACTTGAGAACGAATGCAAAAAACAGTCCACTCTAAGAACAGGCCGCTTGGACACTTTCAGAACAGCTCTGTTAATGACTGTAAACAGCTCTCGAAGAGATTGTCAAAAGAGACTCCGAAAACGAAACGTTGATCACTTTTGAGCAAAAAGCTGCACACACGCAATTCAAGTTGCTCTGATTGTCATTTAGAGTTACATTATAGGAGCATTCAGCAACAAGTCAAAATGTGCTCCAGAAAAGCAGAAAACAACACTGATAGAACTTGAGAACGAATGCAAAAAACAGTCCACTCTAAGAACAGGCCGCTTGGACACTTTCAGAACAGCTCTGTTAATGAATGAAAACAGCTCTCGAAGAGATTGTCAAAAGAGACTCCGAAAACGAAACGTTGATCACTTTTGAGCAAAAAGCTGCACACACGCAATTCAAGTTGCTCTGATTGTCATTTAGAGTTACATTATAGGAGCATTCAGCAACAAGTCAAAATGTGCTCCAGAAAAGCAGAAAACAACACTGATAGAACTTGAGAACGAATGCAAAAAACAGTCCACTCTAAGAACAGGCCGCTTGGACACTTTCAGAACAGCTCTGTTAATGAATGAAAACAGCTCTCGAAGAGATTGTCAAAAGAGACTCCGAAAACGAAACGTTGATCACTTTTGAGCAAAAGGCTGCACACACGCAATTCAAGTTGCTCTGATTGTCATTTAGAGTTACATTATAGGATTATTCAACAACAAGTCAAAATGTGCTCGTGAAAGGCAGAAAACAACACTTTGATAGTTTAATATAACTTGAGAACGAATGCAAGAAAACAGTCCACTCTAAGAACAGGCCGCTTGGACACTTTCAGAACAGCTCTGTTAATGACTGTAAACAGCTCTCGAAGAGATTGTCAAAAGAGACTCCGAAAACGAAACGTTGATCACTTTTGAGCAAAAGGCTGCACACACGCAATTCAAGTTGCTCTGATTGTCATTTAGAGTTACATTATAGGATTATTCAACAACAAGTCAAAATGTGCTCGTGAAAGGCAGAAAACAACACTTTGATAGTTTGATATAACTTGAGAACGAATGCAAAAAACAGTCCACTCTAAGAACAGGCCGCTTGGACACTTTCAGAACAGCTCTGTTAATGACTGAAAACAGCTCTGTTAATGACTGAAAACAGCTCTCGAAGAGATTGTCAAAAGAGACTCTGAAAACGAAACGTTGATCACTTTTGAGCAAAAGGCTGCACACACGCAATTCAAGTTGCTCTGATTGTCATTTAGAGTTACATTATAGGATTATTCAACAACAAGTCAAAATGTGCTCGTGAAAGGCAGAAAACAACACTTTGATAGTTTGATATAACTTGAGAACGAATGCAAAAAACAGTCCACTCTAAGAACAGGCCGCTTGGACACTTTCAGAACAGCTCTGTTAATGACTGTAAACAGCTCTCGAAGAGATTGTCAAAAGAGACTCCGAAAACGAAACGTTGATCACTTTTGAGCAAAAGGCTGCACACACGCAATTCAAGTTGCTCTGATTGTCATTTAGAGTTACATTATAGGATTATTCAACAACAAGTCAAAATGTGCTCGTGAAAGGCAGAAAACAACACTTTGATAGTTTGATATAACTTGAGAACGAATGCAAAAAACAGTCCACTCTAAGAACAGGCCGCTTGGACACTTTCAGAACAGCTCTGTTAATGACTGAAAACAGCTCTCGAAGAGATTGTCAAAAGAGACTCTGAAAACGAAACGTTGATCACTTTTGAGCAAAAGGCTGCACACACGCAATTCAAGTTGCTCTGATTGTCATTTAGAGTTACATTATAGGATTATTCAACAACAAGTCAAAATGTGCTCGTGAAAGGCAGAAAACAACACTTTGATAGTTTGATATAACTTGAGAACGAATGCAAAAAACAGTCCACTCTAAGAACAGGCCGCTTGGACACTTTCAGAACAGCTCTGTTAATGACTGAAAACAGCTCTGTTAATGACTGAAAACAGCTCTCGAAGAGATTGTCAAAAGAGACTCTGAAAACGAAACGTTGATCACTTTTGAGCAAAAGGCTGCACACACGCAATTCAAGTTGCTCTGATTGTCATTTAGAGTTACATTATAGGATTATTCAACAACAAGTCAAAATGTGCTCGTGAAAGGCAGAAAACAACACTTTGATAGTTTGATATAACTTGAGAACGAATGCAAAAAACAGTCCACTCTAAGAACAGGCCGCTTGGACACTTTCAGAACAGCTCTGTTAATGACTGAAAACAGCTCTCGAAGAGATTGTCAAAAGAGACTCCGAAAAAGAAACGTTGATCACTTTTGAGCAAAAGGCTGCACACACGCAATTCAAGTTGCTCCTGATTGTCATTTAGAGTTACATTATAGGATTATTCAACAACAAGTCAAAATGTGCTCGTGAAAGGCAGAAAACAACACTTTGATAGTTTGATATAACTTGAGAACGAATGCAAAAAACAGTCCACTCTAAGAACAGGCCGCTTGGACACTTTCAGAACAGCTCTGTTAATGACTGTAAACAGCTCTCGAAGAGATTGTCAAAAGAGACTCCGAAAACGAAACGTTGATCACTTTTGAGCAAAAAGCTGCACACACGCAATTCAAGTTGCTCTGATTGTCATTTAGAGTTACATTATAGGAGCATTCAGCAACAAGTCAAAATGTGCTCCAGAAAAGCAGAAAACAACACTGATAGAACTTGAGAACGAATGCAAAAAACAGTCCACTCTAAGAACAGGCCGCTTGGACACTTTCAGAACAGCTCTGTTAATGAATGAAAACAGCTCTCGAAGAGATTGTCAAAAGAGACTCCGAAAACGAAACGTTGATCACTTTTGAGCAAAAAGCTGCACACACGCAATTCAAGTTGCTCTGATTGTCATTTAGAGTTACATTATAGGAGCATTCAGCAACAAGTCAAAATGTGCTCCAGAAAAGCAGAAAACAACACTGATAGAACTTGAGAACGAATGCAAAAAACAGTCCACTCTAAGAACAGGCCGCTTGGACACTTTCAGAACAGCTCTGTTAATGAATGAAAACAGCTCTCGAAGAGATTGTCAAAAGAGACTCCGAAAACGAAACGTTGATCACTTTTGAGCAAAAGGCTGCACACACGCAATTCAAGTTGCTCTGATTGTCATTTAGAGTTACATTATAGGATTATTCAACAACAAGTCAAAATGTGCTCGTGAAAGGCAGAAAACAACACTTTGATAGTTTAATATAACTTGAGAACGAATGCAAGAAAACAGTCCACTCTAAGAACAGGCCGCTTGGACACTTTCAGAACAGCTCTGTTAATGACTGTAAACAGCTCTCGAAGAGATTGTCAAAAGAGACTCCGAAAACGAAACGTTGATCACTTTTGAGCAAAAGGCTGCACACACGCAATTCAAGTTGCTCTGATTGTCATTTAGAGTTACATTATAGGATTATTCAACAACAAGTCAAAATGTGCTCGTGAAAGGCAGAAAACAACACTTTGATAGTTTGATATAACTTGAGAACGAATGCAAAAAACAGTCCACTCTAAGAACAGGCCGCTTGGACACTTTCAGAACAGCTCTGTTAATGACTGAAAACAGCTCTGTTAATGACTGAAAACAGCTCTCGAAGAGATTGTCAAAAGAGACTCTGAAAACGAAACGTTGATCACTTTTGAGCAAAAGGCTGCACACACGCAATTCAAGTTGCTCTGATTGTCATTTAGAGTTACATTATAGGATTATTCAACAACAAGTCAAAATGTGCTCGTGAAAGGCAGAAAACAACACTTTGATAGTTTGATATAACTTGAGAACGAATGCAAAAAACAGTCCACTCTAAGAACAGGCCGCTTGGACACTTTCAGAACAGCTCTGTTAATGACTGAAAACAGCTCTCGAAGAGATTGTCAAAAGAGACTCTGAAAACGAAACGTTGATCACTTTTGAGCAAAAGGCTGCACACACGCAATTCAAGTTGCTCTGATTGTCATTTAGAGTTACATTATAGGATTATTCAACAACAAGTCAAAATGTGCTCGTGAAAGGCAGAAAACAACACTTTGATAGTTTGATATAACTTGAGAACGAATGCAAAAAACAGTCCACTCTAAGAACAGGCCGCTTGGACACTTTCAGAACAGCTCTGTTAATGACTGAAAACAGCTCTCGAAGAGATTGTCAAAAGAGACTCCGAAAATGAAACGTTGATCACTTTTGAGCAAAAGGCTGCACACACGCAATTCAAGTTGCTCTGATTGTCATTTAGAGTTACATTATAGGAGCATTCAGCAACAAGTCAAAATGTGCTCCAGAAAAGCAGAAAACAACACTGATAGAACTTGAGAACGAATGCAAAAAACAGTCCACTCTAAGAACAGGCCGCTTGGACACTTTCAGAACAGCTCTGTTAATGACTGAAAACAGCTCTCGAAGAGATTGTCAAAAGAGACTCCGAAAACGAAACGTTGATCACTTTTGAGCAAAAGGCTGCACACACGCAATTCAAGTTGCTCTGATTGTCATTTAGAGTTACATTATAGGATTATTCAACAACAAGTCAAAATGTGCTCGTGAAAGGCAGAAAACAACACTTTGATAGTTTAATATAACTTGAGAACGAATGCAAAAAACAGTCCACTCTAAGAACAGGCCGCTTGGACACTTTCAGAACAGCTCTGTTAATGACTGTAAACAGCTCTCGAAGAGATTGTCAAAAGAGACTCCGAAAACGAAACGTTGATCACTTTTGAGCAAAAGGCTGCACACACGCAATTCAAGTTGCTCTGATTGTCATTTAGAGTTACATTATAGGATTATTCAACAACAAGTCAAAATGTGCTCGTGAAAGGCAGAAAACAACACTTTGATAGTTTGATATAACTTGAGAACGAATGCAAAAAACAGTCCACTCTAAGAACAGGCCGCTTGGACACTTTCAGAACAGCTCTGTTAATGACTGAAAACAGCTCCCGAAGAGATTGTCAAAAGAGACTCTGAAAACGAAACGTTGATCACTTTTGAGCAAAAGGCTGCACACACGCAATTCAAGTTGCTCTGATTGTCATTTAGAGTTACATTATAGGATTATTCAACAACAAGTCAAAATGTGCTCGTGAAAGGCAGAAAACAACACTTTGATAGTTTGATATAACTTGAGAACGAATGCAAAAAACAGTCCACTCTAGGAACAGGCCGCTTGGACACTTTCAGAACAGCTCTGTTAATGACTGAAAACAGCTCTCGAAGAGATTGTCAAAAGAGACTCCGAAAACGAAACGTTGATCACTTTTGAGCAAAAGGCTGCACACACGCAATTCAAGTTGCTCTGATTGTAATTTAGAGTTACATTATAGGAGCATTCAGCAACAAGTCAAAATGTGCTCCAGAAAAGCAGAAAACAACACTGATAGAACTTGAGAACGAATGCAAAAAACAGTCCACTCTAAGAACAGGCCGCTTGGACACTTTCAGAACAGCTCTGTTAATGACTGAAAACAGCTCTCGAAGAGATTGTCAAAAGAGACTCCGAAAACGAAACGTTGATCACTTTTGAGCAAAAGGCTGCACACACGCAATTCAAGTTGCTCTGATTGTCATTAAGAGTTACATTATAGGATTATTCAACAACAAGTCAAAATGTGCTCGTGAAAGGCAGAAAACAACACTTTGATAGTTTAATATAACTTGAGAACGAATGCAAAAAACAGTCCACTCTAAGAACAGGCCGCTTGGACACTTTCAGAACAGCTCTGTTAATGACTGAAAACAGCTCTCGAAGAGATTGTCAAAAGAGACTCCGAAAACGAAACGTTGATCACTTTTGAGCAAAAGGCTGCACACACGCAATTCAAGTTGCTCTGATTGTCATTTAGAGCAGGGGTCTTCAACCTTTTTCAGCCCAAGGACCCCTTGGACGCGAGACAAACAGAACAGGGACCCCCATATGTATATATATATATATATTTTTTAATGTGTCACATTTTAAGGCCTATAATAACTTTTATATTTACTTAATTCACCTTTTATTCCACCTTATTATTTATATGCTGGGTTATTAGCCTATATGTGATTGATAAAAATATATAATTTCCCGTTATTGATTAACGTTTAAAAAAAATTTGCTAACTTTATGTTAGACTCTGCATCATGGGAATCATTTATTTTGTAAATAGTTTTTGTCAAAAGTAGTGTATTATTGCCTATTAATGTTTGTACTTTACTCAATATCATTTTTTAAATATTTTTTAATTCTCACAAATTATTTTGGTGAACAATTGTCAATTTGGTGAATAATTGTCAATTATTATGAAAAAAATTGGCGGACCCCCTGCAGTACCTCTGCGAACCCCCTAGGGGTCGCGGACCCCTGGTTGAAGACCACTGATTTAGAGTTACATTATAGGATTATTCAACAACAAGTCAAAATGTGCTCGTGAAAGGCAGAAAACAACAATTTGATAGTTTGATATAACTTGAGAACGAATGCAAAAAACAGTCCACTCTAAGAACAGGCCGCTTGGACACTTTCAGAACAGCTCTGTTAATGACTGAAAACAGCTCTCGAAGAGATTGTCAAAAGAGACTCTGAAAACGAAACGTTGATCACTTTTGAGCAAAAGGCTGCACACACGCAATTCAAGTTGCTCTGATTGTCATTTAGAGTTACATTATAGGAGCATTCAACAACAAGTCAAAATGTGCTCGAGAAAGGCAGAAAACAACACTTTGATAGTTTGATATATAATTGAGAACGAATGCAAAAAACAGTCCACTCTAAGAACAGGCCGCTTGGACACTTTCAGAACAGCTCAGTTAATGACTGAAAACAGCTCTCGAAGAGATTGTCAAAAGAGACTCCGAAAACGAAACGTTGATTACTTTTGAGCAAAAGGCTGCACACACGCAATTCAAGTTGCTCTGATTGTCATTTAGAGTTACATTATAGGATTATTCAACAACAAGTCGAAATGTGCTCGTGAAAGGCAGAAAACAACACTTTGATAGTTTGATATAACTTGAGAACGAATGCAAAAAACAGTCCACTCTAAGAACAGGCCGCTTGGACACTTTCAGAACAGCTCTGTTAATGACTGAAAACAGCTCTCGAAGAGATTGTCAAAAGAGACTCCGAAAACGAAACGTTGATCACTTTTGAGCAAAAGGCTGCACACACGCAATTCAAGTTGCTCTGATTGTCATTTAGAGTTACATTATAGGATTATTCAACAACAAGTCAAAATGTGCTCGTGAAAGGCAGAAAACAACACTTTGATAGTTTGATATAACTTGAGAACGAATGCAAAAAACAGTCCACTCTAAGAACAGGCCGCTTGGACACTTTCAGAACAGCTCTGTTAATGACTGAAAACAGCTCTGTTAATGACTGAAAACAGCTCTCGAAGAGATTGTCAAAAGAGACTCTGAAAACGAAACGTTGATCACTTTTGAGCAAAAGGCTGCACACACGCAATTCAAGTTGCTCTGATTGTCATTTAGAGTTACATTATAGGATTATTCAACAACAAGTCAAAATGTGCTCGTGAAAGGCAGAAAACAACACTTTGATAGTTTGATATAACTTGAGAACGAATGCAAAAAACAGTCCACTCTAAGAACAGGCCGCTTGGACACTTTCAGAACAGCTCTGTTAATGACTGTAAACAGCTCTCGAAGAGATTGTCAAAAGAGACTCCGAAAACGAAACGTTGATCACTTTTGAGCAAAAGGCTGCACACACGCAATTCAAGTTGCTCTGATTGTCATTTAGAGTTACATTATAGGATTATTCAACAACAAGTCAAAATGTGCTCGTGAAAGGCAGAAAACAACACTTTGATAGTTTGATATAACTTGAGAACGAATGCAAAAAACAGTCCACTCTAAGAACAGGCCGCTTGGACACTTTCAGAACAGCTCTGTTAATGACTGAAAACAGCTCTCGAAGAGATTGTCAAAAGAGACTCTGAAAACGAAACGTTGATCACTTTTGAGCAAAAGGCTGCACACACGCAATTCAAGTTGCTCTGATTGTCATTTAGAGTTACATTATAGGATTATTCAACAACAAGTCAAAATGTGCTCGTGAAAGGCAGAAAACAACACTTTGATAGTTTGATATAACTTGAGAACGAATGCAAAAAACAGTCCACTCTAAGAACAGGCCGCTTGGACACTTTCAGAACAGCTCTGTTAATGACTGAAAACAGCTCTCGAAGAGATTGTCAAAAGAGACTCTGAAAACGAAACGTTGATCACTTTTGAGCAAAAAGCTGCACACACGCAATTCAAGTTGCTCTGATTGTCATTTAGAGTTACATTATAGGATTATTCAACAACAAGTCAAAATGTGCTCGTGAAAGGCAGAAAACAACACTTTGATAGTTTGATATAACTTGAGAACGAATGCAAAAAACAGTCCACTCTAAGAACAGGCCGCTTGGACACTTTCAGAACAGCTCTGTTAATGACTGAAAACAGCTCTCGAAGAGATTGTCAAAAGAGACTCTGAAAACGAAACGTTGATCACTTTTGAGCAAAAGGCTGCACACACGCAATTCAAGTTGCTCTGATTGTCATTAGAGTTACATTATAGGATTATTCAACAACAAGTCAAAATGTGCTCGTGAAAGGCAGAAAACAACACTTTGATAGTTTGATATAACTTGAGAACGAATGCAAAAAACAGTCCACTCTAAGAACAGGCCGCTTGGACACTTTCAGAACAGCTCTGTTAATGACTGAAAACAGCTCTCGAAGAGATTGTCAAAAGAGACTCCGAAAACGAAACGTTGATCACTTTTGAGCAAAAGGCTGCACACACGCAATTCAAGTTGCTCTGATTGTCATTTAGAGTTACATTATAGGAGCATTCAGCAACAAGTCAAAATGTGCTCCAGAAAAGCAGAAAACAACACTGATAGAACTTGAGAACGAATGCAAAAAACAGTCCACTCTAAGAACAGGCCGCTTGGACACTTTCAGAACAGCTCTGTTAATGACTGAAAACAGCTCTCGAAGAGATTGTCAAAAGAGACTCCGAAAACGAAACGTTGATCACTTTTGAGCAAAAGGCTGCACACACGCAATTCAAGTTGCTCTGATTGTCATTTAGAGTTACATTATAGGATTATTCAACAACAAGTCAAAATGTGCTCGTGAAAGGCAGAAAACAACACTTTGATAGTTTAATATAACTTGAGAACGAATGCAAAAAACAGTCCACTCTAAGAACAGGCCGCTTGGACACTTTCAGAACAGCTCTGTTAATGACTGAAAACAGCTCTCGAAGAGATTGTCAAAAGAGACTCTGAAAACGAAACGTTGATCACTTTTGAGCAAAAGGCTGCACACACGCAATTCAAGTTGCTCTGATTGTCATTTAGAGTTACATTATAGGATTATTCAACAACAAGTCAAAATGTGCTCGTGAAAGGCAGAAAACAACACTTTGATAGTTTGATATAACTTGAGAACGAATGCAAAAAACAGTCCACTCTAAGAACAGGCCGCTTGGACACTTTCAGAACAGCTCTGTTAATGACTGAAAACAGCTCTCGAAGAGATTGTCAAAAGAGACTCCGAAAATGAAACGTTGATCACTTTTGAGCAAAAGGCTGCACACACGCAATTCAAGTTGCTCTGATTGTCATTTAGAGTTACATTATAGGAGCATTCAGCAACAAGTCAAAATGTGCTCCAGAAAAGCAGAAAACAACACTGATAGAACTTGAGAACGAATGCAAAAAACAGTCCACTCTAAGAACAGGCCGCTTGGACACTTTCAGAACAGCTCTGTTAATGACTGAAAACAGCTCTCGAAGAGATTGTCAAAAGAGACTCCGAAAACGAAACGTTGATCACTTTTGAGCAAAAGGCTGCACACACGCAATTCAAGTTGCTCTGATTGTCATTTAGAGTTACATTATAGGATTATTCAACAACAAGTCAAAATGTGCTCGTGAAAGGCAGAAAACAACACTTTGATAGTTTAATATAACTTGAGAACGAATGCAAAAAACAGTCCACTCTAAGAACAGGCCGCTTGGACACTTTCAGAACAGCTCTGTTAATGACTGAAAACAGCTCTCGAAGAGATTGTCAAAAGAGACTCTGAAAACGAAACGTTGATCACTTTTGAGCAAAAAGCTGCACACACGCAATTCAAGTTGCTCTGATTGTCATTTAGAGTTACATTATAGGATTATTCAACAACAAGTCAAAATGTGCTCGTGAAAGGCAGAAAACAACACTTTGATAGTTTGATATAACTTGAGAACGAATGCAAAAAACAGTCCACTCTAAGAACAGGCCGCTTGGACACTTTCAGAACAGCTCTGTTAATGACTGAAAACAGCTCTCGAAGAGATTGTCAAAAGAGACTCTGAAAACGAAACGTTGATCACTTTTGAGCAAAAGGCTGCACACACGCAATTCAAGTTGCTCTGATTGTCATTAGAGTTACATTATAGGATTATTCAACAACAAGTCAAAATGTGCTCGTGAAAGGCAGAAAACAACACTTTGATAGTTTGATATAACTTGAGAACGAATGCAAAAAACAGTCCACTCTAAGAACAGGCCGCTTGGACACTTTCAGAACAGCTCTGTTAATGACTGAAAACAGCTCTCGAAGAGATTGTCAAAAGAGACTCCGAAAACGAAACGTTGATCACTTTTGAGCAAAAGGCTGCACACACGCAATTCAAGTTGCTCTGATTGTCATTTAGAGTTACATTATAGGAGCATTCAGCAACAAGTCAAAATGTGCTCCAGAAAAGCAGAAAACAACACTGATAGAACTTGAGAACGAATGCAAAAAACAGTCCACTCTAAGAACAGGCCGCTTGGACACTTTCAGAACAGCTCTGTTAATGACTGAAAACAGCTCTCGAAGAGATTGTCAAAAGAGACTCCGAAAACGAAACGTTGATCACTTTTGAGCAAAAGGCTGCACACACGCAATTCAAGTTGCTCTGATTGTCATTTAGAGTTACATTATAGGATTATTCAACAACAAGTCAAAATGTGCTCGTGAAAGGCAGAAAACAACACTTTGATAGTTTAATATAACTTGAGAACGAATGCAAAAAACAGTCCACTCTAAGAACAGGCCGCTTGGACACTTTCAGAACAGCTCTGTTAATGACTGAAAACAGCTCTCGAAGAGATTGTCAAAAGAGACTCTGAAAACGAAACGTTGATCACTTTTGAGCAAAAGGCTGCACACACGCAATTCAAGTTGCTCTGATTGTCATTTAGAGTTACATTATAGGATTATTCAACAACAAGTCAAAATGTGCTCGTGAAAGGCAGAAAACAACACTTTGATAGTTTGATATAACTTGAGAACGAATGCAAAAAACAGTCCACTCTAAGAACAGGCCGCTTGGACACTTTCAGAACAGATCTGTTAATGACTGAAAACAGCTCTCGAAGAGATTGTCAAAAGAGACTCTGAAAACGAAACGTTGATCACTTTTGAGCAAAAGGCTGCACACACGCAATTCAAGTTGCTCTGATTGTCATTTAGAGTTACATTATAGGATTATTCAACAACAAGTCAAAATGTGCTCGTGAAAGGCAGAAAACAACACTTTGATAGTTTGATATAACTTGAGAACGAATGCAAAAAACAGTCCACTCTAAGAACAGGCCGCTTGGACACTTTCAGAACAGCTCTGTTAATGACTGAAAACAGCTCTCGAAGAGATTGTCAAAAGAGACTCCGAAAACGAAACGTTGATCACTTTTGAGCAAAAGGCTGCACACACGCAATTCAAGTTGCTCTGATTGTCATTTAGAGTTACATTATAGGAGCATTCAGCAACAAGTCAAAATGTGCTCCAGAAAAGCAGAAAACAACACTGATAGAACTTGAGAACGAATGCAAAAAACAGTCCACTCTAAGAACAGGCCGCTTGGACACTTTCAGAACAGCTCTGTTAATGACTGAAAACAGCTCTCGAAGAGATTGTCAAAAGAGACTCCGAAAACGAAACGTTGATCACTTTTGAGCAAAAGGCTGCACACACGCAATTCAAGTTGCTCTGATTGTCATTTAGAGTTACATTATAGGATTATTCAACAACAAGTCAAAATGTGCTCGTGAAAGGCAGAAAACAACACTTTGATAGTTAATATAACTTGAGAACGAATGCAAAAAACAGTCCACTCTAAGAACAGGCCGCTTGGACACTTTCAGAACAGCTCTGTTAATGACTGAAAACAGCTCTCGAAGAGATTGTCAAAAGAGACTCTGAAAACGAAACGTTGATCACTTTTGAGCAAAAGGCTGCACACACGCAATTCAAGTTGCTCTGATTGTCATTTAGAGTTACATTATAGGATTATTCAACAACAAGTCAAAATGTGCTCGTGAAAGGCAGAAAACAACACTTTGATAGTTTGATATAACTTGAGAACGAATGCAAAAAACAGTCCACTCTAAGAACAGGCCGCTTGGACACTTTCAGAACAGCTCTGTTAATGACTGAAAACAGCTCCCGAAGAGATTGTCAAAAGAGACTCTGAAAACGAAACGTTGATCACTTTTGAGCAAAAGGCTGCACACACGCAATTCAAGTTGCTCTGATTGTCATTTAGAGTTACATTATAGGATTATTCAACAACAAGTCAAAATGTGCTCGTGAAAGGCAGAAAACAACACTTTGATAGTTTGATATAACTTGAGAACGAATGCAAAAAACAGTCCACTCTAGGAACAGGCCGCTTGGACACTTTCAGAACAGCTCTGTTAATGACTGAAAACAGCTCTCGAAGAGATTGTCAAAAGAGACTCCGAAAACGAAACGTTGATCACTTTTGAGCAAAAGGCTGCACACACGCAATTCAAGTTGCTCTGATTGTCATTTAGAGTTACATTATAGGAGCATTCAGCAACAAGTCAAAATGTGCTCCAGAAAAGCAGAAAACAACACTGATAGAACTTGAGAACGAATGCAAAAAACAGTCCACTCTAAGAACAGGCCGCTTGGACACTTTCAGAACAGCTCTGTTAATGACTGAAAACAGCTCTCGAAGAGATTGTCAAAAGAGACTCTGAAAACGAAACGTTGATCACTTTTGAGCAAAAGGCTGCACACACGCAATTCAAGTTGCTCTGATTGTCATTTAGAGTTACATTATAGGAGCATTCAACAACAAGTCAAAATGTGCTCGAGAAAGGCAGAAAACAACACTTTGATAGTTTGATATATAATTGAGAACGAATGCAAAAAACAGTCCACTCTAAGAACAGGCCGCTTGGACACTTTCAGAACAGCTCAGTTAATGACTGAAAACAGCTCTCGAAGAGATTGTCAAAAGAGACTCCGAAAACGAAACGTTGATTACTTTTGAGCAAAAGGCTGCACACACGCAATTCAAGTTGCTCTGATTGTCATTTAGAGTTACATTATAGGATTATTCAACAACAAGTCGAAATGTGCTCGTGAAAGGCAGAAAACAACACTTTGATAGTTTGATATAACTTGAGAACGAATGCAAAAAACAGTCCACTCTAAGAACAGGCCGCTTGGACACTTTCAGAACAGCTCTGTTAATGACTGAAAACAGCTCTCGAAGAGATTGTCAAAAGAGACTCCGAAAACGAAACGTTGATCACTTTTGAGCAAAAGGCTGCACACACGCAATTCAAGTTGCTCTGATTGTCATTTAGAGTTACATTATAGGATTATTCAACAACAAGTCAAAATGTGCTCGTGAAAGGCAGAAAACAACACTTTGATAGTTTGATATAACTTGAGAACGAATGCAAAAAACAGTCCACTCTAAGAACAGGCCGCTTGGACACTTTCAGAACAGCTCTGTTAATGACTGAAAACAGCTCTGTTAATGACTGAAAACAGCTCTCGAAGAGATTGTCAAAAGAGACTCTGAAAACGAAACGTTGATCACTTTTGAGCAAAAGGCTGCACACACGCAATTCAAGTTGCTCTGATTGTCATTTAGAGTTACATTATAGGATTATTCAACAACAAGTCAAAATGTGCTCGTGAAAGGCAGAAAACAACACTTTGATAGTTTGATATAACTTGAGAACGAATGCAAAAAACAGTCCACTCTAAGAACAGGCCGCTTGGACACTTTCAGAACAGCTCTGTTAATGACTGAAAACAGCTCTCGAAGAGATTGTCAAAAGAGACTCTGAAAACGAAACGTTGATCACTTTTGAGCAAAAGGCTGCACACACGCAATTCAAGTTGCTCTGATTGTCATTTAGAGTTACATTATAGGATTATTCAACAACAAGTCAAAATGTGCTCGTGAAAGGCAGAAAACAACACTTTGATAGTTTGATATAACTTGAGAACGAATGCAAAAAACAGTCCACTCTAAGAACAGGCCGCTTGGACACTTTCAGAACAGCTCTGTTAATGACTGAAAACAGCTCTCGAAGAGATTGTCAAAAGAGACTCCGAAAACGAAACGTTGATCACTTTTGAGCAAAAGGCTGCACACACGCAATTCAAGTTGCTCTGATTGTCATTTAGAGTTACATTATAGGATTATTCAACAACAAGTCAAAATGTGCTCGTGAAAGGCAGAAAACAACACTTTGATAGTTTAATATAACTTGAGAACGAATGCAAAAAACAGTCCACTCTAAGAACAGGCCGCTTGGACACTTTCAGAACAGCTCTGTTAATGACTGTAAACAGCTCTCGAAGAGATTGTCAAAAGAGACTCCGAAAACGAAACGTTGATCACTTTTGAGCAAAAGGCTGCACACACGCAATTCAAGTTGCTCTGATTGTCATTTAGAGTTACATTATAGGATTATTCAACAACAAGTCAAAATGTGCTCGTGAAAGGCAGAAAACAACACTTTGATAGTTTGATATAACTTGAGAACGAATGCAAAAAACAGTCCACTCTAAGAACAGGCCGCTTGGACACTTTCAGAACAGCTCTGTTAATGACTGAAAACAGCTCTCGAAGAGATTGTCAAAAGACACTCTGAAAACGAAACGTTGATCACTTTTGAGCAAAAGGCTGCACACACGCAATTCAAGTTGCTCTGATTGTCATTTAGAGTTACATTATAGGATTATTCAACAACAAGTCAAAATGTGCTCGTGAAAGGCAGAAAACAACACTTTGATAGTTTGATATGACTTGAGAACGAATGCAAAAAACAGTCCACTCTAAGAACAGGCCGCTTGGACACTTTCAGAACAGCTCAGTTAATGACTGAAAACAGCTCTCGAAGAGATTGTCAAAAGAGACTCCGAAAACGAAACGTTGATCACTTTTGAGCAAAAGGCTGCACACACGCAATTCAAGTTGCTCTGATTGTCATTTAGAGTTACATTATAGGATTATTCAACAACAAGTCAAAATGTGCTCGTGAAAGGCAGAAAACAACACTTTGATAGTTTGATATAACTTGAGAACGAATGCAAAAAACACAGTCCACTCTAAGAACAGGCCGCTTGGACACTTTCAGAACAGCTCTGTTATTGACTGAAAACAGCTCTCGAAGAGATTGTCAAAAGAGACTCCGAAAACGAAACGTTGATCACTTTTGAGCAAAAGGCTGCACACACGCAATTCAAGTTGCTCTGATTGTCATTTAGAGTTACATTATAGGATTATTCAACAACAAGTCAAAATGTGCTCGTGAAAGGCAGAAAACAACACTTTGATAGTTTGATATAACTTGAGAACGAATGCAAAAAACAGTCCACTCTAAGAACAGGCCGCTTGGACACTTTCAGAACAGCTCTGTTAATGACTGAAAACAGCTCTCGAAGAGATTGTCAAAAGAGACTCTGAAAACGAAACGTTGATCACTTTTGAGCAAAAGGCTGCACACACACAATTCAAGTTGCTCTGATTGTCATTTAGAGTTACATTATAGGATTATTCAACAACAAGTCAAAATGTGCTCGTGAAAGGCAGAAAACAACACTTTGATAGTTTGATATAACTTGAGAACGAATGCAAAAAACACAGTCCACTCTAAGAACAGGCCGCTTGGACACTTTCAGAACAGCTCTGTTAATGACTGAAAACAGCTCTCGAAGAGATTGTCAAAAGAGACTCCGAAAACGAAACGTTGATCACTTTTGAGCAAAAGGCTGCACACACGCAATTCAAGTTGCTCTGATTGTCATTTAGAGTTACATTATAGGATTATTCAACAACAAGTCAAAATGTGCTCGTGAAAGGCAGAAAACAACACTTTGATAGTTTGATATAACTTGAGAACGAATGCAAAAAACAGTCCACTCTAAGAACAGGCCGCTTGGACACTTTCAGAACAGCTCTGTTAATGACTGAAAACAGCTCTCGAAGAGATTGTCAAAAGAGACTCCGAAAACGAAACGTTGATCACTTTTGAGCAAAAGGCTGCACACACGCAATTCAAGTTGCTCTGATTGTCATTTAGAGTTACATTATAGGATTATTCAACAACAAGTCAAAATGTGCTCGTGAAAGGCAGAAAACAACACTTTGATAGTTTGATATAACTTGAGAACGAATGCAAAAAACAGTCCACTCTAAGAACAGGCCGCTTGGACACTTTCAGAACAGCTCTGTTAATGACTGAAAACAGCTCTCGAAGAGATTGTCAAAAGAGACTCTGAAAACGAAACGTTGATCACTTTTGAGCAAAAGGCTGCACACACGCAATTCAAGTTGCTCTGATTGTCATTTAGAGTTACATTATAGGATTATTCAACAACAAGTCAAAATGTGCTCGTGAAAGGCAGAAAACAACACTTTGATAGTTTGATATAACTTGAGAACGAATGCAAAAAACAGTCCACTCTAAGAACAGGCCGCTTGGACACTTTCAGAACAGCTCTGTTAATGACTGAAAACAGCTCTCGAAGAGATTGTCAAAAGAGACTCTGAAAACGAAACGTTGATCACTTTTGAGCAAAAGGCTGCACACACACAATTCAAGTTGCTCTGATTGTCATTTAGAGTTACATTATAGGATTATTCAACAACAAGTCAAAATGTGCTCGTGAAAGGCAGAAAACAACACTTTGATAGTTTGATATAACTTGAGAACGAATGCAAAAAACACAGTCCACTCTAAGAACAGGCCGCTTGGACACTTTCAGAACAGCTCTGTTAATGACTGAAAACAGCTCTCGAAGAGATTGTCAAAAGAGACTCCGAAAACGAAACGTTGATCACTTTTGAGCAAAAGGCTGCACACACGCAATTCAAGTTGCTCTGATTGTCATTTAGAGTTACATTATAGGATTATTCAACAACAAGTCAAAATGTGCTCGTGAAAGGCAGAAAACAACACTTTGATAGTTTGATATAACTTGAGAACGAATGCAAAAAACAGTCCACTCTAAGAACAGGCCGCTTGGACACTTTCAGAACAGCTCTGTTAATGACTGAAAACAGCTCTCGAAGAGATTGTCAAAAGAGACTCTGAAAACGAAACGTTGATCACTTTTGAGCAAAAGGCTGCACACACGCAATTCAAGTTGCTCTGATTGTCATTTAGAGTTACATTATAGGATTATTCAACAACAAGTCAAAATGTGCTCGTGAAAGGCAGAAAACAACAATTTGATAGTTTGATATAACTTGAGAACGAATGCAAAAAACAGTCCACTCTAAGAACAGGCCGCTTGGACACTTTCAGAACAGCTCAGTTAATGACTGAAAACAGCTCTCGAAGAGATTGTCAAAAGAGACTCCGAAAACGAAACGTTGATCACTTTTGAGCAAAAGGCTGCACACACGCAATTCAAGTTGCTCTGATTGTCATTTAGAGTTACATTATAGGATTATTCAACAACAAGTCAAAATGTGCTCGTGAAAGGCAGAAAACAACACTTTGATAGTTTGATATAACTTGAGAACGAATGCAAAAAACAGTCCACTCTAAGAACAGGCCGCTTGGACACTTTCAGAACAGCTCTGTTAATGACTGAAAACAGCTCTCGAAGAGATTGTCAAAAGAGACTCTGAAAACGAAACGTTGATCACTTTTGAGCAAAAGGCTGCACACACGCAATTCAAGTTGCTCTGATTGTCATTTAGAGTTACATTATAGGATTATTCAACAACAAGTCAAAATGTGCTCGTGAAAGGCAGAAAACAACAATTTGATAGTTTGATATAACTTGAGAACGAATGCAAAAAACAGTCCACTCTAAGAACAGGCCGCTTGGACACTTTCAGAACAGCTCTGTTAATGACTGAAAACAGCTCTCGAAGAGATTGTCAAAAGAGACTCCGAAAACGAAACGTTGATCACTTTTGAGCAAAAGGCTGCACACACGCAATTCAAGTTGCTCCTGATTGTCATTTAGAGTTACATTATAGGATTATTCAACAAGTCAAAATGTGCTCGTGAAAGGCAGAAAACAACACTTTGATAGTTTGATATAACTTGAGAACGAATGCAAAAAACACAGTCCACTCTAAGAACAGGCCGCTTGGACACTTTCAGAACAGCTCTGTTAATGACTGAAAACAGCTCTCGAAGAGATTGTCAAAAGAGACTCCGAAAACGAAACGTTGATCACTTTTGAGCAAAAGGCTGCACACACGCAATTCAAGTTGCTCTGATTGTCATTTAGAGTTACATTATAGGATTATTCAACAACAAGTCAAAATGTGCTCGTGAAAGGCAGAAAACAACACTTTGATAGTTTGATATAACTTGAGAACGAATGCAAAAAACAGTCCACTCTAAGAACAGGCCGCTTGGACACTTTCAGAACAGCTCTGTTAATGACTGAAAACAGCTCTCGAAGAGATTGTCAAAAGAGACTCCGAAAACGAAACGTTGATCACTTTTGAGCAAAAGGCTGCACACACGCAATTCAAGTTGCTCTGATTGTCATTTAGAGTTACATTATAGGATTATTCAACAACAAGTCAAAATGTGCTCGTGAAAGGCAGAAAACAACACTTTGATAGTTTGATATAACTTGAGAACGAATGCAAAAAACAGTCCACTCTAAGAACAGGCCGCTTGGACACTTTCAGAACAGCTCTGTTAATGACTGAAAACAGCTCTCGAAGAGATTGTCAAAAGAGACTCTGAAAACGAAACGTTGATCACTTTTGAGCAAAAGGCTGCACACACGCAATTCAAGTTGCTCTGATTGTCATTTAGAGTTACATTATAGGATTATTCAACAACAAGTCAAAATGTGCTCGTGAAAGGCAGAAAACAACAATTTGATAGTTTGATATAACTTGAGAACGAATGCAAAAAACAGTCCACTCTAAGAACAGGCCGCTTGGACACTTTCAGAACAGCTCTGTTAATGACTGAAAACAGCTCTCGAAGAGATTGTCAAAAGAGACTCCGAAAACGAAACGTTGATCACTTTTGAGCAAAAGGCTGCACACACGCAATTCAAGTTGCTCCTGATTGTCATTTAGAGTTACATTATAGGATTATTCAACAACAAGTCAAAATGTGCTCGTGAAAGGCAGAAAACAACACTTTGATAGTTTGATATAACTTGAGAACGAATGCAAAAAACAGTCCACTCTAAGAACAGGCCGCTTGGACACTTTCAGAACAGCTCTGTTAATGACTGAAAACAGCTCTCGAAGAGATTGTCAAAAGAGACTCTGAAAACGAAACGTTGATCACTTTTGAGCAAAAGGCTGCACACACGCAATTCAAGTTGCTCTGATTGTCATTTAGAGTTACATTATAGGATTATTCAACAACAAGTCAAAATGTGCTCGTGAAAGGCAGAAAACAACACTTTGATAGTTTGATATAACTTGAGAACGAATGCAAAAAACAGTCCACTCTAAGAACAGGCCGCTTGGACACTTTCAGAACAGCTCTGTTAATGACTGAAAACAGCTCTCGAAGAGATTGTCAAAAGAGACTCTGAAAACGAAACGTTGATCACTTTTGAGCAAAAGGCTGCACACACGCAATTCAAGTTGCTCTGATTGTCATTTAGAGTTACATTATAGGATTATTCAACAACAAGTCAAAATGTGCTCGTGAAAGGCAGAAAACAACACTTTGATAGTTTGATATAACTTGAGAACGAATGCAAAAAACAGTCCACTCTAAGAACAGGCCGCTTGGACACTTTCAGAACAGCTCTGTTAATGACTGAAAACAGCTCTCGAAGAGATTGTCAAAAGAGACTCTGAAAACGAAACGTTGATCACTTTTGAGCAAAAGGCTGCACACACGCAATTCAAGTTGCTCTGATTGTCATTTAGAGTTACATTATAGGATTATTCAACAACAAGTCAAAATGTGCTCGTGAAAGGCAGAAAACAACAATTTGATAGTTTGATATAACTTGAGAACGAATGCAAAAAACAGTCCACTCTAAGAACAGGCCGCTTGGACACTTTCAGAACAGCTCAGTTAATGACTGAAAACAGCTCTCGAAGAGATTGTCAAAAGAGACTCCGAAAACGAAACGTTGATCACTTTTGAGCAAAAGGCTGCACACACGCAATTCAAGTTGCTCTGATTGTCATTTAGAGTTACATTATAGGATTATTCAACAACAAGTCAAAATGTGCTCGTGAAAGGCAGAAAACAACACTTTGATAGTTTGATATAACTTGAGAACGAATGCAAAAAACAGTCCACTCTAAGAACAGGCCGCTTGGACACTTTCAGAACAGCTCTGTTAATGACTGAAAACAGCTCTCGAAGAGATTGTCAAAAGAGACTCTGAAAACGAAACGTTGATCACTTTTGAGCAAAAGGCTGCACACACGCAATTCAAGTTGCTCTGATTGTCATTTAGAGTTACATTATAGGATTATTCAACAACAAGTCAAAATGTGCTCGTGAAAGGCAGAAAACAACAATTTGATAGTTTGATATAACTTGAGAACGAATGCAAAAAACAGTCCACTCTAAGAACAGGCCGCTTGGACACTTTCAGAACAGCTCTGTTAATGACTGAAAACAGCTCTCGAAGAGATTGTCAAAAGAGACTCCGAAAACGAAACGTTGATCACTTTTGAGCAAAAGGCTGCACACACGCAATTCAAGTTGCTCCTGATTGTCATTTAGAGTTACATTATAGGATTATTCAACAACAAGTCAAAATGTGCTCGTGAAAGGCAGAAAACAACACTTTGATAGTTTGATATAACTTGAGAACGAATGCAAAAAACACAGTCCACTCTAAGAACAGGCCGCTTGGACACTTTCAGAACAGCTCTGTTATTGACTGAAAACAGCTCTCGAAGAGATTGTCAAAAGAGACTCCGAAAACGAAACGTTGATCACTTTTGAGCAAAAGGCTGCACACACGCAATTCAAGTTGCTCTGATTGTCATTTAGAGTTACATTATAGGATTATTCAACAACAAGTCAAAATGTGCTCGTGAAAGGCAGAAAACAACACTTTGATAGTTTGATATAACTTGAGAACGAATGCAAAAAACAGTCCACTCTAAGAACAGGCCGCTTGGACACTTTCAGAACAGCTCTGTTAATGACTGAAAACAGCTCTCGAAGAGATTGTCAAAAGAGACTCCGAAAACGAAACGTTGATCACTTTTGAGCAAAAGGCTGCACACACGCAATTCAAGTTGCTCTGATTGTCATTTAGAGTTACATTATAGGATTATTCAACAACAAGTCAAAATGTGCTCGTGAAAGGCAGAAAACAACACTTTGATAGTTTGATATAACTTGAGAACGAATGCAAAAAACAGTCCACTCTAAGAACAGGCCGCTTGGACACTTTCAGAACAGCTCTGTTAATGACTGAAAACAGCTCTCGAAGAGATTGTCAAAAGAGACTCTGAAAACGAAACGTTGATCACTTTTGAGCAAAAGGCTGCACACACGCAATTCAAGTTGCTCTGATTGTCATTTAGAGTTACATTATAGGATTATTCAACAACAAGTCAAAATGTGCTCGTGAAAGGCAGAAAACAACACTTTGATAGTTTGATATAACTTGAGAACGAATGCAAAAAACAGTCCACTCTAAGAACAGGCCGCTTGGACACTTTCAGAACAGCTCTGTTAATGACTGAAAACAGCTCTCGAAGAGATTGTCAAAAGAGACTCTGAAAACGAAACGTTGATCACTTTTGAGCAAAAGGCTGCACACACACAATTCAAGTTGCTCTGATTGTCATTTAGAGTTACATTATAGGATTATTCAACAACAAGTCAAAATGTGCTCGTGAAAGGCAGAAAACAACACTTTGATAGTTTGATATAACTTGAGAACGAATGCAAAAAACAGTCCACTCTAAGAACAGGCCGCTTGGACACTTTCAGAACAGCTCTGTTAATGACTGAAAACAGCTCTCGAAGAGATTGTCAAAAGAGACTCTGAAAACGAAACGTTGATCACTTTTGAGCAAAAGGCTGCACACACGCAATTCAAGTTGCTCTGATTGTCATTTAGAGTTACATTATAGGATTATTCAACAACAAGTCAAAATGTGCTCGTGAAAGGCAGAAAACAACAATTTGATAGTTTGATATAACTTGAGAACGAATGCAAAAAACAGTCCACTCTAAGAACAGGCCGCTTGGACACTTTCAGAACAGCTCTGTTAATGACTGAAAACAGCTCTCGAAGAGATTGTCAAAAGAGACTCCGAAAACGAAACGTTGATCACTTTTGAGCAAAAGGCTGCACACACGCAATTCAAGTTGCTCCTGATTGTCATTTAGAGTTACATTATAGGATTATTCAACAACAAGTCAAAATGTGCTCGTGAAAGGCAGAAAACAACACTTTGATAGTTTGATATAACTTGAGAACGAATGCAAAAAACAGTCCACTCTAAGAACAGGCCGCTTGGACACTTTCAGAACAGCTCTGTTAATGACTGAAAACAGCTCTCGAAGAGATTGTCAAAAGAGACTCTGAAAACGAAACGTTGATCACTTTTGAGCAAAAGGCTGCACACACGCAATTCAAGTTGCTCTGATTGTCATTTAGAGTTACATTATAGGATTATTCAACAACAAGTCAAAATGTGCTCGTGAAAGGCAGAAAACAACACTTTGATAGTTTGATATAACTTGAGAACGAATGCAAAAAACAGTCCACTCTAAGAACAGGCCGCTTGGACACTTTCAGAACAGCTCTGTTAATGACTGAAAACAGCTCTCGAAGAGATTGTCAAAAGAGACTCTGAAAACGAAACGTTGATCACTTTTGAGCAAAAGGCTGCACACACACAATTCAAGTTGCTCTGATTGTCATTTAGAGTTACATTATAGGATTATTCAACAACAAGTCAAAATGTGCTCGTGAAAGGCAGAAAACAACACTTTGATAGTTTGATATAACTTGAGAACGAATGCAAAAAACACAGTCCACTCTAAGAACAGGCCGCTTGGACACTTTCAGAACAGCTCTGTTAATGACTGAAAACAGCTCTCGAAGAGATTGTCAAAAGAGACTCCGAAAACGAAACGTTGATCACTTTTGAGCAAAAGGCTGCACACACGCAATTCAAGTTGCTCTGATTGTCATTTAGAGTTACATTATAGGATTATTCAACAACAAGTCAAAATGTGCTCGTGAAAGGCAGAAAACAACACTTTGATAGTTTGATATAACTTGAGAACGAATGCAAAAAACAGTCCACTCTAAGAACAGGCCGCTTGGACACTTTCAGAACAGCTCTGTTAATGACTGAAAACAGCTCTCGAAGAGATTGTCAAAAGAGACTCTGAAAACGAAACGTTGATCACTTTTGAGCAAAAGGCTGCACACACGCAATTCAAGTTGCTCTGATTGTCATTTAGAGTTACATTATAGGATTATTCAACAACAAGTCAAAATGTGCTCGTGAAAGGCAGAAAACAACAATTTGATAGTTTGATATAACTTGAGAACGAATGCAAAAAACAGTCCACTCTAAGAACAGGCCGCTTGGACACTTTCAGAACAGCTCAGTTAATGACTGAAAACAGCTCTCGAAGAGATTGTCAAAAGAGACTCCGAAAACGAAACGTTGATCACTTTTGAGCAAAAGGCTGCACACACGCAATTCAAGTTGCTCTGATTGTCATTTAGAGTTACATTATAGGATTATTCAACAACAAGTCAAAATGTGCTCGTGAAAGGCAGAAAACAACACTTTGATAGTTTGATATAACTTGAGAACGAATGCAAAAAACAGTCCACTCTAAGAACAGGCCGCTTGGACACTTTCAGAACAGCTCTGTTAATGACTGAAAACAGCTCTCGAAGAGATTGTCAAAAGAGACTCTGAAAACGAAACGTTGATCACTTTTGAGCAAAAGGCTGCACACACGCAATTCAAGTTGCTCTGATTGTCATTTAGAGTTACATTATAGGATTATTCAACAACAAGTCAAAATGTGCTCGTGAAAGGCAGAAAACAACAATTTGATAGTTTGATATAACTTGAGAACGAATGCAAAAAACAGTCCACTCTAAGAACAGGCCGCTTGGACACTTTCAGAACAGCTCTGTTAATGACTGAAAACAGCTCTCGAAGAGATTGTCAAAAGAGACTCCGAAAACGAAACGTTGATCACTTTTGAGCAAAAGGCTGCACACACGCAATTCAAGTTGCTCTGATTGTCATTTAGAGTTACATTATAGGATTATTCAACAACAAGTCAAAATGTGCTCGTGAAAGGCAGAAAACAACACTTTGATAGTTTGATATAACTTGAGAACGAATGCAAAAAACACAGTCCACTCTAAGAACAGGCCGCTTGGACACTTTCAGAACAGCTCTGTTAATGACTGAAAACAGCTCTCGAAGAGATTGTCAAAAGAGACTCCGAAAACGAAACGTTGATCACTTTTGAGCAAAAGGCTGCACACACGCAATTCAAGTTGCTCTGATTGTCATTTAGAGTTACATTATAGGATTATTCAACAACAAGTCAAAATGTGCTCGTGAAAGGCAGAAAACAACACTTTGATAGTTTGATATAACTTGAGAACGAATGCAAAAAACAGTCCACTCTAAGAACAGGCCGCTTGGACACTTTCAGAACAGCTCTGTTAATGACTGAAAACAGCTCTCGAAGAGATTGTCAAAAGAGACTCTGAAAACGAAACGTTGATCACTTTTGAGCAAAAGGCTGCACACACGCAATTCAAGTTGCTCTGATTGTCATTTAGAGTTACATTATAGGATTATTCAACAACAAGTCAAAATGTGCTCGTGAAAGGCAGAAAACAACAATTTGATAGTTTGATATAACTTGAGAACGAATGCAAAAAACAGTCCACTCTAAGAACAGGCCGCTTGGACACTTTCAGAACAGCTCTGTTAATGACTGAAAACAGCTCTCGAAGAGATTGTCAAAAGAGACTCCGAAAACGAAACGTTGATCACTTTTGAGCAAAAGGCTGCACACACGCAATTCAAGTTGCTCCTGATTGTCATTTAGAGTTACATTATAGGATTATTCAACAACAAGTCAAAATGTGCTCGTGAAAGGCAGAAAACAACACTTTGATAGTTTGATATAACTTGAGAACGAATGCAAAAAACAGTCCACTCTAAGAACAGGCCGCTTGGACACTTTCAGAACAGCTCTGTTAATGACTGAAAACAGCTCTCGAAGAGATTGTCAAAAGAGACTCTGAAAACGAAACGTTGATCACTTTTGAGCAAAAGGCTGCACACACGCAATTCAAGTTGCTCTGATTGTCATTTAGAGTTACATTATAGGATTATTCAACAACAAGTCAAAATGTGCTCGTGAAAGGCAGAAAACAACACTTTGATAGTTTGATATAACTTGAGAACGAATGCAAAAAACAGTCCACTCTAAGAACAGGCCGCTTGGACACTTTCAGAACAGCTCTGTTAATGACTGAAAACAGCTCTCGAAGAGATTGTCAAAAGAGACTCCGAAAACGAAACGTTGATCACTTTTGAGCAAAAGGCTGCACACACGCAATTCAAGTTGCTCCTGATTGTCATTTAGAGTTACATTATAGGATTATTCAACAACAAGTCAAAATGTGCTCGTGAAAGGCAGAAAACAACACTTTGATAGTTTGATATAACTTGAGAACGAATGCAAAAAACAGTCCACTCTAAGAACAGGCCGCTTGGACACTTTCAGAACAGCTCTGTTAATGACTGAAAACAGCTCTCGAAGAGATTGTCAAAAGAGACTCTGAAAACGAAACGTTGATCACTTTTGAGCAAAAGGCTGCACACACGCAATTCAAGTTGCTCTGATTGTCATTTAGAGTTACATTATAGGATTATTCAACAACAAGTCAAAATGTGCTCGTGAAAGGCAGAAAACAACACTTTGATAGTTTGATATAACTTGAGAACGAATGCAAAAAACAGTCCACTCTAAGAACAGGCCGCTTGGACACTTTCAGAACAGCTCTGTTAATGACTGAAAACAGCTCTCGAAGAGATTGTCAAAAGAGACTCCTGAAAACGAAACGTTGATCACTTTTGAGCAAAAGGCTGCACACACGCAATTCAAGTTGCTCTGATTGTCATTTAGAGTTACATTATAGGATTATTCAACAACAAGTCAAAATGTGCTCGTGAAAGGCAGAAAACAACACTTTGATAGTTTGATATAACTTGAGAACGAATGCAAAAAACACAGTCCACTCTAAGAACAGGCCGCTTGGACACTTTCAGAACAGCTCTGTTAATGACTGAAAACAGCTCTCGAAGAGATTGTCAAAAGAGACTCCGAAAACGAAACGTTGATCACTTTTGAGCAAAAGGCTGCACACACGCAATTCAAGTTGCTCTGATTGTCATTTAGAGTTACATTATAGGATTATTCAACAACAAGTCAAAATGTGCTCGTGAAAGGCAGAAAACAACACTTTGATAGTTTGATATAACTTGAGAACGAATGCAAAAAAACAGTCCACTCTAAGAACAGGCCGCTTGGACACTTTCAGAACAGCTCTGTTAATGACTGAAAACAGCTCTCGAAGAGATTGTCAAAAGAGACTCTGAAAACGAAACGTTGATCACTTTTGAGCAAAAGGCTGCACACACGCAATTCAAGTTGCTCTGATTGTCATTTAGAGTTACATTATAGGATTATTCAACAACAAGTCAAAATGTGCTCGTGAAAGGCAGAAAACAACAATTTGATAGTTTGATATAACTTGAGAACGAATGCAAAAAACAGTCCACTCTAAGAACAGGCCGCTTGGACACTTTCAGAACAGCTCAGTTAATGACTGAAAACAGCTCTCGAAGAGATTGTCAAAAGAGACTCCGAAAACGAAACGTTGATCACTTTTGAGCAAAAGGCTGCACACACGCAATTCAAGTTGCTCTGATTGTCATTTAGAGTTACATTATAGGATTATTCAACAACAAGTCAAAATGTGCTCGTGAAAGGCAGAAAACAACACTTTGATAGTTTGATATAACTTGAGAACGAATGCAAAAAACAGTCCACTCTAAGAACAGGCCGCTTGGACACTTTCAGAACAGCTCTGTTAATGACTGAAAACAGCTCTCGAAGAGATTGTCAAAAGAGACTCCGAAAACGAAACGTTGATCACTTTTGAGCAAAAGGCTGCACACACGCAATTCAAGTTGCTCCTGATTGTCATTTAGAGTTACATTATAGGATTATTCAACAACAAGTCAAAATGTGCTCGTGAAAGGCAGAAAACAACACTTTGATAGTTTGATATAACTTGAGAACGAATGCAAAAAACACAGTCCACTCTAAGAACAGGCCGCTTGGACACTTTCAGAACAGCTCTGTTAATGACTGAAAACAGCTCTCGAAGAGATTGTCAAAAGAGACTCCGAAAACGAAACGTTGATCACTTTTGAGCAAAAGGCTGCACACACGCAATTCAAGTTGCTCTGATTGTCATTTAGAGTTACATTATAGGATTATTCAACAACAAGTCAAAATGTGCTCGTGAAAGGCAGAAAACAACACTTTGATAGTTTGATATAACTTGAGAACGAATGCAAAAAACAGTCCACTCTAAGAACAGGCCGCTTGGACACTTTCAGAACAGCTCTGTTAATGACTGAAAACAGCTCTCGAAGAGATTGTCAAAAGAGACTCCGAAAACGAAACGTTGATCACTTTTGAGCAAAAGGCTGCACACACGCAATTCAAGTTGCTCTGATTGTCATTTAGAGTTACATTATAGGATTATTCAACAACAAGTCAAAATGTGCTCGTGAAAGGCAGAAAACAACACTTTGATAGTTTGATATAACTTGAGAACGAATGCAAAAAACAGTCCACTCTAAGAACAGGCCGCTTGGACACTTTCAGAACAGCTCTGTTAATGACTGAAAACAGCTCTCGAAGAGATTGTCAAAAGAGACTCTGAAAACGAAACGTTGATCACTTTTGAGCAAAAGGCTGCACACACGCAATTCAAGTTGCTCCTGATTGTCATTTAGAGTTACATTATAGGATTATTCAACAACAAGTCAAAATGTGCTCGTGAAAGGCAGAAAACAACAATTTGATAGTTTGATATAACTTGAGAACGAATGCAAAAAACAGTCCACTCTAAGAACAGGCCGCTTGGACACTTTCAGAACAGCTCTGTTAATGACTGAAAACAGCTCTCGAAGAGATTGTCAAAAGAGACTCCGAAAACGAAACGTTGATCACTTTTGAGCAAAAGGCTGCACACACGCAATTCAAGTTGCTCCTGATTGTCATTTAGAGTTACATTATAGGATTATTCAACAACAAGTCAAAATGTGCTCGTGAAAGGCAGAAAACAACACTTTGATAGTTTGATATAACTTGAGAACGAATGCAAAAAACAGTCCACTCTAAGAACAGGCCGCTTGGACACTTTCAGAACAGCTCAGTTAATGACTGAAAACAGCTCTCGAAGAGATTGTCAAAAGAGACTCCGAAAACGAAACGTTGATCACTTTTGAGCAAAAGGCTGCACACACGCAATTCAAGTTGCTCTGATTGTCATTTAGAGTTACATTATAGGATTATTCAACAACAAGTCAAAATGTGCTCGTGAAAGGCAGAAAACAACACTTTGATAGTTTGATATAACTTGAGAACGAATGCAAAAAACAGTCCACTCTAAGAACAGGCCGCTTGGACACTTTCAGAACAGCTCTGTTAATGACTGAAAACAGCTCTCGAAGAGATTGTCAAAAGAGACTCCGAAAACGAAACGTTGATCACTTTTGAGCAAAAGGCTGCACACACGCAATTCAAGTTGCTCCTGATTGTCATTTAGAGTTACATTATAGGATTATTCAACAACAAGTCAAAATGTGCTCGTGAAAGGCAGAAAACAACACTTTGATAGTTTGATAT